>NC_137115.1:49035047-49635047 GCF_949357685.1 Gobio gobio
AAAAGAAACACATTTTTGAGACACATTGTTATAGGTACTAAGAATACTACTTCTTAGGTAGGTATTCTTAGTACTCTACACATCAAGTATAGTATAGTATACTAAGTATACTTATACTATTTATTAAGTATACTTAATATGCTGTTCTTAAGTTTATATTGGTCAAAAGATTAAGTTCAAATATAGACCAAATATACTTTATTTTGGTAGCATTTTATTTTACAGTCCTGTTCCCCATGTACATACTATGTACTTATTACAGTAATAACAATAACTGGGTAATAACTAGGTACTAAACCCTGAACCTCCCCCAAAACCTAACATTAACCCCTGTAGTTACTTTATATTACCCAGTATTTAAGTACACTGTAAGTGCATGCAAGTACACATACTGTAAAATAAAGTGCAAGTCCAAATTTGTCTTTATACTTGTCAGAATAAGCCAAGCATACTTGCATATAAATTTGTATCTCTGATAATTACATAAAAAGTATACTCTAATTTTAAGTTTAAAATAAGTATTTAGTATAGCACAGTTGAATAAACTTTTTGTAAGGGAGAGCTACAGTGAAGGAATATTTCACCAAAAAAAAAAAAAATCTATCATTATTTGCTCACCATTATGTTATTCCAAATCCTTATGCTGTTGTTTATGCAACACAGTAATTGGTTACACATCTCTTACCATACAACTTACACTCTATTGCCAAAGGTGTTGGGAAACCCCTCCAAATCATTGAATTCAGATGTTCCAATCACTTCCATGGCCACAGGTGTATAAAATCAAGCACCTAGGCATGTAGACGCTTCTACAAACATTTTGAAAGGGTTTCTATGGATGAGCAGATGCATCCAAGCCTAACATCAATGCAATACAAAGCATCGGATACAGTGGTGTAAAGCCCACCGTCACTAGACTCTAGAGCAGTGGAGACGTGTTCTCTGGAGAGACGAATCACGCTTCTTTGTCTGGCAATCCGATGGACGAGTCTGGGTTTGGCGATTGCCAGGAGAACGGTACTTGCCTGACTGCATTATGTCAAGTGTAAAGTTTGGTGGAGGGGGATTATGGTTTGGGGTTGTTCTTCAGGGGTGAGGCTTGGCCCCTTAGTTCCAGTGAAAGGAACTCTTAATGCTTCAGCATACCAAGACATTTTGGACAATTTCATGCTCCCAACTTTGTGGGAACAGTTTGGGGATGGCCCCTTCCTGTTCCAACATGACGGCTCACCAGTGCACAAAGCAAGGTCCATAAAGACATGGATGAGTGAGTGGCCTGAGTCCTGACCTCTACCCTCTACTTCTCGTCCAACATCAGTGTCTGACCTCACAAATGCGCTTTTAGAAGAATGGTCAAAAATTCCCATAAACACACTCCTAAACCTTGTGGAAAGCCTTCCCAGAAGAGTTGAAGCTGTTATAACTGCAAAGGGTGGGTTGACTCTATATTAAACCCTACGGATTAAGAATGGGATGTCATTAATGTTCATGTACATGTAAAGGCAGACGTCCCAAAACTTTTGGCAATATAGTGTATGAAGCCAAATCAATGCTTTGTGCGAAAAATAGGCAAAATGTAAGTTGTTAATCACTGATATTCTGCTATATACAGTATATTTAAATTAATCATAGGAATACATTCTAATATATTTTATTTATTAACAAAAGAGTAACTGCAAACAGAAGATAACTGAATAAATAAGTATTTTTGGGTGAGTTCTCTCTTTTACTGTCAACTCTATTTCTTGTATCATATCTGGTAACACTTTCTATGTATTTCTGTTGTTACGATTATTTATGAGATGATTAGGGATGCACCAAATCCAGGATTCGGGTCCGGATTCGGCCGAATATTGGGCTTTTTGACAGGGTTCGGTTTCTGCCGAACCTCAGAATTTTTTCCACCTAACCCAAACCCTAGGCTTGCACTATGCGCGCCCCGCTGGTCGAACGTAATGATGCCGCCGTGGAAAGTGAAAATGGAACTCATGAACAGAAAATGTGGCAGTGGCTACTTTAAGTCAAAAGAAGGCGATTCAAGTCGAGCTACATGTTCAATTTGCAATGCCGATTTGTCTCGTGCTGACAAGGACCCTAAACAACATCCGATAGAATACGAGTTGTGCATGAAGGAATCTACAGACAGCAGCCAAAATGTATTTTATTTTACCGTGCAAACAGCCGCATATAGAACAGATAAAATATAAATAAAAATTATAAAATAAATAGGCCTACACTAAATATTTTCCCCTTAAATAATTACCAAATTAAGATGACAAAACGAAAATACACTGAATCCGTTAGCTTTGAAGAACCGGAATCGTTTTTTTTTTTTTTTGTCAAATAAAAATAGAAGGCCTTGGGTACCTCAATCCACACCTTGTATGTTTTTTGTTTGTTTGTTTGTTTGTTTTTTAAGAAACATGTCTAAGTGATGTGGGTTAGTCTGGAGCGCAGCCTGTTGACAGTTAAACCCGCGGCAGAAAACACAGAAAACAATCCTTCTGTCTCCGCAGCGCGCGAGCCTCGCCTGCTCTCTCCGTTGTGTTATTCTTTGAAACGAGGACGACCCGGGGAAATTTTTCTAAAAACCATCAGGAAACAGCGACGAGAAGAACATACGGGACAATGTTTACTTTAGTAAACTTGACCAAAACCACACTATTAAAAGCCTTAAACAAGGCTTTAGATGGACCTGATGTCCCGGGAATACAGAGATAATGCCTCCCTAGAGTGGCCAGCCTCGGGAAGCGCCGTTCATTTGCTTTCCACCAGTCAGGAGCTTGTACTACTGCTGTATTTTTCTGTCGAAATGGTCCCACACAGTAAGCTTTTCCATTGCTTCATTTTGCGAGATATATCTGGTTTGTGATTGCACATGTCGACGCGCTCCGTGAGTGAACAAATAACGCTATACAGCATATTTTTCTTAACCATGCATCAAAAAACAAACAAACAAAAAAGTGTTTAAACCGTTTAACTGGTAGTATTAATCGGTCAAAGTTCTTACTTTGGGTTAATGGTTAAATGGTCAATAGCATCCCGAAACTGCTGTGGATGTTGTTTACTTCGTTAATGTGTTTACTGTGATAATGGATTGAGGATGGGAGAAAGATTCGGTATTCGGTTTCGGATTCCGCAGAATCTTAACCAGTGGATTCGGTATTCGGCTGAACCCCAAAAAATCTGGATTCGGTGCATCCCTAGAGATGATACAACACATTATAAGGTTGTTTATAAGGCATTATGCAAGTATTGATGCATTAAGAATACCCTTATAATGCATTATAAATACAGGCTTCATAGAAAGTGTTACCTCAAATTTTCCCCCAGTGTTATCGTAATGGGATGTAATCCATCCTCATTTTCCAGCCAGTCTGCTCTTCCCAGCCACAGACCCCCCCACACCCCAGCTCCCTGCTTGCTCAAATGAAACAGCTCGGTTTGGAATCTCTCCTTCAACCAACCTTGAAGTATTTTTAACCCATTATGTCCTAATCAAGCCACCCTTATCGCTTGTCAACCCGCCACTCAACCTCTGTTTCAGACACACCCACACATAAACACACTCTCACTCCCACTCACATCGGTGTCGCCAGTGCGCCACTGGAAAGAAATGGTCAGGGCAAAACAAGGAGGCAGAGCCAGGCTAAACTTAAAGGTGTGAAATGTGAGGATGTTATCAGAGTGGTGTGAGAAAGACAGGCCAGAGAGTATCGAATGCCAGGAAGGAAGAGAGCAAGAAAGAGAAAGACACAGTAAAAACCAGACTTGTTGCTCAATTGGATTGTTTTCCCCCCACAGACAGTCGTGAGGAGTCGGTTCTGGGTAGCATTCCTCTGCCCAGCTATACTATCGCTCCTGTCGGACCTGAAGATCACATTAGCCGCAAATATGCCTTCAAGGTAAGATCTCATTTAGACACAGATAGCAACACAAGGAAACACTTTATTTTACAGTGTCATTGTCACATATGTTACATGTAGTTACTTCCAAACCCTAATTCTAACTCTATAGTAAGTACATGTAGTTACTCAATATTGCTCAGTATTTAAATGTATAATTATAGTGTAACAAAGACTACAAAGACTTAAAATAACAGTGTAACCCAACAGTCTTTCAAAAGAATGATATAAAGTATTCTTCAAATTGCAACTTTTAACCCTGTGCTATGCAGCAATGATGTTTACTTAACATTTCACCCAAAAAAAAGACATTCTGTCATCATTTAATTATTTACTGTCGAATACAAAGTGAGAATGTACTGTAGTTGGTTGTCATTACTCACCCTCATGTCATTCCAAACTTTATTTACAAAATATGAATCTCTTTTACTTCTTATTATTAACAAAAGACAATACAAGACAATACATCATAAATGTAACAAACACTGGGGGGGGGTTCTACAATTTTCTACATTTTAACAGATTTTTGCTTCATAGAAAATTGGATTGATTCAATATAATGCCCCATTTATGTCATTCTTGAATGATATAAAACTTTTGTGAACATGGAATTTTGCCATTTTGCCATTGCCGCTTATAGTTCTCCAAAAGACCAAATAATAAATGTCTCCAAAACAACACAAATTGGTCATAAAATCACAAACTTTTGGCCAAAACTGTCTTGCATATGGGCAGTGCCAAAATAAATGAACCACAGTTTCAGGGCTACTGTCACAAAAAGTGCAATTCAAATCAATATCACTTTTAAATTGTACAAAGTATTGTTTCACTGGGTAAATCCTATGTATAATTTTAAATGATACCTCTTTGACTTTGTTTGTAATTAAATATTGATTAGGTATAAGCCTGACCTTTTTCCATACAATATGAGTCTATAAAACAATTCCAATGCTAGTAAATACAAAATATTAATCTCCAACGTGCGTTTTTTCGCGTCGCTTAATAAAATTTAGGTTAATCCACTGGAGTCAGATGGATTACTTTTAGCAGGTTTTTACTACCTTTTTTACTAAGTGGTAGTTGTGTAGCTGTCAACAGAGGGACAGAAAGCTCTCAGATTTCAGTAAAAATATGAACGAAGTCTTATAGGTTTGGAACGACATGAGGGTGAGTAATTAATGACAGAATATTCAACATGAGCGTGAACTATCCCTTTAAATACAACTACAGTGAATGAGGACTGGAGCTTCTAAAAAGATACATTAGCACCAAAAAAACGACTCTTTACCCACTGTAGCCTTTTGAAGTCGTATAATGGCTTCGGGTGTAAATAAACCATTCGACTGTTAGCGACTTATATTTTTGTCTGTTTCTGATGTAATTCGATTACATGACCACCAGTGTTGTTATTCTTAACTAAAACGAATTAAAATCAAATTGAAATAAAGCAGAAATAAAACAAAATATGAACATTAGATGAAAAATGCAAACTTAAACAATTCAGAAAATGTTGCCTAGGCTGAAATAAAATAAGCCAAGTTTAAAGGTGCACTATGTAACTTTTCCGTCCGCTAAAGGTCGCCTATCCAAAACAAAGGCGTAATTTGATGACGCCAAGTTTGAGCGCAGAATCTTGGGACATGTGGTCTTCACCTCACAGCCGGTGGAAAATAATCGAGATAGGCAGAAATCATATTCATGGATACAATTATTAACGTTACTGTAGTATGAAGTAGAGCAGGACTGAGTGTTGTGGAGCTGAGGAACCGCTGGAGCGATTGTTAATAAGATGAACGCAACACACGCCTTGCAAGCAGCGGGACTTTTATTATGCCACAGTCGCCGGCGCCACTTCCGCTTTTCCGGTCATGAGTATGAGGTAGCACAGCTCTGTTTATCATATTAGATACATTTGAGTTTGTTGAAAATGATGTTATGACGTTACTCAACTGCTGCTATGACACTTGTTCACACTGCAGTGAGAGTAAAGCGTTTCTGCAAAATAAAACAGGAAACCGAGGGAAACTCAGATATGACGCAATTGACAGGCGACTCCCTCACACTTCCCGGTTCCTTGGTTAAAATGGCAATTTTCTCACGATTTACAAATAGTTGGAAACATTTGGAATATTGTAAGTACTCAACTGAACAAAATATATAACACTGGGCTAGTGCTTTTTGGCTATTTTACTAAAAAAAATGTTACATAGTGCACCTTTATGTATTGGAATTACTCAGACAAAAACTGAAACAAAACTAAATTTAAATATTTAAAAAAGGCAAAAATCAAATTATTACATTGATTCAATTTAAATAAATAAAAAATTGTGTTCCATGGAAGTCAACAAGTCATAAAAGTTTGGAACAACATGAGCATGAGTAAATGATGAGAGGATTTAAATTTTTATGGTGTATAATTGACAGTTGTCCCAAGCAACCGATCAACCGAAGTAGCTGTGTACATGTAGTTATCACAAAATAAACCCCTTCAGGGTGATTCAGGTTTATATAGTGCTAATGACCCACTGACTGTAAATACTCCATGCTTATTCATCTCAATTGTTTCGCAATAGCTGCTTCCTGTTTGCCAATCAGCTGTCTTTATGTTTTGTCATGTGCAATGGCTAATTACTTTGGGTCACTGTGCAGTTATGAATATGCATGCTTCATTATCTTGCATGGCTTCAGCCCTGTGTGTAGAATGCTGTGAAGATGCATGCAAAAAAGTCCATGTACTTCAACTTAAAAACTTGAATCTTAAAAGTTCAGTTGCTGCCTTAATTTTTTTGTATAATCAAAATGGCTGTACAAGTCATTTCAATTCATCTGGTCTAGCTGAATCTAGTTGAACCTTTTAGCGCACTCACAACACAGCATAGGTATTTTCATACAATATAGAATAAATGTTCCCCATGAAGGCTGTGAATTTTACATAACCAATTATCCGAGCTGTTTTTATACATAGCTTTTCTTATTCGGTGCCTATCTGTGCGAGTGTTTTTGTAGGCAAAGACTTTAGCAGTGGTTCATGTGGATTCATACCCTGCAGCTTGTGTGGTTCATTGTTGTCCTCATGGGGTTCATGACACAGAGTGAATGTATGGGTCTGTACTCATCCTGAAGGCAACAAGGTTACATAACCAGTCTACCTCTCTCTGCTCATCTCCTTCCTGCCCCTGTTCTCAGAGCTAGCGAGATTTTTGTTCAACGTGGGAGCAGAAGGAGACGACTTTCCAGTTAATGCTTAATGGTTTAAAGTGCAAGTTGATCTCCGTTTGCTCTTTGCAGCACTCCTGTTACACTTTTCTTCTTTAACGGATAGTTTTACACAGCCTACGGTGTCACGTTGTCCTCTGGGAGTGCTGTTTACAAAACTATTCACCCTTTAGGCGAGTACCCAGCTAACAAAATGTGTCCTTAGAACATTTGGCTAACGTTCCCTTTAAAGGGATATTCACCCAAAAATGTTAATTCTGTCGTTAATTACTCGCCCTCATGTCGTTCCAAACTCGTAAGACTTTCATTCAGTAGATCTTCGGAACACAAATTAAGATCTTTTTGATCTGCTGCCCCTCCATTGACAGCTACCAACTGACACTTTGACGCTTCAAAAAGATCGTAAAACTAATTCATATGAATTGAGCGGTTTAGTCAAAATTTTCTTAAGAGACACTATCACATTATATGATGAACGGATTGAATTACGGCTTTTATTTATATATATATACACATTCATCAACTCGCACATCAGATCTGGTAAACTAAATGTTTGCTTGACAATTCTCGTGTTAGGCAGCACGTTTTAGCTTCCTCAAGAACCAATGAGGTTCATTCTTGTGTAACGCAGCACGTTTGAGCTTCCTCAAGAACCAATTAGGTTCATTCTTGTGTAACGCAGCACGTTTGAGCTTCAGCAAGAACCAATGAGGTTCATTCTTGTGTAACGCAGCACGTTTGAGCTTCCTCAAGAACCAATGAGGTTCATTCTCGTGTTACGCAGCACGTTTGAGCTTCCTCAAGAACCAATGAGGTTCATTCTCGTGTTACGCAGCACGTTTGAGCTTCAGCAAGAACCAATGAGGTTCATTCTCGTGTTACGCAGCACATTTGAGCTTCCTCAAGAACCAATGAGGTTCATTCTCGTGTTACGCAGCACATTTGAGCTTCAGCAAGAACCAATGAGGTTAATTCTCGTGTAACGCAGCTCATTTGAGCTTCCTCAAGAACCAATGAGGTTAATTCTCGTGTAACGCAGCACGTTTGAGCTTCCTCAAGAACCAATGAGGTTCATTCTCGTGTTACGCTACACGTTTTGAGCTTCTGCAAGAACCAATGACGTTCATTCTCGTGTAACGCAGCATGTTTGAGCTTCCTCAAGAACCAATGAGGTTCATTCTCGTCTAACGCAGCACGTTTGAGCTTCCTCAAGAACCAATGAGGTTCATTCTAGTGTTATGGAGCACATTTGAGCTTCTGCAAGAACCAATGAGGTTCATTCTTGTGTAACGCAGCATGTTTGAGCTTCCTCAAGAACCAATGAGGCTCATTCTCGTGTAACGCAGCACGTTTGAGCTTCCTCAAGAACCAATGAGGTTCATTCTCGTGTTACGCTACACGTTTGAGCTTCTGCAAGAACCAATGAGGTTCATTCTCGTGTAACACAGCACGTTTGAGCTTCCTCAAGAACCAATGAGGTTCATTCTCGTGTTACGCTACACGTTTGAGCTTCTGCAAGAACCAATGAGGTTCATTCTCGTCTAGCGCAGCACGTTTGAGCTTCCTCAAGAACCAATGAGGTTCATTCTAGTGTTACGGAGCACATTTGAGCTTCTGCAAGAACCAATGAGGTTCATTCGTGTGTTACGCAGCACGTTTGAGCCTCCTCAAGAACCAATGAGGTTCATTCTAGTGTTACGCAGCACGTTTGAGCTTCCTCAAGAACCAATGAGGTTCATTCTCGTGTTACGCAGCACGTTTGAGCTTCTGCAAGAACCAATGAGGTTTGTTCTTGTGCATCAAGCAGGTTCGGTTGAGCTCAGTTTATATTTGCTAAACAGTGTTTAAATCTAATTAAAAGCCCAAATTCATTTTGTTCATCATATAAAGCAATCGTGTCTCAATTCGCTCAATTTATATGGATTCGTTTTATGAGTTCTTTATGAACTTTTTAAGCGTCAAAGTGTCAGTTGATGAGCTGTCAAGGGAGGGACAGAAAGCTCTCAGATTTCATCAAAAAGATCGTCATTTGTGTTCTGAAGATGAACGAAAGTCTTACAGGTTTGGATTGACATAAGGGTGAGTAATTAATAACAGAATTTTTGGTTTTTGGGTGAACTAACCTTTTTTGAGGTCATTATTAAACACCAGATACCTCTGAACGAATCAGTTAATGTTACTGGAAGAACATTTGTTCATAAATTTGAGAGAACCTTGCCGGAACGTTAGCCAAAGTTCTGAGAACATCGCCTGTCAGCTGGGTATCTAGTAGTTGTATCATACACTCCGCTGAGTGTTAGGGATCATTTGCCGTAAGCTTCACACAAGAGAGAATGTTTACCTTGGAATCTGGATGTCGATTTTTAGCATTGAGTGACTCAGATGGGCAGCAGAGAGTGTGTAATCTGTACTAATCCCCTATGAAAAAGAAGGCTTACTGCGGTGAATTCTGCTCAGCCAGCAATCTCACCCCACATGCTGGTAGATAGACACGGCCGAGTGAGAATCTTTGACTGATTCGGCAGTAAGCTTCTAGATATCAGTACGAAGGTGTGAAAAACCTAGGCTAAGAGCTAAGCAAATTTTGTCTTTTGTGTTTCTCTAATGGCTTCTTTCTGTGGCCGTTTGTGCTTTGTGTTTCAGGCTGTTTTGAGGTCTGGCGTGCTGTTTTGTGCTCTTTCACTCCTGCTATTTATTTCTGTCACTCTTATCTTGACTGTGCTGACAGTCCTTAAATTATACTGACAATTTTCCAGCACTTGTATATATCCTAAACAGGAAAAGCCAGTAGGTGTTGGTTCAGGTGACCAGTCATTGTCCTCTATTTGCTGAACTATGTCCTTCTTCTGTTCCCATTGGTGGGCTTCCTGCCTGTGATGAGTGACTGACAGTCCAGAAAGGCTCTGAGACACATTCAGCATCATCTGTAAATAGGTACACTTTTAACTCTATGGCTTCACTACATTAACCACTGGCATGTGCAAACTCTTTGAGAATCTGTGTGACTTTTCTCACTGACAGCATTTCCTCTTTTTGAGATGTGTGAAATGATCCTTTACAGGAAATGATATCTACTGGAAATTTAAAGTACCCCTATTATGCTTCTGCGAATATTACCTTTCATGCAGTGTGTAATATAGCTGCCTGTGAATGGTCGTCTGCAAAGTTGTAAAGTCGAAAGTGTATGATATATAAAAGTTGTCTTCCAAAAAGACACTTCCAAAGGATGAGGATATGAAGAGTCAGTGCAACACAACCTTTTGACGATTGCTTCTCATATCTCTGTGAGGTCTAAATGGGATTTACAAATCGCTTATCCATTCAAGATGGGCTAACGTATGCGCTGTTACTGATACAGTTAATGATACAGTTTCCACATGTGCACCACAATAAAGTAGAAATATACACGTTGTTTTATATTTAGGTTCAGGTTGAATAACTAGTTCTTCCAATGTTTCATCATCGGACTCACGCTCAGATTAATATGGTAAAAGCGACGGCATCGTTTCTGTCTTTACAGTGTTTACAAACACTGAGGATTTTGGAAGCCTCCGGAGCTGAAGTTCGGATATGGCAATGGGCGTTTCATTTCTGACACATGCTATAAGCGGTAGACCAATCACAACAGACTGGGCCGTCTGACCAATATTTCTTGAAACGAGGGGAAAAAAAGAACGGATATGGAAAGCTCTGGCTTAATGTGGACGGGGCCTTATGTGGCGTTCACACCGGACGCGAATGACGCTTGAACATTTTTAGTTTACTCGCTTACTCGCTTCATTCGCATGTGAAATTCGCTTCATTCGCGCGTGACATTCACTTCACAACAGACGCAAATTTGCGTCATGGGAGGGGCTTCTGCCAGCCGGCTCGTCTCGTTGAGAAATGGCTGACATGGGCTGTGTTTACACATCTTTTTTGTTAAAATCTACTGTTAATCTGTGACAAAACGTAGTTTTAAG
Source organism: Gobio gobio (assembly GCF_949357685.1). Taxonomy (NCBI): domain Eukaryota; kingdom Metazoa; phylum Chordata; class Actinopteri; order Cypriniformes; family Gobionidae; genus Gobio; species Gobio gobio. The sequence continues at coordinate 49,046,131 of NC_137115.1, forward strand.
ACTTTTTCAGGCGATAATGTAGTTGTTTAAAGCTCAAATCTGTGTTTTTGTTCCTATAATTTGTTCCCTGGCAAATCGTTTAGGCTGAGGGCAAAGTGAAGTTTCATTACTTTTTTATTTTTAGGCTATAACTTTACGTTACAGTTGTAGCCTACTAGCACTGACTTTGAATGTTTGACTGCATTGTTTACTTTATTTCATGTATAGCTTATTTTACCTTTTACTTATACTTTTGTATTATTGATCAAACATAAACTTGCATTTAACAAAAAGAGAGTTTTCACTCTTGTGAGTTTTCGAAAGTTGAGACCTAAAATGGTCATCAGACCAAATTTCTATGAGGCTCCGCACCTCCTCACTACTCCAAGTTTGTCCGCGAGCTGCCATGCTAAAGTGCAAACTGTCAACAAACACTTCCTCATTACATAATGCACAGCGCAGCTGACTACAAAAATGATCAGTACTTTTTGCAGTTGGGTCTGTTCGAGGTCGGATCACGTTCTCACCACAAACGAACCGCTCCAGAATTCGTTTGAAAGCGTACCGAGATCACTTAAAGGAGGTCTTGGTACGCTTGTTTGGTCCGCTTTTGGTGTGCACGCGAGTGCGATTGCTGCTTTCACACCTGACCAAACGAACCGCACCAAACGGGAAAACTAACTCTTGTACGATTCAACCGAACTAAATGAGGCAGGTGTGAAAGCACCCTAAGTAAAGAACGAGTATATTGTGAGTATATCGTGGCATTAAATCACGTTCAGTCCCTTGTACGTTAAGTGTGCACGAGTGTGCGCATGAGCAATAAGTTGTTGCAGTTCACTTAACGGCCACTGGTGTCGCTAATAACTAGGGTTTCTGAATTCTTCATATAGCCCCTTTAAGTAGTTAGTCTAAGTCAATTAGTCGAAAATCGAATTGAATCCAATCTCATTGTGGTTTGAATCGTTCTGAATTTGCATAGAATTGATTAATTGATTCACTGTCTACCCCATAGAGTGTAAAAAAAAATACGGACGACACGTCTTCACTACCGAGTCTGCGCAGTAGAGAGCAGGAAGTAGAGCCGTGATATCAAAAGCCCGCCCCCAAACTCTCACAGATGCAGAACAATGAATTATGTCGTGTGAAATAAACAGTTATGGAAATGTAGAAATTAAAGCTAAAGCTCCAGTATCCTCCCGAAATTCCCCCCAAAAAGTCTGTTGGTGCCTCAGTGGCAACTTCACTCAGAGAAGCCGTCAATCTCAGTTGTCAATCATGACGTCCCACACCACGTTTTTATAGCATCAAATAACTAACTAAAACCAAACTTATTTAAACAAACGCTTGAAATGAAATCATCGTGATAAAAACGTCCTAAAATGATAGAAGCCATCTTTGGGAAATAATTGTTTGAAGTGTAATCTGATCGCATCCATTAGAATACATGGAGGGGCGGGGTTTATGAGCTATACTGGGACCAGCCACCCAGTATAGGGTCGAGGTCGAGACGCTTTGGCTTCAGTTTTCAACACGAGTGCGGCAGGCTTGGTCTACCCAAAGATTCACACCCCTACTAGACAGATTTGCCATACACCTCACTAGAAAAGCTGATAGATATATCTGACAGATATGTATATTGCACACAGTGGAGTCAGTTCACAGATATTCAAAGCTCTCCTGATGTGGTTGTAAGCAAACCGGACAGTTAAACAAACGTTTGCCGTACCAGGGCGCTGCATACTTATAATGGATTGCGGATGACATAATAGAGAATGCTATTAATGAAAGCTAAAAGCTTCTTCAAATAGTCCTACATGCTGCAGGGTGCCAAAAAGAAAGGAAGCAGCATGCTATTGTTAACTCTTTGTTTTGTTTAGTCTTCAAGTGTGTGTACACAGCTGTGTTTTTGCATGCACATAGTTTTAGTTTGGATCCGAGTAATGATTTAATAACACATACTATTAAACTTTTGGTTTGTAATATGAAGTTAGTTCTATGAAGGCTAGTGTATATTAGCTAAGATTTTTCTTCAATATACTCTGCTGTTTAAAAGTTTGGGGTCGGTAATTTTTTAAAAATGCTTTTGAAAGATATCTCTTATGCTCTCCAAGGCTAATAGTTGATACAACAAAACAATATTTTGTTATAATAGAAAGTTTAAAATAGACAATATATACATTCTAAATGTCTTTACTGTCACTTTTGAACAATTTAGTGTGTCATTGCTGAATAAAATGCTAAATTTCTTTCCCAAAAGAAAAAAAATCTTACTAACCCCAAACCTTTGAATCATAATATAGATGTAACACACATTTTCTGTGGGCAGATATTTTTTTTAAAAAATGCTGATTTATAATACTTAACCTACCATATAAGGGGCTTTTATGTTCATACACATCGTTTTGAAGTTAAAGGGATAGTTCGCCCAAAAATGTTAATGTTGTTCCAAACCTGTATGACTTTTTTCTTCCAAGGAATACAAATGGAGATGTTTTCAACAATTATTAATGGGATCACTTTTCATACAATGAAAGCAGATAGTTACCAGAGATTTCAAAGCTAAATGTCATCCTAAAAGTAGTCCTTTTGCACTATATTCCAAGCATTCTAAGGTTATTAGGGAAAAGACTGAAGTCATAATCCACTGAAATCTGCCCTAGGAATGAAACCAAATGCCATTGATTGTCAGCAAGTTTGTATATACGGAAGTATACATGAAATATGAGAGCTATGACAAGATTTTTTTCAACTTAAATGTTTGGTTTGTCACATAAGGCTGTTAGAAGGCTTGTAATGGATAAAGTTGCATGCACTAGTTATGGTGTTTTTTTATGTATTTTATGGAGATTTTTAGTATTATACAGCCCCTGCGTGCTTTATGCTTTCGTTGTAAGGAAAAGAACAGCATGCACATTCATCAGAAAATCTCTTTCTGAGTTCTATAGAGGAATGACAGTCACTGGTTTAAAATGGCATGAAGATGAATAAATAATGACACTAATTTTACTTTTGGTTGAACTATCACATAAAGAATACGAGTCTCGTTTGTCCTAAGGAATTAGACGGGATATTTCACTGGTTGTTGGATGGTTATTTAGCATCCAGCCCTCTGCAGTGGTCCAGGCCCCATGCATGATTCAAACCGATCAGCCATCTGTCTGCGCTTTACTGCCTCATTGCAGAGCTTTCCCTCAGTGGACTATTAAAACACAGGCAGCAGCTTAGCACCTCACCGCTTGCTTTTAATGAGCCTGTCATGTAAACACACGTGTGTCTTCACACGTATGTGTATTTGGTCTTGTGCTTTTTGCTCACACCGAGAGAAAAAGAATGGATTAGTGAAGACGAGAGATCAGATGTCTATAATGAACTATAATAGTCTCTTTGTTTCATTTTACGTAATCGAATGCAGCAGAAGTTACTCTCTGAATCTATTTTTAATGAGGAAATTGCAGGCTGAGTTCATGTTAATTACAACAGTGTCTGTGCTCTCCTTTTGTATGGCAGTCTGCCTATGTTTTTTTCTTCTAGTTAATATAAAAATATAGTTATATATATATATATATTATAAATCAATTATATATACACCGATCAGGCATAACATTATGACCTAATATTGTGTTGGTCCCCCCGAAAACAGCCCTGATCCGTTGAGGCATGGACTCCACTAGACCCCTGAAGGTGTGCTGTGGTATCCAAGATGTTAGCAGCAGATCCTTTAAGTCCTGTAAGTTGTGAGGTGGGGCCTCCATGGATCGGACTTGTTTGTTCAGCACATCCCACAGATGCTCGATTGGATTGAGATCTGGGGAATTTGGAGGCCAAGTCAACACTTCAAACTCGTTATTGTTCTTCTTAAACCATTCCTGAACCATTTTTGCTTTGTGGCAGGGGGCATTATCTGCTGAAAGAGCCACAGTCACCAGGGAATACTGTTTCCATGAAAGGGTGTACATGATCTGCAACAATGCTTAGGTAGGTGGTACGTGTCAAAGTAACAGCCACATGGATGCAGGACCCAAGGTTTCCCAGCAGAACATTGCCCAAAGCATCACACTGCCTCCGCCAGCTTGTTTTCTTCCTATAGTGCATCCTGGTGCCAGGTAAGCCACGCATACGCACCTGGAAAGCCACGTGATGTAAAAGAAAACGTGATTCATCAGACCAGGCCACTTTGTTCCATTGCTCCGTGGTCTAGTTCTGATGCTCACATGCCCATTGTTGGCGTTTTCAGCGGTGGACAGGGGTCAGCATGGGCACCCTGACTGGTCTGCGGCTATGCAGCCCCATACGCAACAAACTGCGATATGTAATCTGACACCTTTCTATCAGAACCAGCATTAATTTCTTGAGCAATTTGAGCTCCAGTAGCTCGTCTGTTTGATTGGACCACACGGGCCAGCCTTCACTCCCCTCATGCATTGAGCCTTGGCCGCCCATGATCCTGTCGCCGGTTCACCACTGTTCCTTCCTTGGACCACTTTTGATAGATACTGACCCCTGCAGACCGAGAACACCCCACAAGAGCTGCAGTTTTTGAGTTGCTCTGACCCAGTCGTCTAGCCATCACAGTTTGGCCCTTGTCAAACTCGCTCAAATCCTTACGCTTGCCCATTTTTCCTGCTTCTAACACATCAACTTCGAGGACAAAATGTTCACTTGTGCCTAATATATTCCACCCACTAACAGGTGCCGTGATGAAGAGATGATCAGTGTTATTGTCTTCACCTGTCATAATGTTATGCCTGATCTGTGTATAATTAAACTTGCCTTTGCTTATATTACTTTTTTATGACTTATTTTTTTATTTTCAAATGTCTTTGCTTTACTCTTGTTGTGTGGTGTGGTGCTTATTGTAACCTTTGACTTTTTCATCTGTCCTGCTTTGATTACTTAACTGATAAGTTATGTTTAGTCGGTGTGTATGTGTGTTTCTTATCACAGTGTGGCGTTGTCTTGATCGTCATTTGCTCCTTGATTCATTCTGCATCTCGTCAGTATGTCTGCTGTGTTGTATTCCTTCACGCCTTTAATTAGTATGCAGAAACCTCAGATGCTCCTCTGGCCAACACTTATCTGCTGATGCAGTGTTTCTCCTTTTCCCAGGGCTGGGCTGATTTTAGTCCTTTCTCTCTTGCAGGCTACACACACAGGCATGCGCTCCTACATTTACAAACAAAGCTCTGTGATTGGCTCGCAGGGGGAGCACACTGGGATGAGGACGTACTATTTCAGTGCGGACACACAGGAGGACATGAATGGCTGGGTCAGGGCCATGAACCAGGCTGCACTGATGCAAACTCATACAGTGAAGAGGTCAGTGAGTCACAAAACTTTCCAAAATCATTTTCTTAATCAGTATTTTGGTCTTTCTGGCCAGGACAAATATGTTAATATCATGAAAACAAGATACATTTACTTCAGATAATTCACCCAAATTTACTCACCCTCAAGTTGTTCCAAACCTGTATGATTTTCTTTCTCCTGCTGGACAAAGAAATTGAATAAAGGCTTTTTATATATTTTCTTAAAATCCAGAGTGCCCTGGCTCCATATGTTTTTATGACAAAATAAAATATATTTTGAAGAAAATGGGTTACCAAACAGTTGATGGGCCCCATTGACTTTATAGGGTAAAATAATACAATACAATGGAAGTCAGTGGGGTCCCTTAACTGTTTGGTTACCCATATTCTTCAAAATATCTTATTTTGTGTTCAGCAGAAGAAAGAAATTCATACAGATTTGGAACAACTTGAGGAATTAATGAATTTTCATTTTCAGAATTCTTCTTGTTTTAAACATAAAACTCATAACATAATTTGTTAATGTAGTTCACTTAAAAAAAAATTTAAGAATTATGCATTTGAATATATACAATTTCCAATTATGTGGATTATGCTGTTTTATCACAAACAAACTAATAAACCTAATGTGATGCATATTTGTCAGTTATGCACATTAAACAGGTAAGAAACGGGTAAGATTTCTGTAATGGGACTAATAATCTGAATAATCAATAAATCCATTTTGTTTCAATTTCATACACTTTAAAGGGGTCATGAACTGAGAAATCAAATTGTCCTTGAGCTTTTGACATATAAGAGGTCGTCATATTATAAGAATATCCTGTAAGTTTCAGAACTGAAAACTTCCTTGTTAGTACAATAAAAGCTTTTATTGACACCAGGCCCAGCAAACGACAGGTTTTTCAAAGTGGGCGGGATCTATGACGTCAAAGGGAGGCAAGCACCGCCTCTGCTGAAGAAGATCAACACCTACTTCATCACTGCCTGTTTAGCCCCGCCCACCGATTCATGCATGACATGAATAGAATAGGTAGCCTAAGTAACATAGGCCAATGTGGTGTTAAACCAGATCGAGCTACCAAGCAATAAACATGCCGTTGAGGATTACAAAATATTGTGCAGTGCCTGGGCTCGACAGTAATGCAACATGTAAGTAACTGTGTTCATTCTAATGCCTGATCTGAGATGATTCATGTAGTCAGATGTTCTTCGTCTGTGTGTCAGTAAATCAAACCAGTGACTAAACGTCAGCTTGCGTTGTTTCTCTTAGTAGGATAATCTGCTATTTTACGGTGATTAAATTCTATAAAGAAAGCGATCAGAGAAAGCTTCATTTGCAGTTGTTTGTGTAATAATACACAATATTTTAATATTAATATTTTATTTGAATAAAATTAAATAGATGTAAATAATTAGAAATGAGCTATGCCAAATGGATGGATATTTTATATGCAGTTAAAATACATAAATCTTTAATTTAATCTATATTTTAATTTATTACTTTTTTTATTGTAAGAAAATGCTGCTTCTGGTCTTTATACCTGGAAAAACTAAAAAGGTATGTTTTTATTACATTTTCTGTTAAAGGTGTCATGAATGGCTTTTTTTTTATATATATATATATACTGTTGTCTGGGGTCAACTTATGACGTTCGCGTGGTTTTTACATTCAAAAACATCATAATGAATAAATAATAGGCTATTTTCTGCCTTGGTTTTGAGGCTCTCTGAAACACTCGGATTTGATGGGCGTGCCGCACTGAACACTTGGAAGTAAACGCCCACGGCTAGGATTGGATAAGATTTGCATATTTAATGAGCTTCAGCTACCGTCAGTCCCAGGAATCGTCTGGGGGAAATGCTCAGAGGACTCGCAAAATATCAAACAAACACAATGATTAAATCACACACACACACTCACTCACTGGCGCGGACACACACACACACTCACTGGCGCAGACACACACACACACTCACTCACTCTCTCGCGCAGACACACACTCACTCACTCGCTCGGACACACACACACTCGCGCCTGGCCCATAACGTTACAAGTCACGAGTGAACCAATAACACCTTCTCCGCCCTGTGAGAGCGTGCTAAGGTATGTATCAATAGATTTCAAACGATCTGTAATGTTATGCAAAACTAACACATATAAAAAACATGTTTTAGCCTACTCACATAAGTGTGTGTTCAGAAGGAAGCTTATGCAGGGACTGCAACGCCATGTTTATAGCTTGGTAACACGGTTCTTAGTAGGGCTGTGCAATTAATTGAATTTCGATTTCGATTTTGCCTCCCAACGATCACCAAAATAGTACAATCGAGAAAAAACGATTATTTGCCATGTTCAGTTTTGCAAGAACACTCTTATTTTGTCTTGCGTTCTGAATGAAATGCGCATTATGATACTCTCTCAGTTCGTGAGTCTCGTGACTCGTGTGCATATCATCCGCTGGAATTTAAAAACTCGCCGCGAGTAAAGATGCCAGAAGGAGGGCAGTTACAGTAGCGTTTGGTGAGCAAAAAAGGCAAAACCAACTCCGTTGTCTGGGAACAGTTTGGCTTCGAGGAATCAGACGACTAGCAGAAACATGCTACGTGCAAGATTTGCTACATTGTAGTGGCTGCAACGCAAGGGAACACCACGAATTTGTTTAACCACTTGAAAATTAAACAGAGTGACCTATGACAATCTAATAAAGAAACAAAAACTGACGAGAGCAGGGGTGCCGTGTAAACGTCCTTTTTTCCCCTCATATTTTTCAAATAATTCTCTCTTTGTAAACTTTGCTCAATGCATGCGAGTGCTGCCATATTTTCGAATATGACCAGTCGTTTTCGCCGTCATCACCCGGGTTTAGTGCCAGAAGACGCGAATGAGAAGCCGCGCTGTGAGAAAATGTATCTCTGTGCGCTCATCCGAGAGCGCGCACACGTCTCTCAGCGCGCAAATACTGAGTTCTCTTTCAAGTCTTGCTCTTGAACGGACAAACTCACACAGAACGTATGTCAACATGTCCATCTTGATGAGTATCCTAGCAGACATAGTCTGTATATGCCTTAAGTGAACTTTATACAGTCGATAAAGACGACGCATATCCGATAATTAGGTCTTAAAGGGGCAGTAGCCTTTACTGCTGTCTGTTTAATGTCAAACAACAAAAGACAAGGACATCACTCACTGCTCTTGATTGAATAGCTTTTGTAAGTTTAATAGGATTAATCTTTAATTTATGCACTCAAATATGCAATGTTATTTTACATTTGATACATTTCTGTACCTGAAAACTAATGTTAGACGTACCTGAAAAACCTGAAAAGCATATATAGCCGAACCATATTGTTGATCTTATTTATTTGTGGTTATCATTTTTACGTGAATACTTTTATACTTTGATTTGAATATATGTTATATTATTTATTTTAATAGTTCAAAAAGTACAACAGATGTTACAATTTCAATTGAATTGTTGAAAGGTGTATTTTTAATAAATACAACACATTCCCAAAGTCATGTGAAATAATCGTGTTACATAATCGTGATTTCAATATTGACCAAAATAATCGTGATTATGATTTTTTCCATAATCGAGCAGCCCTAGTTCTTAGCTCACGAGTTGGTGGGCGGGACTACAGAGTAGAGGTAAGACCTTAAGCCCGAGCCCGAGTCAGAGCCCGACCCGGCCCGAAATTAGGGTCGGGTCGGGACTAAAATGTCAATCATTACGTTCGGGTCGGGTCGGGCCGGGCTTCTTTCTCGCTGACTTTTTTAATAAATATATTTTTATAAAAATGTATACTAAACTAAGGAATACTTGTTATAAATAAATATTTTGGATAAAACAGAGAAGGCGATGGTAATTGCTATATAACTACTACTAAACAGGAAGAGCAGAGCCAGAGCACGCTTTGTGCACGACACGTGTCGTGAATGTAATCTACCCTCCGCATGTCCCTCCGCATCTATTCTATTTTGACCAGGTATCCCCGATATGGAGCAGCAAGAAGTCAAGGATAAACTTAAGACAGGGGAATTGAAAAGGCAAACACGCACCGCCGGTAAGAGTGAAGTGTGGAAAAGCTTCAAATTGATAGTGGAAAATGATACAGAAACTTGTTTTGGCTTCGCTGAATGTAGTCAGTGTGGCGCTTTGCTTTCATTTGAGAGCAAAAAGACTGGCACCTCGACGCTGTTTGACATTTTTTGTATTATACATTCACTAAGCTTTTGCTTTTTATTCAAACATGATAGTTTTTCTTGTTTTCTTTCTTGTCTGAGTTATTTGTAATTATTAGAAGGCTTATTTTTACGCATTTACGCACTTTGATTGGTTCTTTATTTTTTTTAATAATGGTCTTAACACATTATTTTTGTTCTTATTTATTAAAATTAGTAATGTTGTATTTTATCTAGCTTGCCTATTTATATATTATGTTAAATTACTCTTTACAGCAGGTCTGTTCTTACGTTAGGGACCTATAGTGTGATTTTTTTTATTCTAAAAGCGTGTTCCTGAAAATGTTCCTATTTATTTTGTTTCAATGCTTCTTAAAGCAGGTTGTTTTTTGTATGTTCCAATGCAAATCATTAAAATAAAGAATGTTATTCTTTATTAATTTATCTAGTTTATTTATGTAGATTTATTGTATTTCTGTGTTCTTGCTCTTAGATCATTTCGTTAGCTTTTCCATTTTCAGACCAAATTAAAGATAGAGAAAATTAAAGCTTTTATTTTAAATTTCGTTTAAACAAAACTATAGAAATAACAATTTCATATATCTTTTCCCATTTATTAGATTTGCATTATTCTATTTAAAGCCTAGTGGGTTGCAGTATTTCTCCGCATAATTAAGCGAGTGCGTGTTCCAGCGTTATTTCGTTGTGCAAATGCATTTATCATGATCATAAAAATATGTAGATTATTTAAATTTTTTGCATTTTTTTTCTGCCAAAAATACTATGGGATAAATTGAAATTTCGGGTTTGCTTCGGGCTCGGGCCTGCAAATCAAGTTAATTGGTCGGACTCGGGCTGGGTCGGGCTTTAATGCCCGCGGGCCCGGGTGGGGTCGGGCTGGATTTTTTAGGCCCGATCTTACCTCTACTACAGAGGCATATTTATCTGTAGAGACGGCGTCTAGGTCCTGTTACGTAAGAGATCCGCATATTCTGAGAGCTCTCGTTTTCTGGGCCTTTTCTTTGACTAACAAGGAAGTTTTCAGCTCTGAAACTTACAGGATATTCTTATGTTACCATGACCTTTTATATATCAAAAGCTCAAGGAAAAGTTGATTTCTCAGTTCATCACCCCTTTAAAATCTAAAACGAGGTTTGTGTCATGGAACATTTATTTGCTGCTGTTTCATTAAAATTGTGTGTGTGTGTGTGTGTGTGTGTGTGTGTGTGTGTGTGTGTGTGTGTGTGTGTGTGTGTGTGTGTGTGTGTGTGTGTGTGTGTGTGTGTGTGTGTGTGTGTGTGTGTGTGTGTGTGTGTGTGTGTGTGTGTGTGTGTGTGTGTGTGTGTGTGTGTGTGTGTGTGTGTGTGTGTGTGTGTGTGTGTGTGTGTGTGTGTGTATACAGGTTTAGCTATACATGTGAGGGCAATTTCCTGACTTATATAGTAAAATATTATGACAACCGACTATAGTTGAGGACATTTTACTGGTCCTCTCCTCACTAGTTAAAAGAGCTTATAAATCATCCGAAACATGTTTGTATTTAAATCTAATGTTTTGCACATTTCTGTGATGGGTAGGTTTAGGGGGTCGGGTTAGGCCATAGAAAGTATCATTAACATGATATTAAATCAATGGAAGTCTATGCCATGTCCTCACTAATATAGTGAAACACGTGTGTGTGTGTGTGTGTGTGTGTGTGTGTGTGTGTGTGTGTGTGTGTGTGTGTGTGTGTGTGTGTGTGTGTGTGTGTGTGTGTGTGTGTGTGTGTGTGTGTGTGTGTGTGTGTGTGTGTGTGTGTGTGTGTGTGTGTGTGTGTGTGTGTGTGTGTGTGTGTGTGTGTGTGTGTGTGTGTGTGTGTGTGTGTGTGTGTGTGTTTGTGTTTACAGTACTGTTGAGTGCAATCTTCACCAGCTTGTGTCAAGGGATGTTGTGAGTCTGTAAGAGTTTGTCAGGCCATCAGTCTTGTTGACTGACAGCGATGCTACAGTGTGTCTTGTTCTGCCAGAGCAGAAGACCAGATGGGTAGTGAGCAGTGACTCAGCTTTCTGTCTCTCTGCTGTCTGGGCCGTCAGTCACTGAGTCCATGTTGGTTGAGTACTCAAGTAGACAAAATGACCAAAATACCCATCCGTAGTTTAGATACTAGAAACATGAAATGGGAAAAATCGGGTGTCCCGCTGTTTAGGATTGTCAGTTCCAACCGACAGTGTGAATGTAGGCTGCATAAACATGAATATGGTTTCACCAGTGTGAGCATCTCAAACATTGATATTTTCCTTTGCCACACGTAATGCTTGTTTTCCCAATTTCAGCATATATAGACTGCATAGTTTGCTGTCTCTGACTCTCTGCTGGTGATGTCGTTAACCAAGGCACCAAATTGGGATCATGGCAGGATCTTTGAGTTGTCATAGCAGCCCACCACTAATGAGAGCGGTGTCAGCTTGAGCTGGCAGCCAGCCAGGCAGAAAATTCGACTGCGATAGTCCAGGATAAAAAGTCATTTCTTTTCATAACTCTATTTAGAGACTCATAGAGTGGCTTTTCGTTCTCATAAATGCTCTTATGTTTGTGTTTTGTCCTTTGTCAGAGTTTTATTGCATATACTATTTGTTTGGTGATTTAAATGGAATCAGTCATGTTTACGCCTTTGCGTTTCATGTCCGAATGTGGGAGTCATATTTTCAGAATCTCTGTTGGCTTTGTTTCAGGTTCTCCAGGTTCGAGTCCCGCTTGGAGCGGGCGGGTCGAACAGGAGGGGTTACATTGGTGCTGTGACCCGGATGGGAGTGAAGTTTAGGGGGGTGAGTGTAACGGAGGCCAGCTAGTAGTTGTTGTGTGAGAAAACCTCACTCCTCTGATCTCAAGAGACGCTCTAGGGTTGCAGGCTTTAGCCTCCTTGTTAGAGCGTCTGACTCTCATGCCATAGGAACCGGGTTCGAGTCCCGCTTGGAGCAGGCGGTTCGAACAGGAGGGGTTACATTGGTGCCGTGACCCAGATGAGATTGAGGTTTAGGGGGGTGAGTGTAACGGAGGCCAGCTAGTAGTTGTTGTGTGAGAAAACCTCACTCCTCTGATCTCCAGAGACGCTCTAGCGACTGACGCTAGAGGTTGCAGGCTTCAGCCTCCTTGTTAGAGCGTCCGACTCTCATGCCGGTGGAACCGGGTTTGAGTCCTGCTTGGAGCGGGCGGTTCGAACAGGAGGGGTTACATTGGTGCCGTGACCCAGATGGGAGTGAGGTTTAGGGGGGTGAGTGTAACGGAGGCCAGCTAGTAGTTGTTGTGTGAGAAAACCTCACTCCTCTGATCTCCAGAGATGCTCTAGCAACTGATGCTAGAGGGTTAGCCTCCTTGTTAGAGCGTCCGGCTCTCATGCCAATCTAGGATTTGTTGATCTGGGTTTTATTTTAAATCGAGTTGTTGCTGGCGAACCTGGGTTCGAGTCCCGCTTAGAGCGGGCAGGTTCGAACAGGAGGGGTTATACTAATAGTAACCTTTATTTGGATAAATCATACTTGAACAGTTTGAACAGCATTGAGAAGAAGTTCACTTAATTGTATTGAATGTACACTTCAAATCTTCAAAGTATATTTTAAAAAAACTGTACATGCAGATAATATAATATTAATATTAGTTAGAGTACATTTTCATGACTGTTTCTGTTTCGTTCACACTTTTAAATACAACTTAATGTCAAGTTTCACTTTAAAGTACATATTAAATCATGTTTTAATAATCTTTTGTTGTGCTTTATAAAAGTCCACTTATTTTGATGTGTTGACTAACATACTAAAGTACTTTATTATAAATTGAAGTTAAAGGTGAACTATGTAGGATTTTTCCAGTAAAACATCCAGAAACCACTAGGCCAGTGTTATATATTTTGTTCAGTTGAGTACTTAGAATATCCCAAATGTTTTCAACTATTTGTAAATCGTGAGAAAATTGCTATTTTAACCAAGGAGCCGGGACGTGTGAGCTATGCGTGTGAGGGAGTCGCCTGTCGATTGCGTCATATCTGCGTCACCCTCGGTCTCCGGTTTTATTCAGTGAAACACTTTACTCTCACTGCATTGTGAACAAGTGTCATAGCAGCCGCCGAGCTAACGTCATAACTTCCTTTTCAACACACTCAGATATATCTAATACGATAAACAGAGCTGCGTTACCTCACACTCAGCACTGGAGAAGAGGAAGTGCCGCCGGCAACCGTGTCATAATAAAAGTCCCGACAGCGACTATGCCATAATAACAGTCCCGCTCTTCAATCGCTCCTGCGGCCTTGCTCAGCTCCACAACACTCGGTCCTGCTCTGCTTCAGACTACAGTAATGTTAATAATCGCATCCATGAACATGATTTCTGCCCGAGTCCTATCCTGACTGTTTCCCACCGGCTGTGAGGTGAAGACCACATGTTCCGAGATTCTGCGCTCAAACGTGCCGTCATCAAACTATGCCTTTGTTTTGAACAGGCGACCTCTAGTGGACGGAAAAGTTACATAGTGTAGCTTTAACTGTAGTTGTGTGACTTGATATTACATTTAAATTTGATATATTTTAAATGTAATAAATTGCAACTTCATCTTTTCTGATTTGCAATGGCAAATATATTTATATACCTGACATACAAGTTTAAATGACAATATATAATATGTTTTATATTGTCAGTGCATTCGGCAGTAAGCTTTAACCATATTTTAAAGACAATAAAAGTAATTTTGAAAGTTAATATAAAGATATACAAAAGTCAAACTTAATTGGGTCCAAAAATACAAAATTAAACTATAATACCTTTTCGATGTCCAGTATATTCTTTTATAGTATATTATTTCCATAATTCATAGTTTTCAGTCACGTGACTGTCGCGAAGCCTTGGAGGGCAAAACCGCCATAGAACTCCATTGAACTGCAGCACAAGCCTGTCAAATATCCATCTTAAATCAAAAATATGTGAACAAGATGCACGTTTTGGGCACTTATGACTCATATGCAACACTTGCTACAGTATTTCAGTCACTAAAAACAGCGGGACGTTTTTAAAACGCTTAATGTGAAAAACACTATAGGGTGTGTTGCACCAATAAGGATTCAATTAAGCAAAGTTTAACGCTAATCAAGGATTTGTTGATCTGGGTTTTATTTTAAATCGAGTTGTTGCACCATTTAATTTGAAACACAAATGAATTACGCAGTAAAACCGTTATAATAATAGAGCTGATCAAGCAGCAGACGGATGGTGAACTGACGACAGACCAAACAATACTTACTTGTGCAAACCACCCTTAAAGTGCCGTAATGTACTAAAACAGTGATATTAAAAGATCAAATTCAGTTTACAACTTTTTGATGATGCATACTATATACAGGCGAGCAGATGAGCCAAGAATATGAACGCAACGCGCTTTCTTTATGATGGGTTTCGATGGGAAAAATACGCTTAAGGAGAAACCTTGTGTTGCATTTATATTTTGTGTTCAACTGCTTTCCTGTACAAATTATGCAACATCAATAAGGTGTATATTGAATTTGGTATTTTAATATCACTGTCTTACTGCTTTAATACTGACTACAAAACTGGTAAAAATGACTGGCGGGCAATGGAGGAAAGCCTCGTTTTGCCCTCCAAGTGGGCGTTTCTTTAAGCGTGTGAGGTCATGTGAAAACTATGAATAAGTACTCCTTTTAAAAGTAGGCTAATGAATATTTAGTACATTTATTTAGTAGGGTACAACTGAAAATAAATATAAGTATAAATGCATATCCTCATCAAACAATATGTGAATGATTACATCTCTAAATACTGTAGATATTATCAGGCCTAAAGTACCAGCTGTTCGTGTTAAAATGCAGATGGAAATGTATCTTTGTTTTGGACTTTGTGTGTGTCTGAATGCAAAGAGCCACTAGAGGCCATTTCTTTTTAGTCTGTGCAGCTTCAGTATTATTAGTCTGAATGTAGAGTGAGCTCCAATAGAGATAGCCATGTTCCCAGCGGCCATGTCTTTTCCAAATGTAGATTCACTTCGGGCCTGATTTAATCATGTCACATTAAGACTGCTATATACTGACAACTTGAAGCTGGAATTCATTTTACATGGTAGATTTCCTCCCACAGTTCTTGGTCGAAGAAACCAAGTAATGAGTTTTTGCAAAGTTCAACAGACTATTTAGTGCTCACTGTAGCTGTAAGGCTGTTTAAATAGTATACTTTAGTACTACATTTATCTTTAAAGTGCAATTGTCTGACTTTTCCATCTGCGAAGGACAATGATATTAACTATAATTAAGCAGTGAGTCATTAACAGCAGCTTGAGTGCAGATGTCAATCTTTTAACTACGGCTTGGGTGGTTTCTGTGCAGATTGGGCATAAGAAAATTCTTGTGTTACTCAGCACGTTTGAGCTTCGGGGAAGAACCAATGAGGTTCATTCTCGCGTTACGTGTTCCTGTGCAGTTGTGGGTGGTGCCCACACATTTCTATGTTCTGAGTTTTTTAGTTGGTTGGGTGTTGGTGGTTGCCAGGATGTTACTATGCAGCTGTTAAAGTGTTGAGTGTTTTATTGGGTTGCATAGGGTGTTGTGGGTGGTTGCCAGGGCGTTACTTATGTGGCTGCTAAAGTGTTCTGAGTGTTTTTGTTGGGTTGCACAGGGTGTTGTGGGTGGTTGTTAGGTTGTTACTATGCTGTTGCTAAAGTGTTCAGAGTGTTTTTGGCGGGTTGTTGTGCAGTTGCTAGGGTGTTGTGTGTGTGTGTGGTTGCCAGGGCTTTGTAAAGCGTGTGGATCCTGGAGCTTAAAGTTGAGCTTAAAGGCTAAAGTTGTGAATCTAAAGTAAGACTGGTCAGTTTACAGTGATGGATATATTTAGCTTCATGAGCAGATTCCCTCAAGTGTAAATGCTGCTCCAGACTCTCTGTTGTGGTGTGTTGTTAATTTAACAGACCTGACATGTGATCCAGTACTATGATAATAGCATCATATAAGACACAAGACTCATAAAACTTCACTGACCTTTGCACATGCCATGTTTTTGCCACACAGAGAGGACTTGGATCATCCAGACCAATTGAACATTTCCGAGAAACTCAAGCAGCAGGCCGTGCCTCAGACCAACCACATCAACAGCTACGTGATTCCAGAACCCGAGGTTATCCAAAGTAACAGGCTGCTGGAGGAGAAGCAGGCGGGATTTGTCGGAGAGGTGGAGATCCAGGTTTCTGCACGAGAGATTGAGCAGGCGAGGAGTAAATCTCCAGCAAGCAGGATAGTGGAGGTGGAGGTTTTAGCTCCAGGGTCAAAACCAACATCCCAAGTTCCCTCTCGAGCTCCTTCCAGGGCCGTCTCGACCCCGCCGGTTGTGATGAGGAACGGTACACCCATAGAACAGAACGGCATGCCTGGATATCAGAGAGGCCCGACACCTTCTTCTCAAAGTCCAATTAAGGTACAGAGGAAGAGTACACTGGAGCAGGTGGAGAACTGGGTCAAAGTACAGAAGGAAGAACGCCAGGGGTAAGTCTACAAACACACAGATGTGAAACATAAGTAAATACAGTATATAAACTGTGTGTGTGCGTGTGTGTATTTATGCATACAAATTCAGACACAGATACACCTATTCAGAGTAGTTGCTGCTAAATGTTGCTGTGAAGAGTCATGGTTGTATCTCCCCCTAGTGGTTGAGATCATAAAAATTACCACAGAATACAGCAGTCAGTATCCAGTTTATCCTTAAAGTCAACATAAAACGATGTTCAAAACATTTTACTTTCATAATGTGCCATATTTCAGAGTGAAATAGGATATTTAACGAGAGAAGTCCCACCCTTTTTATTGTTTAGGCTTCTGGATTTGTTTAGTTTGTGAAAATTAGTCACTATATGACAGGAAAAAATATTTAATGTATCAAAGGATTCGTGATGTCGTTTCAGGAAGGTGGAACTAGTTATTATAGTTTGAAAAATTATTACAAATACAATTTTTCCCTTTTAGAATAACATACAATAGTGAATTCTGTTCTACAAGACTAGGGTTGTTTATTAAAATAAAAATACACTACCATTCAAATGTTTTGTGGCAGTTTTTTTTTTTTAAAGAAGAAGAAATTATTACTTTTATTCAGTCCCAGGATTCATTAAACTGATCAAAAGTGACAGTAAAGACATTTATAATGTTACAATGTTTATTTATAAATATTATATTTCAAATAAATGTAAGAACATTTATTTGAACAACTCGCCATAACAGGAATAAATTACATTTTAAAATATATTAAAACAGCAAAATTTCACAATATTACAGTTTTTTCTGTATTTTGGATTTTTTTTAATGCAAATAAAGACTTCATAAACATAAAAAAAATCTTACCAAGCTCAAATTTGGAATGTTAGTGAATAAAATATATTAAACATAAATAGTTTTGTCTTTGACTTCAATGACTCTGAATATCAATGTGTAACAATAAATGTTAAAAATAATAATTTTGTTATCACAGGTTTGTTTCTACTGATGGCACAATCCCACGTCGGACCCCTTCAATTCATCCGAAGTACGGCACAATAGAGAAGTACCAGTCTTTACCAAAGACCACGCGGCAGAGCCCACAAACTACTCACCGTCAGTTACCCAGCGAATACAAATATTCCCATGACCGGCTGAATCACTTCCAGCTGACCCACGGCCACACCCAGCGACCCGCAACACACGACAACACGGTGTGGCAGCTCTACGAATGGCAACAGCGACAGCAATATCGGCTCGGCAGCCCCACCGCCCCCGTGTACACTCCTGCTCCAGACTACTCCACCGCCGTGTCCTCCACCAGAGTCAACTCAGACGTGTCTCGCTCCATTTCCGTGCCTCCGACCCTGGCAGACATCCCTCCACCCGGGCCTCCTGGGCCAAGACTGCTGTCTCCACGCAGACCCCACACGCCGGCAGACCGAGTCACAGTCAGACCTCTGGAGGACCGGCTCACTGTGGAGGTGCCACCATCAAACTCTCCTCACCGATTACGCTCCTATAAGGTCAGTAGGTGATGCTTATACATCACATCACAATCCACTGGCAATAGTGGTATTCACAATAAACACCTGTACACAATGTACGCTACCGTACAAAAATTTGGGGTTGATGCAATTTTTTAAATGTTTTTAAAAGAAGTATCTTATGCTAACAAAGCATTTATATTATCAAAACTAAAGTTAATTTAGTAATATTGTTGTCTGGCTATCACCAGACCAAGCTCAATCTTTTAAGATTGAACATTGGTCTGGGAAGGTTGCTCTGTATTTTCTACTGCACAAGAGGTGTGATCAACGGGCATAGTTCAAATGACTCTGTACGAAATTGGAATGTCCTTCAACCAATCAGACCAACGATCCATCGCTTCTCTATCCGTCATTGTGTTAAACCCGCCAATAGTGCGCCAGATGGATAAGCCGGTTTGAGATTGGTCCCCGCAAATTTGTAACAGAAGCAGGATAGAAATATGCACAGATTTCCAGCCTGAGCTGCAGGGCGAAATCAAATCGCCGGCAGATCGGGCTGGATTTACCCAGTCTAGTAATATTGTGAAATACTATTTAAATTTAAATCATTTTACATTTTAAAATGTAATTTATTCCTGTGATGCAAAGCTGAATTTTCAGCATCATTACTCCAGTCTTCAGTGCCACATGATCCTTCAGAAATCATTCTAAGCTGATTTTCTGTTGTGCTGCTTAATATTTTTGTGAAAACTATGATACTTTTTTTTTTTAATTTCAAAAGAACAGCATTGATTTGTAATGTAATTTTTTTATAACAATGTAAATGTGGTCACACTTTAGTTTAGGGTCAAATTCTCTCTATTAACTAACTATTAACTGTAACTTTTCCATCAATAAACTCCTAATTACTGCTTATTAATAGTTAGTAAAGTAGTTGTAGCGTGTAGGTATGATTAAGGGATGTAGAATATGGTCATGCGGAATAAGGTATTAATATGTGCTTTATAAGTACTAATAAACAGCCAATATCCTAATATGCATGCTAATAAGCAACTAGTTCATAGTGAGAATTGGACCCTAAACTAAAGTGTTGCCATCTTTACTGTAACTTTTGTTTAATTGAATGCATCCTTGCTGAATACAAATATTAATTTCTTTAAAAAATCTAACTGACCCCAAACTTTTGAGTGGTACTCTATATAATGTCACATTATATGAAACTGACCTTAGCAACAAACTCTGCTTTAAAAGAGAAGATCTGGAGTCTGAAAGAAGCATGCACTTAGAGTCATCATGATGGATGTTAATACTGCCCAGAAACTCCTGATCAAATAACACCAGCTTTCAATGTTTTCAAACTGCCAGCATTTGTCCATCTGTCTACAACAGAGTCATAATTCAGCATGAATTATTATTGGCGTGTTTGTAATGGAACGAGTGCCTGAGTGGGATGATTTATATATATATACTTAATTTGCTCCATTTAATGTTTCTGTCTGTCTTTTTAAAACCATTTCAAATGAGTGTTCACCCAGCCAACAGAAATGTCTTATCCAAAAGGTTTACTGAATCCATGATGATTATTAAATCTATTAGTTATTTTGGTGTGTATACTAACATCATTACTTTTATGTATTTAGCAGTCACTTTCATCCAAATGTGCAAGGTTATTTTGGTGTTTTTGACATAAGCACATACTGGAAAACAAAAGGCTAAAGGCCCATTCACACCAATGATAACTATATTAGCATCCACACCAGCGGATTATACCGTTGTGTTTATTATGAGCGTGTGCTGCAATTTTGTCTGCCTCTTTAAATGTTCAAGCTCTTTAAAGCTGGATGGATTCTGATTGGCTGCCAATGTTTTGGAAAAAAATCGTTCGGACAGTGATTCCAACAATATAATTTATCTGTGTCATTATCGTTACAGTTGTGGTGTGTACTCTGATTTTTAGAAATATATCATTATCGACAGTTATCGTTCTTGGTGTGAACGGACCTTAAAGGGGTCATGAACTGGCTTTTACATTTTTTTAATACTGTTGTCTGGGGTCAACTTATGACGTTTGCGTGGTTTTTACATTCAGAAACATCATAATGCATAAGTAATAGGCTATTTTCTGCCTTGGTTTTGAGGCTCTCTGAAAAACGATCGGTTTTGATGGGCGTGCCGCACTGAAGACTTGAAAGTAAACGCCCACGGCTAGGATTGGATAAGATTTGTATATTTAATGAGCTTCAGCTCCCCTCAGTACATGTGGAAATTGTTTTGAAAGCGTCTGGAGAAACACGATTGATTGGAATGTTCACACTCGCACGCGCAAGAAAGGAATGTTATTTTGCTATTTAAGAGAGCCCGTCGGCAGGCCGGTGATACATTTTGGTAGCCCGTCTGAAAAACACATAGCCCCGGGATGTTGGGCTTTGCGAGCACTGGCGTTACAAGTCCGAGTCTGATCACGAATGAACCAATAACACCTTCTCCAGCCTGTGACCGCGTGCTAAGGTATGTAATCAATAGATATCAAACGATCTGTAACAAGGATTTTTATCCTGCAATATTAACACATATAAAAAAACATGTTTTACTTGCATGTTCTACTTAGTGTGTTGCACCGTTCCTGTCGGATGCAATATAGAAGTCACAGCATTGTGTTTTAATCTCAATATGTCTGCAAATCCAGTCTCGACCTTTATCTTGTTTACAAACGATTCCGCAATGAAATGAAGCGAACAAAACACAATGTCTTACGCATGTGAGCTGGAACCAGCATGTTTATTGCTCGGTAGCGACCCGTTTAGCTCCACAAGTCGGTGGGCGGGCTTGAGGCGGCGCTTCTGCATTCTATGACGTCAGTGGTCGACATATTCTGAGATCTCTCATTTTCTAGGCCTGGTGTCAATAAAAGCTTTTCTTTGACTAACAATGACATTTTCAGCTCTGAAACGTACAGGATATTCTTATATCACGATGAACTTTTATATATCAAAGGCTCAAAGGAAAGTTGATTTCTCAATTCATCACCCCTTTAAAGGGATAGTTCACCTAAAAATGAATATTCTGTCATAATTTAGTCACACTCAAGTTGTTCCAAGCCTGTGGGGGGGGGTACTATGGTAGTCAATGGCTGCCGAGATCTGCTTGGTTACAAACATTCTTCCAAATATCTTCCTTTGTGTTCAGCAGAATTCATACAGGTTTGAAACAACTTGAGTGTGACATTTTTGGGTGAACTATCCCTTTAATATTGGTGTTTTAATGAAGTATACACTGCTGTTCAAAAGTTTGGGGTCAGTTTTTGAAAGCAGTCTTTTATGCTCACCAAGGCATTTTTATTTAATCAAAATACAGTAAGAACATTTTCTATTTTAATATATTTTAAATTACAAATTATTAATGTGATGGCATAGCAGCTATCACTCTGCAGCTTTCACCTGGTTGCCCACTGAAGCTAAGCAGGGCTGAGTCTGGTCAGTACCTGGATGGGAGACCTTCTGGTGATAACTAGGTAGCTGTTGGAAGAGGTGTTAGTGAGGCCAGCAGGGGGCGCTCACCCTGTGGTCTGTGTGGGTCCTAACGTCCCAGTATAGCGATGGGGACACTATACTGTAAAAAAAGCACCGTCCTTTGGACGAGATGTTGAACCGAGGTCCTGACTCTTGTAAAAGAGTAGGGGTGTAACCCCGGCATCCTGGCCAGATTTGCCCATTGACCTTGTTTCCTTTCCTCGCGTCTTAGCTCCACCTCCTTAGGATGCGAGGGAAGAATACACCTGTGTATCCTCACTCAGGAATCTTCCTCATTCCTTGTTCCTCGCCTCCTCCTCACAGTGCAATTAGAGAATTGAGATGTCCTTCAAAATGGCTGAATCCCATTTGGCTTCCAGTTCACGGGCTGCAGGACGGAGAAGCGAGGAAACGAGGATGCAACAATTTGAGTATTTAGAAGCACTGTATGTCTCCTCTCCACCAATAACCTAATGTGTGATTGGCGTTCTGGCGCAATATGGCTGTCGTCGCATTATACAGATGGATGCTGCACATTGGTGGTGTTTGAGGAGATTCCCTCTTCCATGTGTAAAGCCCTTTGAGTGCTGAGAAAAGCGTAATATAAATGTAACAAACTATTATTATTATTAAAGCTGAATTTTCGGTCATCAGTGTCACATGATCCTTCAGAAATCATTCGAATATGCTGATTTGATGCTCAAATAATTTCAGTTGTGCTGCTATTTTTGTGGAAACGGTAATATATATATATTTTCAGGATGCTTTGAGTTATAGAAAGTTCAAAAGAACAGAATTTATTTAAAAATAAATAATTTGTAAAATCATAAATGTCTTTTCTGTCACTTTTGATCAATTGAATGCATCCTTGCTGAATATAAGTATAAGTAACAAATTGTACTGACCCTAGATTTTGAACGGTACTGTATTTAAAATCCTTAATCTCTCTTTTTTTATCATTCTGCAGTCGGCCACAATAGAGAGACGCTCAATGCCTCCATCTGGTTACATCACACATACAGTCAGTGCTCCCAGCCTGCACGGAAAAACAGTAAGACATTTTTTTCCACATATGTTTCTTTTCTGGGGAATATGTATAGCCATTACATTTGATTTCACTGTTTAGTTTCCCTTTTTTGTGCTGCTGTTAAAAACAGATTTTATCCATCAAAAAAAGAAAAAACCTTCCTGGATAAGTTTCACTTCATGTTACTCTGCTGGTGGAGCCAGTCCTCTTGTTTTCGTGGCTGTAATGGGCATTTGTGTAAATAATCTCATCACATAACTCTCTCTCTGCCCTAATCATACACTCACAACCTTTGGTCCAGCCGGAGGAGCTCACCCTTCTCCTCATCCAGTTACGGAGACACCAGGCCATGATGGCAGGTGTGCGCAACGATGCGCTGGCCCACCTCCAGCAGTTGTCTCGGGTGAAGGTCAGGGCTCGTCCTGCCCAGTCAGCACCTTTCATTACTAGCCTGCGGCCTGTAGTCTGCCTCTGCTGCTGTTATTTATCCCGTCTGGCTCTCTGTAGCTCCTGTGGCTTTATTACATGATGCTTCTCTGTATTGTAGCATGGCATGTCATGCTAGGGGCTGCATCCGGCTGTCCCACCATCGGCATGAATTGTATATGTAACTGTTCTGAGGTATTATGCATACTATATGAGTGTGCTCTGCTGTTTCTCCAAAGTCTGAAAATGCAAAGATCAAAAATGCTTGCATGAAGTAGGTGTGTGTGCGAGTCTGGTGTCCCCATAGAACCTGTTCTGCTTTGACCTGGTTCCAGGATAAGCTTTAAATAATTTCAACAGTAACACAATAACAAACATATATATATATATATTATTACATATATATATCAGTGGTTCCCAAACTTTTTAGAGTGGCCTACCCCCCCTGAGGCATCTTTCTGTTAAGGGACAATATTTGCACCCTTAAACTGATTTATATATATATATATTTTTACCTTTTTTTTTAAAGGCAAAGGGCCCTATGATACACCCGGTGCAATGCGACCCCAGGCGTGACTCAAGTGTTTTTAGCTAGTTTCAGCCTGACGCAGTTATCATTTTCACTTCCAGCACTATGTTGTTTAAATAGCAAATGCACTCGCACCCATCTGTTCGCCCATAGGCATGCTGGTCTGAAAACGAGGTGTGTTCAGTTGCATTGTTGACGTGTTGCTATTTTGAGGCAACTGAAAACGACTGCACCATTGACCAACAAAAACCTGGTCTAAAGTCAATGGCACAGTATTTTTTGTGTTATTTAAAGGGAGCGTTAGTAATATGAACCTATAGGCGGGTGCACAACACGTGTACACTCTGCTTAATACACATACTGTGATGCGCACTACACAAACATGGCAAATATAAAAAATAAAAGGATTACAATGTAAAATATTATTATTGTGTACGTAAAGATAAAAATTCCTACATGTTATAATGGATAGTCATTGCATGTATCAGAATTACTTATTTGCAGTAATGACTAATGAAATTGGCTAATTATTTGGCCAATCGTGGCAATACACACATGTATTTAAACTGACTCGTCAGGTTGAGGGTGTCTTAGCAATCCCGCCATGGTGCAAGCGCAACTGGCTTTTAAAGGGAATGGGAGATGAGATTTTGATTGGTTTATTGCACGTTACGCCCATTTTTTCCGTCATTAAACTAGCAAAAGTGGATTCGGACACACCCTAAGTGCACCTACGCCATGAGCTTCAGACCATCCGCTCAGATCGTTAAAATAGGGCCCTAAGTTTTCTAACCCTATTAAATGTGTCATGTTTTATGTCAAATTCTTAAAATTCCATTCATTTAATTATTAATATAATAAATAAAGCAATACATTAAACTAAATAATTTCAGTCAAATGAAATCAGTATCAACAAAAGCCATCTTTGCACTGCAGTTGCACAAGTTGCATCTAGATGTATTTACAGTAAACCCTGTTTAATCCTGCTCATAGGTGGCATGAATTCAATTACAATGGCACAAATAGGCTGATTTTATCACATAACATCAGCCTATTTTTGCCATTGTAATTGGATTCATGCCACCTATGAGCAGGATTAAACAGGGTGTACTGTAGGGTGTACTGAGGTGAACAGGGTGTATTCATTCATTCAGTATCGAATAAAGTGTCCGAAATTGTACTTATTTTGAAGTAATTCACGACCGCTATATACATATAGTAGGGAAGTATGCGATTTTAGATGCATCCGCTGTATTTATGAATGAGTCATTGAATCAATGACTCCCGATCATTCTCCCGATTCATCATTGTTTGGAGACACACAACAGTTCTGCTGTGGGTTTTGTTTGAACTATTTTGTTGCGAAACTGTTGTATAAAATCAGTCACATTTGCAATTGTGTGGATATTCTGGAAAAATTGCATTCTTGCTCGTATAATACATTATAATCATTAAAAACAGGAACTTACACAGGGTATGTTTTGTATCGAAGAGAGTTTGAGTCTCTATGCACAGTCTGTGTCTATATTTGTTCTTAAAGGGATAGTTCACCCAAAAATGAAAATTAGCCCATGATTTACTCACCCTCAAGTCATCCGAGGTGTATATGACATTCTTCTTTCAGACAAATAAAATCTGAGTTCTATTAAAAATGTTCTGGCTAATCCAAGCATTATAATAGCAGTAATAGTTGCTCTGTTTTTGAAGTCCATAAAAAATGCATCTGTCTGTCAAATAACGTGCTCCACGCGGCTCCGGGGTGTTAATAAAGGCCTTCTGAAGCGAATCGATGTGTTTGTGTAAGAAAAATATCCATGTTTAAACATTTTTTTCATTTTTCATTTTTTTCAATGGCTCTGCATCAGCCGTCCCCGCGCCATCACTTCCAGCGAATAAGGTCAAAATACATGCAAAATACTGGTTCAATCATAGATATATACATTCCTCATTAGTGCCTGCGCGGATCGGTCGAATGAGGCATCTACGTATATATATATATCTGTGATCGCGCTAGTATTTTGACCTTATTCGCCGGAAGTTATGGCGCTGGGAAAACTAGATGACATTCGTCAGATAAGAGGTAAAAAAATTACATAAATACTGTTCGGTTTCTCGAAGACACGATCATTTCGTGTCTTAATACATCAATGTGTCGCCACGAGCGGCAGGGTTTAATAAGGATTCGTATGTCTATGTGTTTTTACTCTCATTGCTCTCATACTCTAAAATATCCCCATTGACATGCATTATATGACTGTCACACTGCAACGGTTGGAGTTAAAAATCTTTATTTGTGTTCTACTGAAGAAACAAAGACACCTACATCTTGGATGCCCTGGGGTTAAGCAGATAAACATAAACGTTTTTGGGTGAACTATCCCTTTAATTCTAGTAATTGCTAAAACCCCACTTTTACACGGGTACATCGTCAAGAATGGCAGTAATGTAGCGCTGTTTGCTAAGGCAGCAGACCTATCATATGCATGCCTTTTTGTGTGGATGTAGGCAGTTTTGACCACAAATGATGAGATAATTGGAATGGATGCCATGTATTTGACCTTTTACGGCACTGCCATTTTCCTATTTTTACACTAGAGGTGGCATTTTGCCTCTTTTAAAAACATTCTTGGTTTAAATGTTATTTTAAGGTGGGGTAGAGTTAAATGAATGGCATTTGAAAACTCAGCATGTTGTTCGCGTACCCCCTCACATTCCCCCAGGGGTTTGCTTACTCCAGTTTGGGAACCACTTTTTACTATTTAATTACTTTGGTTATTGGCTGAGTGCTTTTGCATCAAGGACTAAGGTAAAGTTAAAGGAATATTCTTGTGTTTTTAACCTAATGTCAGAATACTTTTGTCTTGCTTTCCCTAAAACAATACATTTACCCAAGAAGCAAAATTGCATAATATATTAAGACTTATTTTTCTAGATTTTTTTAGGTGTACTGCCAAGAAGGAAGAAAAATAAGTTAATTCAAGATATGTTCTATGAAATATTAATATATAGTGTATTCTCTTATTATCTTACCAAATTTTGCTTCTTAAGTACATATACACTACTGTTCAAAAGTATAGGGTCAGTACATTTTTAAAAGAAATCAATTACAATGTGAGAGTAAAGACATGTATAATATTACAATTTTACCAACCCCAAACTTTTGAACGGTAGTGGATGTACTGTAGCTATTATTTGCATGGAAATGCAAACGGGGGGTCTGTTGTATCAAGACAGTTGTGAGTAGTATGTCCCAAAGCTTGCATATCAGGTGCATAGCCTTTAATTCTAGATGATTGATTTTTGTTTATTGAAGTCGAAGAGTCTCATTTCAAATGTTTCTTCTACTACTTACAGGTTGATGACACATACGTGCACTTGAAGAAGGACCTGGAATATTTAGATCTGAAGGTGGGACCTCTCCTTTTCTGTCTCTGAAACCTTCTGTACTAAAACACTAACACAGCACAGAAACCTCACTCAGGGCGAGGAATCAAGAATATGTTTTATTTCAGAAATTGTTTGCATTTAGTATGTAATGGTTAACTTTGCAGGAATTACATAGAGTCAGAATGTTGATGATAATAGTAGTGATCCAGTCGAAGGATATAAAAGGCTGGTCCTCCTTTGACTATAACTGTCTATCTCCGTTTGCAACAGATGAAAAGTTTAGAGCCATTGATCCTCATGGTTCACAGTGTGTTACAAACCTGCACTGCGGGGGGTTTGAGACCACTCTGGAACGTAAGCACTGTCAGCATCCAGAGTGTCTGCATTCCCATTGCTTTACACGGTGCACATAGCTTTGTGTTGGCACAAGCCTGGCACCTGCACGCCTATCCTCCCTGCCTTTTGTGAGTGTTGTGCTGTGGGTATGTGTGAGTGATTGGGTTAATGAGACGGCAGGTCTGGATGGGACGGGCAAGCTCAGCGCATGTGCAGGGAATGACCCACATTTAGCCAGCTGATTCTCCAATTCATTCTGTTTCTATCTCATAGGATCCATCAATATTATGTGCAGCTTTCTAGATATCCCGTATGTTGTAGCCAACCCATTGTCTGGCTATCACCAGATCAAGCTCAATCTTTTAAGATTGAACATTGATCTGGGAAGTCTGCTCTGTATTTTCTACTGCACAAGAGGCGTGATCAACGGGCAGAGTTCAAATGACTCTGTACGAAATTAGATAGTCCTTCAACCAATCAGACCACAAGAGGCGTGATCAATGGGCATAGTTGACTCTGTACACAATTGGATAGTCATTGTGTTAAACCCGCCAATAGTGCGCCAGGTGGATAAGCCGGTTTGTGATTGGTCCCCGCAAATTTGTAACAGAAGCAGGATAGAAATATGTACAGGTTTCCAGCCTGAGCTGTAGGGTGAAATCAAATCGCCGGCAAATCGGGTTGGGTTTACCCAGTCTAGCCAACCCAGGCTCAGTGGAAAAATGTACTTGTGGCGGCATTTCTGCAAAATGATGTGAAATTTCCTGTGAGTGGTGCTAAAAGTGTTCAGTTTTATCCGAAACAATCTGACAATGTTTTATTATGCTAGTGGTTGTATGTATCGCTGCAGTTCAGTGATGGTCACATTGAGACACTTAAAAAGTTAAAGGATTAGTTCACTTTTAAATAAACTTTTGCGGATAATTTACTCACCACCATGTCATCCAAGATGTCCATGTCTTTCTTTCTGCAGTCGAAAAGAAATTAAGGTTTTTGATGAAAAATTCCAGGATTTTTCTCCATATATTGGGCTTCAATGGGCCCCAAACGGTTCAAGGTCCAAATTACAGTTTCAGTGCAGCTTCAAAGGACTTTAAACGATACCAGATGATGAATAAGGGTCTTATCTAGCGAAACGATCGAGCAGTATTTATGCTATTATTTTACCTCTTGTCAGACGAACGTGATCATCTCTGAGCTCCGCCATAACTTCAGCTAAGTGAGGTCAAAATACGAGCTTGGTCATAGATATATCGATCGTAGATGCTCATTCGACTGATCCGTGCAGGCGCTAATGAGGCATCTACGTAAACATCTATGACCACGCTCGTATTTTGACCTCACTTAGCGGAAGTTAGGGCGGAGCTCAGAGATGATCACGTTCGTCTGATAAGAGGTCAAATAAAAGCATAAATACTGCTCGGTTTCTCGCAGAAACTGATCGTTTCGCAAGATAAGACCCTTATTTATCGTTTCGTATCGTTTAAAGTCCTTTGAAGCTGTACTGAAACTGTCATCTGGACCTTGAACCGTTTGGGGCCCATTGAAGACCATTATATGGAGAAAAATCCTGGAATTTTTTATCAAAAACCTTAATTTCTTTTCGATTGCAGAAAGAAAGACATGGACATCTTAGATGACATGGGGGTGAGTAAAATATCAGCAAAAGTTTATTTAAATGTGAACTAATCCTTTAATGCTCTCACGTTTGAAAATAACCTACCACCAAACCCTAAAGCTAACCGATAATGTTAACAAAAGCATATGTGAAATTAAAACTAAATTTTTAGCGTGACACGAGTGCAGTGCTATACCAGGTGAGCTTCAGAGCAAGTTTACTACGTTAGAAAAGCCAAACATATGGAGCTGGTTATGTGCTTATCTGCTATTTTACAAATCATGCATTATGGTAGAGGTGTTTTGATCTCACAACATAGTATTGTGCAAAGGAACCGTGTGAAAATAAGTCATTATTAATCCATATTTTGTGTGTAAGGGAATCAAAGTTGTTGGTGTTTTACTGCCACTATAGTGTTCATTTCCGCTGGAGACTACAGTGAATGTATAGGTGTGTTTTTGAAGTTTTGCAAAATGTAGATAAAGGCACATTTTTACAATGAGTCTGGGTTGGTTGTAGTAGTAGATCATTCCTCTGAAACGTTCCTTATTGCCTTCAGTATCAGCATTGAGAAGCTTCTTCATACATTCTTTATTTTCCTTGAAACTTTTCTTTGGAAGACTTACTATCTTCACTACAAGCTACTAATAAAAAGTACATAACTACATTGAAGGGGCAATATTCAGGGCAAAATTATCAGATAATATTATTTAGTTCAAAAGAGCAGGATTTATCTGGCAAAAAAATCAGTAAGAATATCAATAAATGTTGATAAACAATGTAATTTCTATACACTACCGTTCAAACGTTTTGGCCGTCAGGAAGATAAAAAAAAAGATTGATAATAATAAGAAATGTTTCTTGAGCAGCAAATCAGCATATTAGAATGATTTCTGATGGATCATGCGAGACTGAAGACTGGAGTAATGATGCTGAAAATTCAGCTTTGATCACAGGAATAAATGACATTTTTTTTAAATAAATTAAATACAAATTTCACAATATTAATGTTTTGGTTCTAAAACATCAAAAAATCTTACTGACCCCAAACTTGTAAACTGTGGTTTAATTGAAACTACAAAAACAGTGAATACAGTGGTATTAACTAAATATATATTATACTGATAACTAAATACCATCCAAATTATTTGACTTCCCAGCCTTATTTGAAAGAGTGATATACTCAAGTTTGCCTCACTTGGTTGTAAGAAAAAAAATAGCACTGTTTTGAAAACTGCCAATCTATTTTCGCACTACTGACAAAAAGTTGTAGTGTTACTGTTTTTAGTTAGTTACTCCCCGACACTGTCCAGTTCATCGTTGTCCAGAGCTTGGGTTTTTTTATGAGTTCACCATGCAGCATTTTCTGTGGAGGCTTTATTTTAGACATTGCATTTATGTCCCACAGCTGTATTCTGTTGGCATGAAGATCGTGAGACACCATCCTGCCATTGTGCTTCCAGAAAGCTTCAGCTCCTACACGTACATGTGTGCATTAGAAATGAAGAATACTGTCTTAAAGCTTCTCACTGTGACTTTCAACAGCGTTCATTGTACAGTGTTGGTCTTGCTTTGCTTGTGTTGAATAGCTGTGTTTCTGTCTGTGGAGCACTAACACAAGGAGGCTTTTCTGTGAATTGTCTAATAGGTGAGTGGGACAGAGACTCTGAAAGGACGGCCGGCAAAGCCAGTGAAGGTGGCGGAAAGTGACATAGATGTGAGTATAGAGGACAATTCAATGTCTTTCTCCTTAACTCTTTCCCCACCAATGTTTTTTTTATTTTATTTATTTTTTATAAAGTTGCTAGTCGGTGCCAGCAATTTTGATCATTTACGCAAAACTTTCATTACACCCAGAATATTTTGATGTATGAATATCTGAACATACAATCCTGGCTTAATGCATTCTTTTTTTAATCAACAATTGAATGTGTGTAAGTTTCATAAAAATTAATCGGATTCAGAACGATGATCAAAACATAGTAAGTAGACCAAGTAGATTGTGTCCATCAACACCTCAAAGCTTCACAGTCCTGTTCCTCTTTGTGGGTTTGACATTTGATTGGGTAACAATAAGGCCTTTCGCACTGGAGGAACCTTTTCATAGTTCCTCCTTCCATAGGAACTCCTTTTGGGGAAACTAATTTATCTCCTACTTCAGAGTAAGGTCTAACCCAGACAATACCAGTGATGTAAGATTGGCCGAACACATGCAAAACACCAACACGCTGCATTTTTTAAATAGCTGTGTATACACACAGATTACAGCCTATATATTTATTAATAATAATAATAATAATACATTTATTTTATATAGCGCCTTTAAAAGTTGCTTTCTCAAAGCGCTTTACAAGTTTACATAACAAAGAAAAAACAACACACTAAATACAACAAGTAAAATGAATAATCAAGTAAAAGCAATGTTTTGAGAAGAGATTTAAAAGTCACTAATGTATTTGCTTCCCTGATGTCAGCCGGGAGAGAATTCCAAAGTTTAGGAGCATAGGAAGAAAATGCTCTATCACCCCTAGAACGAAGCCATGTCTTGGGAACAACCAATAGACCACTCTGAGTGGAACGCAGATTACGACATGGTGTGTAAGGCGTTAATAGATCAGTCAAGTACTGAGGAGCCAGATTATGCAAAGCCCATTGCTAACATAAGGATTTTAAAATCAATACGGTACCTGACAGGGAGCCAAGACAGGGGTAATATGATCCCTAACCCTGACCCCAGACAAAACTCTAGCAGAATTTTGTAAATATTGAAGTTTGTCAATTGAGGATTTAGATACTCCAGCTAGAAGACCATTACAGTAGTCAACACGTGAAAAGACGAAAGAGTTTATCAACCTCTCAGCAACTGAGAAGACAACATAGGACGTAAACGTGCTATATTTCTGAGATGAAAAAAGGATGTCTCAACAGTATTCTGCACAAAAGGCTCAAATGATAGCGTGGCATCAAATATGACACCAAGATTTTTTAATTTTCTTTGAAACTCCAAGAGTAAGAGAACCAGCATTTCGCAGTTGATGAGGAGAGCTGAGGAGCATAACTTCCATTTTAGAGCTAAAGAAAGAAAATTATTAGACATCCAAATCTTGATCTCAGTGATACAGTTCGAAAGATGCACAATGTCCACATGTTGACTTGGTCTTGAATGGATGTAAATCTACATATCATCGGCATAAAAGTGATAGTTAAGGTTGAGAGATCTTAGTAATTGACCAAGTGGCTAAATATACATACTAAAAAGTACCCAATACTGACCCCTGTGGGACACCAGTATGAACAGCACCAACCTTGGACCTATGGCCACCCATAAAAACAAATTGACTGCGGTCAGTAAAATAAGACCTAAACCAGCCATGAACTGTCTCTGAAAAACCAAATATATATTTTCAAGACGATTAAGTAACAGCGTATGATCAATAGTATCAAAGGCTGAACTAAGATCCAAGAGAATGAGAAGTGACAGGGAACCGGAGTCGGAAGCTGTTAGCAAGGCATTAGTGGCATTTAACCAACGCAGTCTCAGTGCTGTGCAATTTCCGAAACCCAGATTGATGGGGCTCAAATAAATTATTATCAATTAAATGTTTGTTCAATTGGGCCGCAACCACACCCTCCAAGAGTTTAGCCATGTATGAAAGATTTGAGATTGGGTGATAATTTACTCCACAAACTAACTCTACGAACATGGGAAACAGTGATAAATGGACCTCTCAACCTTTACGCTAAGGAGAAAATCCAACGCAACTTTGATGGGACCAAGTGAAACATGGTTATGTATATCTGCTCAGCTAGTGACATTGGGCATCAACCACACGGCAACGCTAATACTTTTTCATATACTGTCTACTTTCTTTGTATAATAATTCTATCTAATAATGTATTAGACAGCACTGAGACATTCTCAGCGCCATTAAAATAAAGTATAAAATAAAGTAGCTAGTGCTACAACTGAAACTAACCCCCAACCCTACCCCACACCCTAAAAATCGTGTAGACTTTGTAAAAAATACTTACCGTCAATGGCGGGGAAAGAGTTAATTATCTACCGCCTGTGTTGCTATGCACAAAAAAGAGCATTGTTTAGCATTATTTAGCTATTTTTCCTGGTGTGAACTGGTCAATAAAGCTCTGTTTCCTACTGCAGGTGACACTGAGTCGACTGTGTGAACAAGACAAAATACTGCAAGAGCTTGAGTTCAGAATCAGTGGTCTTAAGGATGATAAGGTGAGGCGAATTTTCTAAAGAAAAGTACACGTTTACTTTGGTCTTGTTATTATAGATATGTCAGCATTAATATACTTGCTCTTTTCTTTCTAGGACAAGCTTGAGTCCGTTCTGGATGTGTCTCACCAGCAGATGGAGCAGTACAAGGATCAGCCAGCTCACGCTGAGAAGATCGCCTACCAGCAGCGACTCCTTCAAGAGGACCTGGTGCATATTCGAGCAGACATTTCTAGAGTGTCAACGGTAAGTTTAAAATAATTTATATATACAGTGCTTCCACTCGCCATTGATCCATATCTACCAGAAATGAATACATTAGTGATTACAGGACATGAAGATTTGTTAGTTAGATGTAGAAAAAGCTTTAATTTCTGATATTTTTGTATTGCTCAGGAGATGGAGAGAGCGTGGGACGACTACAGCAGACTGGAGCAGTCAGTCGAACAGCTGAGGGACGTCCTGCAGACCCAGATGAATCTCTGCACATCACCTCAGGTATTTTTCTCCATTTCTTAATCCTTTTTTATTTTCCTGACATATTTTGCTATCATGATGTTCTCTAAAATATTTGATTAGCTGTAATATATATATAGAATAGAATATTTAATATAAAAAGACACATTTGCTAACATATGCAATCACCTTCAGTGTTCATAGAATCAGTGTTATTTAAGTATCACTGATATACTATTGTATTTTTTTTACTATTTTATGGTTTTATTTAACAATGATAACCCTGGCTAGAATGGAAATAAGATATGAAGAAATAAGATTGAATGTGTGTGCATGTGTGTGTGTGTGTGTGTGTTTGTATGTATTCTCAGGAGAAAAATCAGTTGAGGAGGGAGCTCTGGAGGATAGAGGATGTGATGACTGGACTCAGCTCCACCAAAGAAACCTTCAAAATCACCATAGACTCCGTGAAGAACCCAGGTAAGAATGGACCAGTTAGACAGGGTTAATAAACATAGGGGAGAGCAGGGCACAACCTAACGCTTTTTGACTTTCTCAGTTTGTGTAAATCCACTTAGGGTTCAGAGTATTTATTTTTTCCCACATTAATTGCACACTTCTAGTACAATTATGTGGTTTTGTTTCATTAATACAGTGTATACTTTTTTCTTTATTTACCCCGAAAGAATGGAAGTGAAATGTGACAACATGCCCCGTAGGAGTGGGGTACATTGTAACATGTGATGGGGCACAATGTAACATGACCAAATGACAGCTTAAAATGTTACCTGATGTCATCAAAAAAATATCCAAGACAAACTAAAATATTTTGTCAACAAAATACAATTATTAACTTTTTAAAATAAAATAATGGCATTTTTTAATCATTAAAATATACTCATTTTTGAGTTTGACAACAAACACATCGCTAAATACAGCTATACAGAATAGTTCAAAACATAATAATAATTAATAATTTCTGAACATTGACTCTCAGTCATTATTCACCCTTTTCTCATGGTTTCTCAAAAGAATTCATAAAAGTATAGAATATAATGGCATATTTCTAATAGGGGCTCATTGTAACACAGTGTTACAACGCACCCCATCTGCGCAACTGGGATTTAAATCGCGGCTCCTGTCTTCTGCTTGTTAGATCAGCATTAAAGAACGATCTCAACTGTTAAATAACAGATATAAGATTAAAATAATATCGGATTTGTCTTATTTTAAATAAACACAAAAAAACAGAGATGAAAAATAAACTTAAGTAAGAAATTGACTTTTGCTCTGGTTAAATACATGTTCAGTAATATCTTCCAGAGATTTTTTAATTTTGGCGTTATTTTTTTCTCGAAATAATGTTGATATGGCAACTAGTAAATACACAAAGTTTCGTCATTCTGGCATGTGTGGAAAGGGTTAAAACATGCGCGTTACAACTAACCTTGCGTTAGGTTGTGCCCCGCGCTCCCCTACTACAGAACTTCTTTTTAACTCTTGCTTGTGTGCGTATGTGTTTTCGTGTCCAGAGAGAAAACTTGTGCCTTCAGTGATAGAGTCAACAGTGCCTTCTCGGTGCATTACCCCATCTGGATTTGAGGTGCGGTCACCCCAACGCAGTCTTACCTCCAGTCCGTTATCACTGCCCCTGGACAATGAAGTTCTTCAGCATCCTCATCCTGTGCCAAAATGGGTTTGTGAGACTGTTACTGGTACTGTTCCTGAAAACTTTACTTTAGACAAATGGCCCTTGCTAAAGTGCAGAATATTGGTTTTCAGGAAGAGGATGATGCTCCACCCAGACCACCTTTACCTCTCCACTATGATGAGGACACACCCCCTGTTGTCCCGCCCCTACCTAGAGAAACATCGGTCATCCGACACACTTCAGTGCGTGGCCTCAAGAGACAGTCTGATGAGAGGAAACGTGACCGAGAAAGCAGCTACACTAACGGAGATTACAGGGTAATTTGAACTCACTCGTGTGAAGCTCATTGTTTTTGTAAAGTTTATCGTCATCAGTGTTATCGTGTAGATTGCATGTAAAGGACCTGTCAGCCTGCGCCCTCTAGAGTTTCATGACTGGACTAGATATTTATTGAATAGTTGAATGTCCTTCGAATCTCAATTATACACCTAACATCCATGTGACCATAACACTTTAGTCTTTGTATTGTGATTGATTGCTCGCCATTTAGGATGAAAATAAATGTTTGGGCTATAGGTGGAACTGCGGTCCTACCTGAGTGAACCAGAGCTTCCTGGAAGTGGACAAGGAACAGACCAGGTGGACCCAGGCTACCTGACTCTCCAAAGAAGAGGTAAAATATTATTATAGCTTTAGATCATACAGGTTATCTTACATTGTGTTTATAGGGATAAAACGCCATTTAAGCAATTGTAATGCCAGTGTACTCACTTAGGTCTGTCAGGCTCCTCGTCCAGAATAAACCAGTATGGTGTGGCCTTCTGCTCACAGAGGAGAGGAGATTCAGTGATATCCACTATGGTGAGCAACAGATTTCTGTAAAACCTATATATATATAATCGAGTTCTCTTTCGCGGTTGAACAAACAATAACACACAGAATTATGCCAAATGCCCAGGTTAGACAGGAAGGCCACAGATAAATATGACATTTATTATAATGGGTTTATGTGAAGATTGTTTTAGGTTCACTTAAATTAAAAGTTGTTTTTTAAAGCCTAATAAATGTTGAAATTGATATAGCTTTCAATTATACTGTAATGTTGAATGTCTATCATTAATGTGCAAAAGTCAGTACCATCAATACCAGTATTAGTATCTGTGATACTGGCCTTGATTCATAAAAATATGCAATTACAACAAATATTTAAAATATACTGTCTTCAATTGTTTCTACATGAATTTGGAGAGTGACTGAGAAATTATTACAATATAAAAATATTATAAAAACAATGTTTTTATTAAACATATGTTTTGCCGTCAAATTGATTAATCGCAATTAATCGCTTTCAAAATAAAAGTTTGTGTTTACATAATATATGTGTGTACTTGGTATAATGATTATGTATATATAAATACACACATGCATATATGTTACTTAATTTTTAAAAAAATATTTATATACAAGTTGTATAAATATATATACAATATATACATGCTAATCGCGATTAATCGATTTGACAGTACTTATATATATATATAATACATTATGTAAGTGTATAAAATATTATTTAATGTTAATATTAATTTATATATTAAATAAATCAATTAATATATTCATTTATATATATATAATTTTATATATAAATTATGTAATTTTTATTTTATCTTTACTTAAAACATATTACAAATCTCAAAGTATATAGATCCTATTTGCTGTTTCTATGCTATATGTGCACTGTGGAACTTTTTAAAAAATATTTGAAAAGGCCAGAGCTAGAATTCTTCAGGCATCAGAATACGTTCACTCTTTTTTTCCCCTGTCTTATGTAGGAGAGACCAAAGAGTGCCTTGGAGCGGCTGTGCTCTGGAGAGTCTCAGCCGGATCACCTGCCGCAGAGAGGGAGGATGAGTGTGGAGGAGCAGCTGGAGAGAATGAAAAGGCACCAGAGAGCTTTAGTGCGTGAGCGCAAACGTAACTTGAGCCAGGGTGAGCGACAGCCCGTCGGCTCCCGCGCCTCCACTCGACCTGTCAACTCCGACCCAGGATCCGTACGTTACTCCCTACCCAATAAACACAGGGACCCTCGCTATGGCCCTCCCCCATAAGGCCACAAAACACGAAGCTAACATGCTAACACACGTTGTTTTACCCCATGAACAAAGCACAGCTTTACATTAACAGGCCGTGGGTGGGACGGGGCCGTGCTGTGGGTGTGTTTAGGGATGTGGACAGACACATGGAGTGATTACAGTCCTGCAATGGACTCCTGGCTTCTCCTGCACAGACTTGTGAATATTCGAACGTGAAGAGAAAAGGATAAAACTTTCCCTGACTGCCTTTCTGATCTCTCACAATGGATTTTAGAACATTTTTATGCCTGTTTTCTCATATGTTAATTCACTAAATTATTTATTAAATAATCGAAATATATTTTCTGAAATAATTTGTAAAGCTATATTTTGTATTGACATAATAACGGTGGGAATTACTGACCCGGCTGCCTCATATTAACAACAAATTAATTATTGTTGGTAATTACCTGGGTATGAAGGTATTTCTGTGTGCAATGATCTCCTATAGAAGAATAAATCAGTGAAGTGCCTCTTCGTTCTAACCTGAACATCAGTGTCAGAAGATCCAGCTTCAGCTGAAACACTCTGAGAAGGATTTCAAATTTAACTAGAGTGCAAACAGTGCCTGCCCACTTTTTATGTGGCATTGGTTCCGGAAGTATTTTTCCCATTCATTTTTTGCCGTAGGGATTTTTAAAACATCAGCATATAAAGAGTTCTAAGCCATGGACCAAACCAAGCAGTTACGAAGTGAATAGACAAAAAGACAAAGATACTTTAATAAGGCTTTAATAAGGGAAAGAACTACAATCCCATGAAGCATTGTGAATTAAAAGTTATGGATATATATAAAACTATTGATTTAAAGATGCTGATTGCATATATAGAAACAACATATTTTACATTTCGTGCAATATATGAATTCCGCTGTTAAACACAATTCATTAAAAAATACAGTGAAATAACCTGGGCTGATGGCTTCAACAAAAGCATATCCAATCGATTAACAACCTTGTAGATCACAGTAGTTCTGTCTTCAATGTTTTATTAGTTATTGTTAAAAATCAATTCCCCTATGGAGAAAATGGGATTTTTACTTCTGGAATCGACTGTTGAACTCTATTGCCCATATAGTGTGGTAAAACATTTCTGATTGGCCATGAGAGCTTGCACTCATTTAGTCAACTGCTTTGTTTGCTAATTGCTAATGGTAGGAAATAGCAACCATTTGAGTAGGACTATTGTGTCTTGATTAGCAAGCATAAGTGGGTCAAAAATGTGTTTGGCACTTAAAGGGATAGTTCACCCAATAATGAAAATTCTGTAATTTACTCGCCCTCATGTTGTTGAAAACCTGTATGAGTTTCTTTCTTCTGTTGAACACAAAAGAAGATATTTTGAAGAATGTTGGAAACCAGGCGGTTGACGGATGCTAGCCATTGACTTCCATAGTATTTTTTTCCTACTATGGAAGTCAATTGCTAACTGTTTGATTACCAATAGTCTAATATCTTTGTGTTCAACAGAAGAAAGAAACTCAACTGGTTTGGAACAACTCGAGGGTGAGTAAATGATGACAGAATTTAAATTTTGGGGGGAACTTCCCCTTTAACCACCTTTCAATTGACTGGAATCAGAGTAATCAGCTCCTGGTGACTGATATTTGGGTTTTCTTTGCTCAAAATCACCTTCGTCTTTTTAAAATCATGCTGCATTCAAAGGTATTTGTGTTGCTCTCTTGCTTTAAACTATGTCTGATTACTTCAATTGCATTTTTGCATTTAATCGCATTTGGGAAATACATTTCCAATCAAGCACTTAATTCAATTGAAAAGAAAACCAATGCAATATTTGGCTCACATATTTTCGTGAGTCGTGCCACCCACTGCCCTTTTGTTTCATGGGACAATTGACACCATTCAGACGTTATTTAGTCACATTTTTATCAGTTATAACTGATATCAGCCACATGTCGTTCCTGAACAGCAGGCGTCTGCCTCTGAGCGCAAGATAACACATTTATACGAAAAATTATTATATACAATGACTTCTACTTTTCTTAGAGATTATTAACGGCAGTTTATCAGGAAGTGACGATTTTGTTCTCTTCGACTCATTGGATGGAAACACTGCTTTATTCGCAAATTTTTAATGCAATATTTCCATTTTGCGCACAAGTTAAATTCCCTACTTTGGATGAAAACATAGCTATAAATGGCCAATGGTTTTCATACTACAGCACTTATACATACATTAAATTACTCACAGTTTAGTTTGAGTTAACTTCAGGAAAATATAATTTCAATCTACAGTACTAACACCAATTTCAGTTTGGCTCACTCAATGAAAATTGACAAAGTTCACTCATTTCTCTATAAATCATAATGTTTGATGTTGTTTCACTAACAGCTGTTTAAGGGATAGTTCACCCAAAAATGAAAGTT
The DNA here is from genome assembly GCF_949357685.1 of Gobio gobio. Lineage (NCBI taxonomy): Eukaryota > Metazoa > Chordata > Actinopteri > Cypriniformes > Gobionidae > Gobio > Gobio gobio. The sequence continues at coordinate 49,086,291 of NC_137115.1, forward strand.
CAGTCATCCTTTACTCAGCCTCGAGTTGTTCCAAACCTGTATGAATCTCTTTCTTCTGCTGAACACAAAAGATGATATTTTGAAGAATGTTTGTAACCAAACAGTTGATGGACCCCACTGACTTCCATAGTATTCTTCCCCATACTATGGAAGTCAATGGGGCCCATCAACTGTTTGGTTACCCATATTGTTCACAATATCATCTTTTGTGTTCAGCAGAAGAAAGAAATTCATACAGGTTTGGAACAACTTGAGGCTGAGTAAGGGATGACTGAATTTTCATTTTTGGTTGAACTATCCCTTTAATGAGAGACGTACTAACCCTAACCTTTAAGTTACTAACCCTAGATTCCCATTAAAATCCCCTATATGCCTCTGTATCTCTAGATATTTGGCAGAATTTTCTTCTTTGAAGACTCCATGAAATCAAAATCGCAGTTTGTCTGTTAGCTTTAAGCCCATCTATATATGTTCTCTTAAATGTGACTTTCAGCCCAAATGTACAATCTACAGGACAGAAAACTGCACTCATCTTGGCATTTCATGGGGACTTTAGCACCTTCATCACTGTTAACCTGTTTGTCAGAAAGCAAAAGGAACCATTATGAATACAAAAAAACTGTGATAGAATATATAATGTACATCAATCCACCAACATCTGAATTTTTGAGGTTTGCACTAAAGGCACAAATAAAATGAGAAGTTGTCTAAATACCTTGTTTTTCATTGCAGTTAACTGACAGCTGAGTTGTAGATGTAGATGTTAACAAAGTAAGAATGAATGGATGTGTTTTGCATGATTGTTTAATTGTTCATGTTGATTGTAAGCCATTATGCATGGCTAGATGTGTTCAACTACAAACGTCTACCGCATGTTGTAATTTGGTGATGGGTTTGATTTGTAACAGTGACACAATTGTCTAATGCCTGTAATAACTGTTTTTCCCCTCTTATTTTCCTGTCTCTTCAGGCTTATATTTAAGTGCAGGAGAAACTACAAAATCAAAAAAATGGCTGCCAGACAGACTTTTAGTTACTCTCATTTGAACTAAAGACATGGCAGACAGCTTGTTTGGACCATCTGCCAGCCATTTAACATTTCACAATTGAGGTCTCCCTTGTGATATGGCAAAGATATTGTGTGTCTGACCCGTTAGGCTTTAAATCCAGGATCAAGGCTCATTTCCAGAAGAATTGTGTAGTGTGTGTTGCCTAAATATTGTATATTGTTGTCTTCGCCCTAGTAGGGATGGGAAAAAGTCATTGATTTGCAGCGACCAAAACAGACTTCACTCGCCAAATCACAGCGGCCGGCATCAGATGAATGGCTGACGGTTGAGGCCCGGCCAATGAGCGAAGAGGAGCTGGAGTCTGTGGACTTTGAGTACGATCTTACCCGAGAGGTACAGTCAAATTTTGTTGACGCATTTTTAAAACCAAAATCTGAGTAAATGATAGAATTTTCATTTTTGGGTGAACTATCCCTTTAAGGTGCAGATTTCTAGTGGCTCGTTTACACTCGTTACGCTCGTTTTTTCAGCCAAAAAAGCATGCGCAATGACCATTCTCTGTCAACCAATCAACGTTCTGAGTCTAGCTCCACCCTTTATTACTGTGCTAGGTACCCCAACGAAAAGGTGCCAAAAAAGTGGTACGGTGCGGCTCGGGATTAGGGTACCATTCATTACTTCTGACAATGGAAACGGAAACAATTGTGTACCGTACTGTACTCTACTGAACTGTACCGCTGAGTGGAAACGAGCAATAGTTGAGATCTTGATTTGAGATGAACTTGATTCCTCTTGTTACAGCCAGTGTTGGGGAAAGTTACTTTTAAAAGGAATGCAATATTGCGTTACACCCTAAAAAAAGTCACTAATTGCCTTACTTAGCAGGGCTGAGTCAGGGAAACCTTCTGGGATAACTAGGTAGCTGTTGGAAGAGGTGTTAGTGAGGCCAGCAGGGGGCGCTCACCCTGTGGTCAGTGTGGGTCCTAACGCCCCAGTATAGCGATGGGGACACTATACTGTAACAAGCACCATCCTTCAAATGTTAAACTGCGGTCCTGACTCTCTGTGGTCATTAAAAATCCCAGGATGTCCTTCGGAAAAAGAGTAGGGGTGTAACCCCGGCATCCTGGCCAAATTTGTCCATTGGCCCCTGTCCATCATGGCCTCCTAATAATCCCCTTATACAGATTGGCTTCAACGCTCTGTCTCCTCTCCACCAATCAGCTGGTGTGTGGTGGGCGTTTTGGCGCAATATGGCTGCCGTCACATCATCCAGGTAGATGCTGCACATTGGTGGTGGTTGAGGAGATTCCCCCTTCTATATGTAAAGCGCTTTGAGTACCCAGAAAAGCGCTATATAAATTGAACAAATTATTACTTAGTTACTTTTTATGGAAAGTAATACGTTACATTACTTTTGCTTTACTTTTTCTAACCTGGGCTGGGTTTGCATAATGTGTCTTTTAATAACAAAAAAAAGTTCAATTTTGGCAAATATAAAGGCACTTTCACCAAATTATGTTTTATTAACAAAGTTCGGGAGGAACACTTTCAAATGATCTACGCAATCAGTAATCAACATGTCTACCCAATCAGCACGAGGGGAGGCTTATATAAATATATACACGCAGTCAACTCACCAATGTTCCTCGACAGTTTTCAGCCCCCCTCCACCACCCCGTCTCCTCACACTCACCTGGTTACTTTCCTAACCAGAGATAAGTGGCGAGTACTCTGGGTTCGGACCAAAACACCGAGCTCGGAGCTCTCTCCTCGGACAGCACGCCAAATACGCATACAACTTTACTCTATCTGACTTATTAGTAAGTGTGAACTGATTATTTGTAAGTGTGAACTCGTGAAAAGTGAAAAGAATAAGCTTCAGGCTGAAAGAAATGCAAATTCACACCTGTCCAATAGGGGGCGCAGCTCAAACAAACCTTTCAGCTGTGCTGCCATTCTGGATTGAAGAAGAAAAAAGTCACCACTTTTACTTCAGCAATTAAAGAAACTGAAAAACAAAGTCATTATTGCTTATTAGTATGATTAAATCGGATCATCGAAGGTCAGCAGCAAAGACAGCGGTTAATAAAGTGAGATTAAATACATTAAGTATACTTGTGTTTAACATGTTTCATTATTGCATAAGAGTTTGCATTTCACGGTTTTTATTCATTTTGAGCTATACTGAATCTGTTTTTGTGCAAATGAGGTGAGTAAATGCATGCTCACATTTAGTCTAGATCTACAATAACCATCATGTTCACACACAACGCATCTGCACTCCTGATTTCTCTCAACATGGGGACAGGAGAGCTGTCAGGCAATAAATGGGAAAAAAACTTGCATCACTAATTTGAAAAAGTAACTTACTGTTGTAAATTGAAAAGTAATGTGTTACTTCACTAGTTACTTGGAAAAAAGTAATCTGATTACGTTACTTGCGGTGTTGGGAGTACGCGTTACAAAAGAAATGCATTACAGTACCATATTAAGTTTAGCTGTAGTGTAAGGCATTACTAATCAATTTTCAGTAATATTTTACTCTGTACATGTTCAGAAACGCTTGCGTTACAACACAATTTTAGCCCAAAATGTATAGGGCTTGGGCGTCGTGACGTCATTACTTGGCGTGGCGGCCATGTTGATGGCCTCCTTTACTGCTACTCGGACTACTGCGCATTGTTTACAGACGTACTCCCTCTCAGTCGCATGTCTTAATTTGATTAATTTGGCATCGAAAATGGATTAACTTTCCACTGCTTTCCTGCTTGGAGGCGCAACCACGCAGACCAAGTATCCGAGGTAACAAAGAGTCGTCGGCTTTCACAAAAGGACGCTGTCAGCTGGATGCAAGAGATGTGGAGAGCACAAGAAAAAGTGCCCACCTCCCAACTCTGCTTCTCCTCGTTCGATTTGCTGTATGTTTACATTCACGAGGCCATCAACATGGCCGCCACGTCCTAGAATGCAATGCAACGCGACGCCCAAGCCCTATTTGTGATTTTAAAAAAATCCTGGAAAAAACAAACAAAAAACAGCAAGACCGCGAGACATTAAAGGGTTAGTTCACCCAAAAATGAAAATTCTGTCATTAATTACTCACCCTCATGTCGTTCGACACCCGTAAGACCTCCGTTCATATTCGGAACACAAATGAATATATTTTAGTTGAAAGCTGATGGCTGAGAAAGGCTTCAGACAGGCCTCCATTGGCATTCAGTACATTTACACTCCCAAGACCCATAAAAGGCACTTAAAACATCGTTACAAAGTCCATCTCACCACAGTGGCTCTACAATAATTTTACGATGCGACGACAATAGTTTTTGTGCGCAAAAAAAAATCAAAATAACACCTTTATCCAACTTGTTCTTGTCTTCCGTGTGTGCCTCCACGACGCATGCGCGAGAATATGACGTAGCGCCAGCGTTCGGGAATCCATGAAATGCACACTTTAGCCCCATTTTGAGAACTACGCCGAGACCTAAAGCATGATCAATGTAGAATCCAACAGCTTAGACACGCGCGTCTTCCTCTGCTTGTAAACAAATCGCTTCCGGGTCATGTGTCCGAACGCCGGATCTGCGTCATATTCTCGCGCATGCGTCGTGGAGGCATTTTTTTTTTGCGCACAAAAACTTTTGTTGTCGCATCATAAAATTATTGTAGAGCCACTGTGGTGAGATGTAGACTTTGTAACGACGTTTTAAGTGCCTTTTATGGGTCTTGGGAGTGTAAATGTACTGAATGCCAATGGAGGCCTATCTGAAGCCTTTCTCAGCCATCAGCTTTCAACAAAAATATCTTCATTTGTGTTCCGAATATGAACGGAGGTCTTACGGGTGTCGAACGACATGAGGGTGAGTAATTAATGACAGAATTTTCATTTTTGGGCGAACTAACCCTTTAACGAATGAAAAATGCAAGTAAGTTATTACCTGTTCGTGGTCAGTCAATAGCCGCGTGTGGTGTACAAGTTTGTAAATAAAAAGGCTTACAGGCTCTGTCGTTTCAAAGAATAGCACAACGCTGGCAAGCGCGTCGAGTAAACACCTCAAACGACCGAGGTGCGCGGGCACCGGGCAGTCAGCGGAGGCTCGTGCCGCAGAGCCAAACGAAAGTATAAACGAGGCTTAAAAGGATAGTTCACCCAAAAATTAAAATTAGCTCATGATTTCCTCACCCAAGTCATCCTAAGTGTATATGACATTCTTCTTTCAGACGGATAAAATGGGAGTTATACTAAAAAAAGGCCTGGCTAATCCATGCTTTAACAGATTTGGTTCGTTTGTGATCCTTTCTTGCATTGTCTTGAGCCATCACTTTGCCAATGATATGCTATATTGTTAGTAGCCTGGATAGCCCACAGTCATTATGCTACATCATATCGCCTTCTACTGGATGTAAAATGCTCTGTAGTAACCTTCATTTTAGAATGTTAAGTTCTACTTCTGTAGTTATTCTGGTGAAAGTAACTCAAAAGTGATACAGGAGTAATGTAACGCATTACAATTCTGAGACAGTAATATTGTAAGGAAAATAATTACTTTTAAATAACAGTAAAAAGTAATCTATAATGTATTACAGTTTGGAAGTAACTTGCACAACACTGGTTACTTGTAATGTGTTACCCCAACACTGGTTGCGGCTAAACTTGCCCCCCTGTCCCACCTCAGCTGTCTAGGCCACAGAAGGTGCCCATCCCAAAGCGCCTCATGGACGTGGAGTCAGATGAAGACCTGACTCCAGAAGAGATGGAGGTTCGTTCTCGCACCGTAGCAAAGATAAAAAGCCTACTGTCTAAGTCAAGGTACGGAGGGAAAATAAGACGCAAACATGTAAATGGACTGTGCTTGGATGTTGAGTCTTCTGTTGTGACATTTCAGTGTGAAGTCTAGGCCACAGTCGGTGGATGCGGAGCAGGTAGATTTCACTGAGCTGGAACATGCGCTGCAGCAGCAGGACAGGATCATGAGCGTTCCTCGCGCTCTCGCCACAGAGGCCTCCATCAAGAGGAAGCAGGTCACAGGTGAGACATCTGGCATCACTGGGAATATTGAACATTTTATCGTGCAGTGTCATCCTGACATTTTAATGTTTTGTTTTGCAGCCAAAGCCATGTCTGAGTGCTAAATTGTGTTGAGAAGCTTTCTTGGGAATCCAAAGAACAATTTTTTTGTACCAAATATTTATAATTCACATTCAATCATTCAGGTTCTCAGATGTTCAGAACGATTTATATGTTTTTATACATTTTACTGGTGAGTGCTTTGCCAGCTTCACTTTGTTTTACTGTTCTAACATCAAAGTGGTCCATTTTGCGTGCTGTTATTTTTTGTTAAAAAATTATGTAATTGTGACTTAAGGTACTTAATCGTTTGCAGTGTTATGTATTTTAAAAAATACTGTTAAAATTGTGAGATACATTGTTTTCATTCTGCAAAACTCAACTGTTATTTGATTCATTAAAAATCATAATTTTCATACTCTGACAGACAATAGAGCTCATGCTCTAAATAAAGATTTTTTTTAAGTCGCAAGCTTATTAGTTTTCATGTCCCAAACAGTGGTTCCAGATACACCATTATTCAACTTCTAAATGATCTCTAATTTCATAATTGTTTGCAGACATGAGGTGTTATATTTCCTTTATATATATATTCAGGTGTTCCCATCACTTCCATGGCACAGGTGTATAAAATCAAGCACCTAGGCATGCAGACGCTTGTGAAAGAATGGTTCGCTCTCAGGAACTCGGTGAATTCAAGCGTGGTACCGTGATAGGTTGCCACCTGTGCAAGCAATTGGGAACAACAGCAACTCGGCCACAAAGTGGTAGGCCACGTAAAATCACAGAGCAGGGTCGAAGTGCTGAGGCGCACATTTCAATAGCTACAGACCTCTAAACTTTGTGTGGCCTTCAGATTAGCTCAAGAACATTGCGTAGTGAGCTTCATGGAATGGGTTTCCATGGCCGATCAGCTCATCCAAGCCTTACATCACCAAGAGCAATGCAAACCGTAAAATGCAGTGGGGTAAAGCACACCGTCACTGGACTCTAGAGCAGTGGAGACGTGTTCTCTGGAGACCAATCACGCTTCTCTGCCAATCCAATAGATGAGTCTGGGTTTGCCGGTTGCCAGGAAAATGGTACTTGCCTGACTGCATTGTGCCAAGTGTAAAGTTTGGTGTAGGGGGGATTATGGTTTGGAGTTGTTCTTCAGGGGTGAGGCTTGGCCCCTTAGTTTCAGTGAAAGGAACTCTTAATGCATCAGCATACCAAGACATTTTGGACAATTTCATGCTCCCAACTTTGTGGGAACAGTTTGGGGACGGCCCCTTCCTGTTCCAACATGACTGCTCACCAGTGCACAAAGCAAGGTCCATAAAGACATGGATGAGTGAGTTTGGCGTGGAGGAACTTGACTGGCCTGCACAGAGTCCTGACTTCAACCTGATGGGATGAATTCGACCGGAGACTGCGAGCCAGGCCTTCTCGTCCAACATCAGTGCCTGACCTCACAAATGCGCTTCTAGAAGAATGGTCAGAAATACCCATAAACACACTCCTAAACCTTGTGGAAAGCTTTCCCAGAAGAGTTGAAGTTGTTATAGCTGCAAAGGGTGGGCCAACTCCATATTAAACCCTACGGATTAAGAATGGGATGTCATTAAAGTTCATGTGCATGTAAAGGCAGGTGTCCCAAAACATTTGGCAATATAGTGTGTGTGTGTGTGTGTGTGTATGTATATATATATATATATATATAATTACAGCATAAGTGTAAAAATTGGAAGTTTTACGTTTATAATCACAATCACAGAACAACTTTTACTATTTATTGATATTCACAGACTTAATACACACAATTTACATTTTGTCTGCAAATGAATGTATCTCAGGTTCTTGATAACCTCAGTTTCTGCTCATCCTCGTGTTTATGTGAAATCTTAAGAGCCGAGGAGATTGAGACAGGATTTCATTTCTTGCAGGAACCATTTCTTTAATTTGTATAGAAGAAACCGTTCAAGCAAGTCCAAATATCATGGCACAAACGTAATTACATTTTAAAATTGAAAACCACCATTTTTTTTCTTCCAATTTTAAAGGAAATAAAAATGTGCTCTCACTCTCAATGAATTACGTCGACATTTAAGGAGATGAAGAAATTGCAAAAAACAAACAAACAAACAAAAACAAATGAAACCAACAAAAAGCCATTTATTTGGCTTTTACAAATGACATCTTAAAAGTTTTTTTCTTGTCGTCTGAGTCCGTTTCCTCTTCCTGTGGCTTGAGCTCTGTGTTAGATGAAGGCGTTTTCTCTTCCTCGTGTGGTTCTGATGGTTGTTCACTGGCCTTTTCTGAACTGTCCGGCTTCTCGGGCACAGCAGCGCTCGGACTCTCAGCGGGTGGATCGGGCTGTGAAGAGGACGCACGGTAGTTCACAACAAAACAAAACATTAGGTGTTCATCACTTATACTGTACATCCCTCAAAGTCATAGGCAATATGAATAGAATTTCAATATGAAAATCTCAATTTATCAACATTATTTCACACCACAGCTTATAAGAGAGAGTTCAGACCTCACTAAAGCCCAGGCCGCAGTGTCTTCGGTTCCTCCCGGATATCTTCCCATCCAGACCCTGCTGGTACTGGTGTTCAAGCTCTGCGTTAATCTTCTGATCCTCGGACCCTACAGACACACAATCAAATACAACATCACATTACAAACAATAAAAGGTCAATATTTTCAAATATCAGTATAAGAGCAAGTTTGGAAACATTAAGGTTATTTGATGTTTTTGAAAGCAAGTCTCTTAATCTCAGGGGTTCATTTATTTGATTAAAAAAATACAGTAATTCTGTGAAATATTATTACAATTTAAATTAACTGTTTTTGTAAATTAAAATGTAATTTATTCCTGTGGTGGCAAAGCTGAATTTTCAGCATCATTACTCCAGTCTTCAGTGTCACATATACATTGCTCAAAACACACCCCTTGCAGAAACTGAATATGTAAATACTTTTAACTAAATAAGAGGAATCATACATAATGCTAGGGCTGGGTAAAAAAAAAATATTGATTTCTCGATTTTAATCTATTCTCATTTTTACGAACCAATATCAATTCTTAAATCCCAAGAATTGATTAGTCATCCTGTTTTCAGTTGATGAATGAATTGTATCGCAATAATCTTTGTGCTTTGTTACTATTGATATGAAACAGTCTCAGATTTTAAATTACGTCCATTTTATTATGGAATTCAAAAACCTAAATACCGTTTTGGTGCGAGATGCTCTGGCACAGCTCAGCTCAAGAGAAAATGAATGGATGTTCTCTTTAATACCACTTACAGCGCAAAATAAACATGAATGAGCATCTGAAAGTGTGTTAAAAGAGAGAGTACAACTTACAAAAATCCGTGTCATGTCTCATGAAATCAGTGTTTCAACCGCGGAAAGATATCAGTAAAACGGCTTGTAAACAATGTCACGTAACGTCACATTTACCTCAGAAAACCCATATCCAGTGTCCATAAATGCGTTAGTCAGCAAGAAAAATGAACTCTAAAGAGAAGCATTTTGCTGAATATATGCACCATATTACATATTCATGATTTTTTTTTATTTTCTTCAATATTTATTGCAAGTTTGAATAAATCTGGAAAGTTATGACAGCCACCAGTTAAATGTTTATATTTCATATAACTATTATTATTTATTTATTTAAATGTTTGTATAGAAATCAATTTTAACCTTCAATATTATAGAAGGCTAATGTAGCCTAGTATCTGACTCCCATAGTTTACACCATTATTTTAGAGATTTGTTTTCCTTGAAAAAATGTGCCATGTACTGTACCTGATATATATATCCAAAATAATCAATATTGAATCGAAATCTAATCGAATTGTGAAATTTGTGTCAATACCAAGCCTTACAAAATGCATGTTATTTTTATTTAGTGTTATCCTGAATACGATAATTTACATAAATTATGTTTGCATATAATCCACTAGACAAAAAAATTTTTTTACATATTGATTCTTAATAAAGTGTGTCATTCCCTGGATGATCCACGGCTGTGTGTGTGTTTTGTGATGGTTGTTCTTGACTCTCTTGTTTGTCCTGAGCAGTTAAACTGCCCAACGTTCTTCAGAAAACTCCTCCAGGTCCTGCACATTCTTCAGTTTTCCAGCATCTTTTGAACCCTCTCCAGCAGTGACTGTATGATTTTGAGATCCATCTTTTCACACAATTGAGGGACTACTATTAAAAAAAGGTTCAAACATTCACTGATGCTCCAGAAGGAAACATGTTGCATTGAGCCAGGGGGTGAAAACTTTGAAGATCACAGTAAATTATATTAGTCTTCCGGAACACATGTAAGCATCATATGTAGCTTCTGAAGGGCAGTACTAAATGACTAAAAATATTATCTTTAAACAAAATAAATATTCATCCTGTTCAAACGTTTTCACCCCTAGGCTCTTAATGCAACAAGTTTTCTTCTGGAGCATCAGTGAATTCCAGCAAAAGATGCAAAAAAACTGAAGAATTTGCAGGAACTGGAGGATTTTTCTGAAGAACGTTAGGCAGTTTAACTCAAGAACAACACAAAACAGCCGTGGATCATCCAGGGAATGACACACAGTATTAAGAATCAAGGATACGTAAACCTTTGAACGGGGTAATTTTGATAAATTCAGCTATTTTTTTATCTTATGGACTATATGTAAACACCTTTTAATGTAAAATATCTCATTCAGGACAGTATTAAACTAAATAAAAAAACTTGTTTTGTATGATCCCTCTTTTTGTTAAAAAATATTCACAGATTCTGCAAGGGGTGCGTTTACTTTTGAGCAAGAACACCACATATGCGTGTGTGTGTGTGTGTATTTTTTTGCTTTAATGCTGATGATATAGCATCAAATAGAAACGAATACAAAGCACTAATAGAAATTCAAAAACAAAATGTCTCCCTCGTGGTTTGTCTCACACAGCTTATATCATTAAACTTGATAAGGTAGTTTTAAGGTAGTAATATTTTACAAGTGTACGCTGCATTGTATCATAGTCCTATGAGCACGGTAAATGACAGAACATTACCGGTGGTTTGTTTAAAGGTCAGAGCATGTTCTCTAAAGCTGCACAGTAGGGAAAAGGATATGCGGCGTACAGGATGTCATCTGATGCGGTCCCCATGCAACCGGGGATTTTGAAGGGTCTCATCCAACACAATAGATCACTTTCCAGCAACCCTTCACTTCCACCCTAGAGACTCACCACTGCGGAAATGGGACGTTGACTTGTGATCCCCAATTACAAGACGTCCAGTGTGCTCTTTCTGTCAATGCACGAAAACATTTGTAGCAGGTATGTGTGGTGTTCATGTTATGATTTCATAAATGCCTGAAACAGTTGAGACGATTTAATAACGGAAAGAAATATACCTTTCCTGCTCCCATCAGCCTCAAAAACTTCTGCTTCCTTTCGTCTGTCCCTAAATCTGCCGTTGTCCACTGTGTGGATCCTGTCTGCATTAACAGGTCAAAACAGATTCAGTTGAATTAGTGTTTTAGAAAAGCACATATACTTAATTATTTCTAATAATATAATATGAAGTATGTATGTATGTATATATATGTGTATACATATACATATATATATAAAAATAAATAAAAGATATGCATATATACATGTAATTTATGTATATACATACATACACACACACACACACACACACAGACATACAATTAACGTGTATCTATGAATGCAGAAAACGCTTAACAGATATCACCTGGAACTGAATTATCTGGTACAGTAGTTATGCTAAATTATTTATAGCCAAAGCGGAATAAAGTACCAAAAAGGCAGATAATACACAAGTAAGATGCATTTGTAACTCCTTTGGCACACGACTAACATTTAAAAATAGTTGCAACAGACTGCTAACAATCTGCTAACATTGCTGGTTCACCAAAATGTCAGATCAGCTGCAGTTAATTCAAACATTCATGAAGATGGAAACCACATACTTCATCTGGAGATGCGGGTCGTTTTGTGCCTTTACATTTTTCGTCTGAAGAACTCATTTTCAAAGGTTTTGAACAACAGTGGTCAGATCAGCATTGCTTGCGCCTGCCTGCTTCACCGTTTAACTAGCACAGCAGCTAGCAGCTATCGTGACCTGCGCGCAGTGCATCTTGGGTGTTGTAGTTTCCACGACGCAAACTCGAGTCTCTAATTTTTAACCTAATGTTTTGTTTGTTTGTTTTCAACCAACCGATATACCATATGCATTATAGAAAGCATAGTTGAAACCAAATTGTTGGTCTTCGAAATATGAGATGAAGTAGCCAATGTGTTGTTTACGATCATAGGACTTGTACTGTATTATTTTAATGGTCTTTTAATGTGATTCGTATGTTTATGTCTTTCCACCTTTGTCTTTGTTTTTACGTGTTTGTGTTCACTGTGTTCTGTATAGAAGTGTGTTTCCGCCACAAAAAATAAAAATTAAAAAGGTAATTGCGACGTACTTTTTATCTCAAAATTCGGACTATTTTTCTCATAATTTCGTGATATAAACTCGCTATTGTGAGTTATAAAGTCAGAATTGCGTAATATCAAGTCACAATTGCGTGTTATAAAGTCAGAATTGCAAGATAAAAAGTCAGAATTAAAATTAATTCTGTGGCAAAAACAAGCATCCATAGTTCTTATAGCTATGCTACTTAAAGTCACAATATGTAATTTTTCGCCACTAGAGATCGCTTATTCAAAACAAAGGCTTAGCTTGATGACGCCTGGATTTCGCAGAGCTTTTATTATGCCGCAGACTAGCACTTCCACCTTTTCCTATCATGTGTATGTGGGGTAACGCAGCGCTGTTTTATCATATTGCATGTGTTGAAAGTTATGTTATAATGCTACTCTGTGCGGTCACGTCTACTATGAGACACTACCAATATTAGGCATGGTAAATCATGGTACTCGCGGTAAATCAAGAAAACGGTGTTTAGCTATATAACAATTATTAGTTTTCTGTCGATGAAAGTATCCTGTCTAATAAAACATAATATATTAAAGCGTCTTTGGTGTTTCCATGGTTTCTACAAAATAAAACAAAACCGGAAATCGAAGGTAACGCGGACATGATGTCATTGATAGTCGACGCACAGACACGTTCCATGTCCTGGTTAAAATTACTTATTTCTCTGGATTTAAACATTCTTAGGAACATTTGAGATAATATATGTACAAAAGTCAACAAAATATAGTATAACATTGTTCAAGTGTTTTTTTTTTTATCCAAAAATCTTACATATTGTACCTTTAAATAATAAATGAATACATATATTCATAAAATGTTCATCAACACATTAATATTGTAGGCCTATATAACTTGTAATAGATACCTTATTGAATATACAACATAGAGGACACAATATATGTAAATGATCAGAGGTGGACAAAGTACACAACTCCATTACTCGAGTGAAAGTAAAAGTACTACTGGTCAAAATTACTCTGTTACAAGTGAAAGTTGTAAAACCATTTTTACTTAAGTAAAAGTACAGAAGTACTTGCTTTTAAAAGTACTTAAGTATCAAAAGTAAATTTCCTTTTTTATGTCAATGCATTATTTTATTTATTTTGTTCCATTGTTGTATAAATGCACGCTATGCCATGGTGGTTTAAGCCAGTCAGTGATGCTCCATCCGACATGCTAGCATACAACCACCTTGAACTAATTTAAATACTTAAAAGTTACAAAGCTTTTTACAAAGCTGCTGTCACTTTAAGGCAGAATGCACAAATCCTACACACTGATACACATCCGATATTCCCCCAACTGTTTACATTCACTTAAGACATAATCAACTTTGCTTACGTGAATACTTTCCAAAATGAAAATTTTGACATTTTGTGTGTATTGGTCTGTTTAAGTGCGAAAAAAAACATAAAAGAAAGCTATTCAGTACTCGTGCTCTGGCATCTCAGAGGCACAAAAAACAGACTGAACTGAGCTCTTTCATCATGCTTTTTCAGAATCATCCATTTGTCTACGCATCTCTTTCTCCCAGACATTTACATTTTGCAAAAAAAAACAAAAAAACGTTTAAATAGGGCTGTCAAAAGATTAATCGCGATTAATCACATCCAAGATAAAAGTTTGTGTTTACATAATATATTTGTGTGTACTCTGTATAATTATTATGTATATATAAATACAAACACATTCATGTATATATTTAAGAAATATTTGCATGTATATACTGTATATACATTTATACAATTTATATTATATGTAAATATAAATATTTTATATATAAATATAATACATTTTTCTTAAATATATACATTGTGTGTGTTTTTATATATAAATAATAATTATACACAGTACACACACATATATTATGTAAACACAAACTTTTATTTTGGATGAGATTAATCGCGATTAATCTTTTGACAGCCCTACTTTTAAAGAAGAAAAAATATCATCCACTGACTTGCAAAGCTGCTACAGAAACGACTTTTGACTTCGAGGACCTTGATAGAAATGTAGTGGAGTAAAAAGTAGGCTACGATATTTGTCTTTCAAATGTAGTGAAGTTAAAGTAAAAGCTTCCCTAAAAAATAATACTTCAGTAAAGTAGCCAGATACTCAAAAAGTGTACTTAAGTACAGTACTCAAGTAAATGTACTTCGTTACTGTCCACCTCTGTAAATGATACAAAAGAGCCAGTCTTTGTACCAACTGATGTGAATTTAGATTCGCCATGCATTGCCGTTTAATCAATTAAAACAAGGTTTTATACATATGTAAATTTGGGGCAGAGCTTGGCTCGGGAAATCTCTCTTTTTTTCTGGCTCGGTGCGTTTATATAAACACATGAGCTCGTGGGTAGTCTCAGAGATCCGGTCTGGCTGCACATCCACTCAAATCCATCTGAGGAACGGAGACTGACACTCATCTTCCTCTTCTTCATCATTTCATCGCCTTTGACGACATCAAGCCATGGCTGTAACCGGCTGCTCTCAGTGCATCAAATATATGCTTTTCTTCTTAAACTTCATTTTCTGGGTAAGTTTGTTTGTTTACCATTATAAATATGATTGTTCCCTGTACCATTATAATCATTGAAAGCAGTCCTAAAACACCTTCTAGTAAAACATCGTCGCTATGTTCCCATTAAGTTCTGAAAACGTTTTTCTGAATGTTCTCTGTCCAGTTTCTTCAGTCGCTAAGGAAACATTTATCTTTCTGCAAATATTTTTGGAACGTGACTTTTGAATGTTCTCCGAAGATTCAAAAAAATTTAACATTTTAAAAGCGTACAACTAAAATAATTGTAATATATAAACAAGTGCTAATGTTTTGAGAGCATGATTAAAGACCAGGTAACTTTGAACAAACTGGAGGAATGTTTGTTCTGAGAGAACCTATTCCCAGCCAAAGTTCTGAGAATTTGCCCTGTTTAGCTGGGATGTTTTATTCTTTATCAAGTTATTTTATGATATTATAGGCTACATTTGTACCATACTAATATTTGATATTACTGAAATAGTGTAAAATACTACTATATAAATATGACCAAACTTGTAATTTTTCATAAAAGATCCTGATTTAAGCAATTGTCCCATCTGAAGGGATTAGATGTGCTTTCCCCTCCATTTCATCTCACCATCCTTCTCACAGATTTGTATGTTTGTGTGTTAGAGTTTAAGGACATTTAAAACACATACCTGTACATTAACTAATAAATAATAATTGCATTCCATGTTATAGATAATTTGGTGTTTCCAAATTCCATGCATAATGTTTTGTGCATTTCACAGTCAGTTAAATAGTGTAGTCAGGGTTTGTCTTGTGTATGTGTTTCTTGACATAAAGAAAATTAGTGTCTCTGGCTCCAGAGAGCTTCCTGTAGAATGAGGGTTAGCTGTGGTTTTTCTATATTTTTACACTCTATAATTATGTCCGTGTGCTTTAGGGACATGAATACACATTAAAATAACTTGAGCAGTTACGAAAGAGCACAAAACGTACACACAAACACACAACAATTTACGAAGTTATTGCAGCATATGTTGTCTTTTTCTTTGTCTCTGTTGACATCACAAACAATGATATCATAGAGTAAAACTAACTATGAGTTTTGAGAGATGTCAAATTAGCATTTAGCAGCAAGATAAACATTATGGAATAACATTCATTACTGGAAATAAATGATGTTTACCTCAGTTCTGAGTTTAAAAATAAAAATCACGTAACTTTTCTGACTCATCTTAATAAAAGTACAATGCCGCAATTAAATTCACGTTTTCATTCAAGACCTTCAACATTCTTGCATGATGTTGTGTGATATCACATCCACAGCGCCAATCCCAAACCCTCTTGAGATGCGTATTGTTTCCTGTCATTGTACTTTACACACTGCCAACACAAAAATATATCTGCCTGACTGGCGCTTCCTGCTGCACAAATGACAAAAAAATAAACAAACAAAGAATATCACAGAGGACTGAAGAGGACCCCCACCCAACTTTTTTGTGCGTGAGTAGCGCTAAACCTATCAGCTGTTTCTTCCCCAAATGCAGGAAGAAATGACCTCCGGGATGACCTCCGGAAAAAGAATTCAAACAAACATTTGTGGGCGACAACGATCTGTAGAATGATTTTAAATTCCAGCTGTTTTAATCAGTCATCAAATGTATTTAAGTAGTGACCCTTTTCTCTGTTTTTCTCTTTGGTCTTCTCTTATTTTTAGCTGGCTGGTGGTGTGATTCTGGGTGTAGCTCTGTGGCTTCGCCATGACAGTCAAACCAGCAACCTCCTAATGCTCCAGTTTGAGGGGACTCAAGCACCAGGAACTTTCTATATCAGTAAGTGCTGGCTAGGCCATTGATGACAAAGGTCTAATTATTAAGTTCAGTTATACAATTGTCAGCCTCCTGTACAGTAAGAGTGAACCCATAGCCTTTTCATCCCTCAAATAGGTTCAGATTTAAAATGTGAACTACTATTTTTGTTCCCATGATCCAACCTTGTTATTTAAACCAGCCACCTAAACCATTATCTTGCCCATTCATTACCGACTTAATTGCTCACTTCTGCTCGATTAATTATATCCTCCTGAAGTGTGGTTTACTTGGACTGTGTCAGTGTTGAGTCTTACGTAACACTTATTTACTTATGTATGTTTTATTATTATGTATGATCCTGTACAATTTTGTGAAAATTAGCAGACCATTTCAAATTATTACTATAAATCATTATTTATTTCTCAACTTCTGTCTGCTCACAACAAAAATGCAGAAAAAACAAGATATGCAGAACAACTGAAGAAGAACATATATTTATTTTTTAGTAATTTGAACAGATAATGCATTGAAAATGTATAAACTTGCATTTGTCCTGTATGTGAGATAATCCATGGCTAGTTGTGCATTAAATGATTTTAATGCATGACATGGAGGGAAAGAACCGCTGTTATTGACGCTTGCCATGCAATATTTGACCGTAAGGATAAAAATGATGGTTATTTTGAATGGCGGTCAGTTGGGGGTCATTAGATCAAGCATTCTGCCCGCTTTAACCCTCATCCTCTCCACCCTTACCTCTAACAAATCCTTCTCTCACGGGTCAAGATGACCCGAAGCCCTAAAATTATAATTATACTATCCAGAAACCTTATATCATTTCATTTTTATAATTTTTTTTCTATTTTTAATGCAATTTATTTGGAGAGATTTTTTTATTTTATTTACCTCTAAATTACTAGATTGTATCAATAATGTTAATATAAATTAAATTATATGACACATTTATGTTCTGCGTTGTAAATGTGTTAAAATTTAACCACTTTATACCTGCGTGCAGTCTGCATTGTGACAAAAATTCAGTTGAAAAAAAAAAAAACATTTATTACTCCCATTCATTTTAATGGGAATTCCTAGGTGTGTGTGTGTACATGTCTGGATCGTGCCAGATTTTTAATAATTTGTTTGACAAAAAAACATTTGCCCTTTTTTTACATTTCCCATTCATTCCTATAGGGGGTCAAATTGACCCGCGAGGGAAGGATTTGTTGCTATTTTTATTACAACCACATAAACTCCTTGAATACAGTAATTTTTTGTGTATTCCAAGTTCAAGTGCGACAAAAATCCTAAGGTCTTGGACCACTCCGATGAATACTTAATATTTAAAAAATGTAAAGAAAATGAATTTCGGGTCGAAAAGACCTGAGTAGAGGATGAATCAGACACAGAGATCAAGTAGTGCTGTAAGATGACATTTATTTGAATGAATGAATGAATTATAGCATTTATTTGAATTAATTATTGAGAGAGAGAGAGAGAGAGAGAGAGAGAAAGAGAGAGATGATAGATGCGTTCGTTTTCAAATTAGCTGCATCTGTTCAACATCTCTCTCTATTAACAATGAAGCTGTGAGATGAATTACTTCAAAATCAGTGATGTTACCCCCAGTTGCTGAGAAATATAATACTTTATAATACTACTTTATTAATGAAAGTCATAGGGCAGTGTTGATAACAAGTGTCTTTGCTCCTGAATGTTTCTGCCTTGTGACTTGTGTGTGTGTGTGTGTGTGTGCTTCAGTGAAAACAGTACATTAATATAGAACGGTGATTAAACTGACTGGAATGACTTGTGCATTAAAACTGTTTAATGCACACCTTCTAGCCAATTAGAATCGAGTATTCAGACAGACCATGGTATAATAATAATGTGTTGAAGTTGGCATGAAGCCTATCGTGGCCTTTTCTTCCCAAATCTAGATTATGAAGGCAAATTAATCTTTAAAATAATGATGTGCACAGATAAATCATTTATAATAAATCCTGATGACCTTGCATGATCAGGAAGTGTTTGCACTATGAACTTTGAGAAACAATTACTCCTGAAATAGAGGTGCAAGTCTCCTCAAAAGATGCAAACAGGAAACTGGGTCTAAGCTGGACTTGGCTGGCCACTAAATCACTTGTGTGTCTGTGCGTGTTCAAATAACGAATATGACGGCAGCAGCAGCGCAGTATCATCGGCGCACAAGAGCTTTGATCCTGTTTGTCATGTAGTCAGTCATGTCGTCGTTCCTGTATTTTCTTTAATAACACTTCATTTTACTGTTTTCACATGAAGCCAGTGATTCTACAGACACACCCACAGGGTGTTTTAAAAGAACCAGGGAAAGACTAAAAGTTACCACAGGGCGTGTTCATACTCCACCCGTTTGTGCACATACATATGCTCACACACACACACACACACACTTAACCACAGCAGATGCACACAGAGAGTTCAGTGGCACAAGGTCAGCATGTTGTGGGCACTCGGATAGAGTCTGCGCCCATTCATTTTTGCAGAAACCATCGGGTTGTCTCTCTCCACTCAGTATAAGTACATGTAGGAACCAGAGCTCCGCCTGTTCCTTTTTTTAGCAGAAACAACCTTTTCTGATTAAAGAAGTTACGGTTGTTGGTCTGGCCCACCCAGAGAAGAAGAGAGAGATGAAGAGTTCTACTCCCACTGCTACTGAACATCCATGTAATTGAAAAAGCCCTGCTCATGTGCCCGTTACACCGCAAATTAGAATGAGCAGTGCTTGGGTTCGCTCAAGTGCCGGTTAAACAACCCTAAAAATATGTTCAAGCCCGGCCGCCCCAGCAAATCATTACAGCTTAGAGGGGAATCTGGCTGGAGAATACTTTCAAATCCCTAAATATAAGTTTTAAACAGAGAGTGGAGCTTGAGCGGCAGGGATGGCAGTGTGATTTGTGCAGTGAAATAAACCTAAAAGAGGATACATCATCATATTGTAACGGTCGGGTGAGCACAGGAACAGGCTGAAGACTCAGAAGATCAAAATGCAAACTTAAACTTTAATAATGATGCTCAGGAACAAACAAAGGCTGCGAAACCTACTCTAACATAACGGTGACAAAGACTGAAGGTGAGGGTGCAACTTAAAGAGATAGTTCACCCAAAAATGAAAATTCTGTCATCATTTACTCACCCTCAAGTTGTTCCACACCTGTATACATTTCTTTGTTCTGCTGAACACAAAAGAAGATATTTAGAAGAATGTTTGTAACCAAGCAGATAGAGCAACCATTGACTACCATAGTAGGGAAAAAAATACTATGGTAGTCAATGGTTGCTATATCTGCTTGGTTACAAACATTCTTCAAAATATCTTATTTTGTGTTCAGCAGAACAAAGAAACTCACACAGGTTTAGAACAACTTGAGGGTGAGTAAATTATGACAGAATTACAATTTTTGGGTGAGCTATCCCTTTAAGTAGAGAACAGAAACAAGATGATTTACTAAACAGCTGAACAGAACTTAACGAGGGTAACCAAGGAAACAAGTGGCGGGAAACTAAGACAAAGGAACACGTGACCGAATCAAAACACAACTGAAAAATCAAACAAACGGACAGACATGTGACACATATAGGCTACTTGTTTCATATAAAAGATGATATATGAGATAAGTATATGCATCATACACAATCTTTTTTTTCTTCTTATATACCCACATAGTCGCATCAGTGAGGGTCAAAAGCAACCCATGTTGAAAAGAAGTGTGCTTAATTGTATTAAATGCTGTACACTTCAACCATATTTAAAAGTCAACAGAAGTTATTATTAAGTTAAAAGATGTACTTAAGTCCTATAAATTTAAAGGGGTGATGAATTGAGAAATCAACTTTCCCTTGAGCCTTTGATATATAAAAGTTAATTGTGATAAAAGAATATCCTGTAAGTTTCAAAGCTGAAAACTTCCTTGTTAGTCAAAGAAAAGCTTTTATAGACACCAGGCCCAGCAAACGCTCCTTCTTAGAATATGTCGACCCTTGACCTCATCGTGTGATGAAGCACCGCCTCAACAGATAAATATGTACGCCTGATTCTGTAGCCCCGCCCACCGACTCGTGGAGCTAAACAGATCGTGCTACCGAGCAATAAACATGCCAAAGATAGCAAGATATTGCGCTGTGCCTGGTTGTGGAAGAACACTGCATAAGCTTCCTTCGGATTCTAATATTGGAAAATGTGTGGTTGAACTTTATTTTTAATGAATATCCAGCTTACGTGGGGAAGACATTGCACGTATGTTCATTTCACCACGGATTCGTTTGTAAACAAGAGACTGGACAGGATGAGATTACATGAATGAATGAAGCAATACACTTATGTGAGTAAAAATGTTTTTTTAATATATGACAGTATTGCATTGTTACAGATCAAATACATTGTTACATTGTGTACATGTCTAACCAAACACAACTTACCACGCTGTCACAGGGCTCGCAAAGCCCAACGTCCCAGGGCTATGTGTTTTTCAGACGGGCTACCAATAGGTATCATCTTAAATAGTGAAATAACATTCCTTTCTTGATGTACGTTGTTCACTCTCTTGACTTGATATTTGAAGGAAAAATACAATCGCAGAAGTTTTGATCATGCTGTCTGCAATGTACTTGGCACGCGCATGTATATCCACCGACCGGGCGGGCCAAGTAATATAAAAATACATTCATATTAATTGCGAGAGATAAATTATTGT
Organism: Gobio gobio; assembly: GCF_949357685.1. Lineage (NCBI taxonomy): Eukaryota > Metazoa > Chordata > Actinopteri > Cypriniformes > Gobionidae > Gobio > Gobio gobio. Next base: position 49,107,920 of record NC_137115.1, read on the forward strand.
GTTTGTTTCATAAAGACATTTTGCGAGTCCTGTGGGACGAATCAGTCCGGTTGCCATTTCCCACCACGCTTTCAAAACAATGCCTCATGCGTACTCATTGGGGAGCCGAAGCTCATTAAATATGCAAAGCTTATCCAATCATAGCAGTGGGCGTTTACTTCCAAGTCTTCAGTGCGGCACGCTAATCAAAACCGAGTGTGTCTTGAGAGAGGCTCAAAACCAGGGCAGAAAATAGCCTATTACTTATTCATTATGAAGTTTTTTAATGTAAAAACGACGCAAACGTCACAAGTAGACCTCAGACAACAGTATAAAAAAAAATAAAAAGCCAGTTCCTGATACCTTTAAACTACAATACATTTCCATTCATTTGCTATTAACATACAGTTTAGTGTCTAAAAACATTACATTCAGTTTGCATATTCTTTTAAAGTATATTTGTATATGCGTAGGCTTTATATTAGGACTGTGTAGTATACACTGTAAACCCTAATGCTCAAAATAATTAATTAATTTGAGTAGGGTAAACAAACTAAACAAATTAGTTCAGTCAAATGAACTTTTTTGAGTATTTAGCACTTTCTTTTTCTTTTGAGTTACAAAACTGACACAGTAAGTAATCTGAATTGTATCATAGTTTTGAGTTTTATGAACTTGTTTCTTTTAATTTAGTCAAACTTATATTTAACTGAAACTGGGCTGGGATTTCTATTTCCCAGCATGCTTTGCCATGAGACTTAAAAGGGAGAGTAAATACTAAAATTAAGTGTTATATAATGTTTGTTTTTTTGTGTGCAGGATTTTGTGTGAGACTTTGTAGTGTTTAATGTTTTGCTATGCTAATTTAGAAGAGTTTCTGTTATGTGAGGTTTTTGGAGGGTTACCATCATGGCGACGAGTGAAGCATGAGTTTGATTTGAGAGCAGATTTCTGTTAAATGTTATATAATGTCATACTCATTCAGCAATTGCCATGCTAATGCTATCAAATCATTGTGTTTCCAATTAGCAAGTTAGCATTTACTGAATTGGCTAGTTAAAGCTACATTACATGATCATTCTAAGCTTACTCAAATATTTCAAGTTAAGAGCAATTATCTACATTTTTTTTTAGTTTGTCAACTTATTCACTTCCTGGAGTATTAAACAGTGGGGTGTTGTGAGTTTAATACTAGGGTTTAGAACAAACTCCATAAACTTTATGAGCAGTAATAATAATGATACATTTACAGAGAAGCTGAAAAGCAGATGTTTTAGATGTGTTTAGAGACGGGCTTGTTTTCAGATGCTGTTGTACGTGTCTGATGGGCACAGAAAGCAAATCTGGCTCTGCTATGTGGAAGTTTCCTGTTTAGACTAGATCTTCCCATGCCTGTTTATAGTTTGTATGCAACATGCTCTTTTACCAATAAGTCTGAGCCTGAGATGTTCTCGCTCTCTCTGTTTTTGCAGTGTTTAAAGCGAGTGTTTAAATCAGACTGGAAAATTTCAGTACTCAGTAGCTTTTTAGTTTTTGCCTCTGAATCTCACATGAATCTCATCAAAGTGAGACATAAAAGAACGGAATTGACTGCAGTTCAACTTTGAGTTGCAGAAATTGCAAGAAGAAAAAGAGCAGTTAGTCAGTGCATTATTTTATTTATCATTCATTTATTTAGCTTTCATTAGGATGAAGACTATATACTCCACACACAGAAGTTTTAAATGCATTCACAAATATACTAATAGGGTTCAAATTTGAGGTAATGTTTAACACAGTTGCACACATGCCATCTAGTGGCAACATATTGCATTAGCCGGTTACTTTTCTACAAAATCACAACACCTGTTCATAAAAATGAGCAGTCCTGTAGAAACATGTGCAATGACTGTGAATCTCTCAGGCTCATGCATATTATTTGTGTTGCTCTTTCAGGTGTGTATGTTCTCATTGCGATTGGGGCTGTAATGATGTTTGTGGGGTTCCTCGGCTGTTATGGAGCTATTCAGGAATCTCAATGTCTCTTAGGAACGGTGGGTTTTGCTCGACTCATTCTGTTCATTCTGCATGCCTCTAATGGATTTACCATTCATCTTCAAAAGACCTTTACGAGAACTATGGGTTACTTACTCAAAACCATTGAATTTTGCATGATTTGTTCATTCATTTCATCAGACGTATATACTTAAGTGCAAACTGTTTGTACTTGGACACTTAACTGCACTGAAGTTAAATTAAAATGTAGCTAACACTTTATAATTTGTTAACATTGTAGTTAAGTACATTAGTTAACATGGACTAACAATGAACAATACTTCTACAGCATTCATTAATCTTAGTGTTAATGTTAATCTCAACATTTACTAATACATTATTATGATCAAAAATTGTTAACATTAGTACCCTGGGAACTAACATGAACATTTTTATTAACTAACATGCTGTAAGAATATATTGCTCATTGTTAGTTCATGTTAGTTAATGCATTAACTAATGTTAACAAATGAGTGTTACCAAGATGTATTATTTGCAATCATATTAAATGCAGTTAGCTGAATTTTAGAGTACTTTTTGATGCACTTAAGAAGGACTTAAATACATATTATATGTAATTTCATAATTCATAATCTTTTAAATATGTTTAAAGTGTAGTGCTAAAGGTAGTGACAACCAAACTAAAATATATGTAATTCTTCCTATTGAAATTTGTATATGATATAATTAAGTGTATTGGTAATTACACATTTATAATGACGATGTTGCAATTTAGTTACATTTATTTTAAAGAATATTAACTTTAAAAGTAATATCAAACAATACATTGCAGTTAAAAATGTGCCTCATTATGGTAGTCAACAATAAATGTAGCCTACTTCTTTAAAGCACACCTAATTATTAAAACATAATTACATTATGACGAAGTGCACTATTTAAAAGTCATGAAAGTGTCGACTTAAAACTAAACTTAAGTGGCCATTTGCAAGTTCATTTTTTTAAAACATACTTTTAAGATTTAAAGTACACTACAAGTACACATTCAGTACAAGCACACTTCCTTTTCACAACAAGGGTTGTGCTATTTAGTCATGATGTTTTTTTATGATTTTTTTGCATTAAATCGTTTATTATCACATATTTTTGTCTTCTTCTCCCTAAGTTCTTCACATGTTTAGTGATGCTCTTCGCCTGTGAGGTGGCAGCAGGAATATGGGGCTTTATTAACAGGGACACAGTATGTACACACACACATAAACACTCAAAGAGCCTGTCTGTATGTTAAGAACTTCCTTTTGAGCGCGTCACTTTCCCGCTTTCTCTCCATCCAGATCTCCACTGAGCTCATTAACTTCTATGATACGGCATACATTAAAGCGGTGGATCCTGTGGAGACACCATCCAGACAGGCAGCTGCCAAAGTTCTGGAGGTCTTCCATGACACAGTGAGTTGCCTAAGTCAGTTCTCCAATTATCAAAACCCCTCTGTTTTTTCCAGCTAATAATCCCTATCCCATCTTTTTCACACTCTTTCGATATCTAGCTTGAGTGCTGTGGTAAAGGGGATGATAATGAACTTTTCACAGCTGTCCAGGCCTCTCTGTGTCCCAAGAAAACCAACCCTGTTGATCTGCTCATCTCTCAGGTATGATAGAGATCTCATGTTCTGGAGGCAATAATGTATACACATAATCATGGGCGTCGGAACCATTGTATGTGGGTGGGACAAGACCCACCCACTTTTTACGATCAATGATATTGGACCCACTCACTTTTATCATCACTAACATTCAGCATGTCTGTTTACCTACCCCTAACCGATAAACACTTATTATTAAACACGTTAGACACTTTATTTCCACTTTTTTAATATTTTCTTCATTTTTATTGAAAATAAATGCCTTTCCGATCTGATATGTGATGGGAAAAGGGAGAAGATTGAGCTCGGCGAAAGGCGGACTCGAACCGGGGGTCGATTTGTGTCAAAACTAGATGCCGTGCGTCTTACCCCTACACTACTGCCGCTCTCATTGATATGGCGATTTCCGTAGTTTTGTCTTTCCGAACTATACGTTTAGCAAGCGAAGTGGTATATTTGTACTTAATGTAATTGACATCTACTCCAGTAAAAAAATTCTGAGGACCCACCCACATTTGTTTTGCTTCCGACGCCCATGCACATAATCACAATATTTCTATTACAATAAAAGACTGTGATGGTTTTAACTCCTCTAGGAATTTTAAGTTGATTCTTATGAAAAGATTTTTAATGAAATGAGGCCAGATTTTGTTTTAATCAGAGATATAGGGCCCTATCATACAAGTGTTTTTTGCCCGTTTCAGCCCGCCGCAGTTTTAATTTTCACATCCAGCGCCACGTTGTTAAATAGCAAATACACTCGCGCCCATCTGTTCTGTGTGCATTTGTTGGCACTTTGCTATTTTGAGGCAACTGAAAACGACTGCGCCCTTTGACCTACAGTATTTTTTGTGTTATTTAAAGGGCGCTTTACTAATATGCGGGTGCACAACGTGCGTACACTCTGCTTGTTACACACACAGGTATCTGCAGCAGCACACAAACATTTTTAAATATTAAAAATAAAAAATATTAAAATTCCTCTCTGGAGAAGCACTCAGTCTTTCCTCTCGCAAATTCCCCCATGGTGCAGGAGCAACTGGTTTTTAAAGGGAATGGGAGATGAGACTCTGATTGGTTTATTGCACGTTACGCCCAAAACACACCCATGACTCATTAAGAGACTAGGTACAACCCTTTTAGACCATGCGCCTGGCGTGCTGACCATTTTTTCCGTCGTTAAACTAGCAAAAGTGGATTCGGACACACCCTGAGTGCACCTGCACCATGAGCTTCAGACCATGAGCTCAGATCTTTAAAATGGGGCCCTTAGACTTTAAAACAAAAAAAAATATTTCTTGTTTCTATAGGTAATTATTTATTTACCTTTTCTATTTTTCACTTGTTGAATTGTTTTCACAATTCACAGATTCATACTAATTCTAAGCAGTTTGAAGAAATTAAAGGTGAAAAATATGATTGTTTAAGTAAAAACCAATAGATGCAAATAATTTAATAGATCCTTGAGAAATCGTGTCGGTTTATGACATTAGGTTTATTATAGTTTATGTTAAAACTGTAATCCAAATTGATAGAAATTTGATATGCAATTCAAATACATAAATCTTATATTTAGGCCTAAATATTTTTTGAGTTGCTGGCATGGCGCTAAATTATATATAAACAATCAGCCCATAACAATATAAAATATGATATTTTGATAGCTGACTTTTTGCTTGTGGATGGACTGTTTTTTTTTTCAATCGCTTTGGCTCAATTTTCGTATAATTTTTTTCCCTCAAAACAAAGAGTTCAGATTTGAAATTTGAATTTCTTATTTATGTAAGCAAATTACATGTGGGCAAAAAAAATAAGTACAATATTGTCTACAATTTGCTCAATAACTAAATGCACATGGCTTGTTGATCAAATCTGATGAGTTGATTCTCAATGAAATTGTCACAACTCTTCACAACGTCTAGACATTCTTTCATCGTGTGCGCCATCACACGCAAAACGATCCATTCAGTTATCAAAATCTGTCAGACATGCATTAATATATTCCATAAATATCTGACATGCAATGTTTGTAATGTCTGCTAAATTGGCAAGTGGCCTTTCATTATAATGAAAGAGGAATCACAATCGTATTAATCAAGTTTGGAATTGTATGGAGTTTGGCCAGCACAATCATTTTACAATTTTTGAACATGGAGGAACGTCACAACCCTAAACAGCAGCAGCAGCTACAGCAGGACTGCATGAAGACATTTATGTCAATTTACTGACACAGTAACTAGGTTTTGAAGCATGAATGAAATGTTTTGGGCGAGTTGCTACATTTTGCAGACATGCAATAGAGTTCTAATGTTGCAGCAAACCGATGCGACAATTGCACTTCCATTTTAGAAAATGTTAAACGATTGAAAAAACTATAACTGATGTTGTGCACTTCAGAGTTGCCACATGAAGCTAAGGGACCTGTTCTCTGAGAAACTCCATGTCATTGGATTGGCCGCCCTAGTGATTGCCGTCATTATGGTGAGAACGTACACACATGCACAATTACAGACTTGTACTAAGAATATATCGCCACCCCTCCCAAAATTTCCCTGCGTGTATAATTTCCTCTCTGCTTCGTGTCTAGGTTTTTGAGATGATCTTCACCATGGTCCTCTGCTGTGCGATCCGCAATGCTCCTGCGTACTGAGTTTCTGGATGAAGACCAGGCTGATCACAGTGATGGGCAGGAGGCCATTTGACTTTTGCATTCCCTCTCTTTTCAAGTTCAGATGTCCAAACACTGACCATTGATCCCTGTGTTTGTAGAGAGGACTTCTAGTGTGAATGCACACCGAACGCTATAATAAATAAACCAATAACTGATATCAGGGAAGAGGAATAATGTGATTGACAATAATATGGATAACATTGCTATTATGTTGTATTGTTTTACTTTTATTTAATCAGTTTATTAGATTTTCTCTTACATTGCTCTTACAGTCTATTTTTAACTTTTAGACGTTAAAGTAAAGTAATGTTAGTGTGTGTGTTGTGTGTGCTTGTTTTGTGAAGTAAATCAATGCTATGTTTATTGAGAGATAACCTATGAATCTGTTATGCAACAAGTACATTTGTGTCTTGCATATCCCTGTGCAACATTGCATTGGTTTTAATTAGTCCCTAATGATGATGGCATGATAATCTAATGATTTAAACCCACATGAAACAAATCAAATTATTAATTACTCAATGAGCCCATACTGTTTTTATTTGGGGGACATTCAGTTTATTTCTAATAAATCTTAACAAAAAAATCGGCCAAATTAATGTGTCATGAATGTTGTGTTAGTAATGAATAAGGGTGGGTCCACTTTAGGTTGGGGAAGTGGGGGTGTGTTCCCCTCGGTCCATTCGCGTTCACCGCGTGGCTACCTAAAGCCCGGGGCCCAGTGTGCTTCGACCAAACTTTACCAAACATATTTGCATAAATGTTTAGGGAAAACACATTATTGTACGTTTATTCCAATGTGAAGACTGTCGAAATTGATAGACCGGGTCGTGCACAGAAAAAAATGGTGCACTGTCGCTTTAAGAACAGTGTTTGCAGGATTAAAAATATAGATAGACAGACAGCTAAATAAATAGATAGATAGTCATGCAAAGAAAACATTGAGATAGATAGATAGATAGATAGATAGATAGATAGATAGATAGATAGATAGATAGATAGATAGATAGATAGATAGATAGATAGATAGATAGATAGATAGATAGATAGATAGATAGATAGATAGATAGATAGATAGATAGTCATGCAAAGAAAAAAATTTGCACTATCACTTTAAGAGCAGTGTAGATAGATAGATAGACTGCGTCGTGCACTGCACAGAAAACATTGAGCACTGTCGCTTTAAGAGCAGTGTTTGCACGATTCAAAAGGTGAGGCTCCGCCCACTCCGTGTTGGGTCAGTTTCGTTTCTTCTATCGTGAGACATTCTGCTGTAAATAAACCTTCAATAATGGGAGCATCTAATGGGAAACCTCTGAAATGCCCTCTGTGTCACGAGGAGTGTCGGGATCAGGTGACGCTGGGATGCAGCCACAGCTTCTGTCAGTCTTGTATCAGAGAGTTGTGGAGCGGATCAAACACCGGACCTTATTACTGCCCCGAGTGTCGGTACGAGTACCAGCATCTGCCGGACTACACGGACGGAGCCTCGACGTCTACAGCCACACCAGACACACGTACGTTCATTAACAGAGAACAAAATAAAATAAACGTTGACTTTGTTGACCTTGATGACTTCTAGCCTATGTTATATATGTAGTGTACATGTGACGTAGGCCACAACTACTCCTGTGTATTGGTCTGTTGTAGTTGATTAGTTGTCGCGTGTCAGGTTTCAAGATTTAGGCTATGTTTATTTATTATATTTTTGTCATTTTCAGTCATGATTATTTCCACCACAATATCATCAGTAAGGCAACATCAAATTATGTATTATATTTAAAAGCACTCTATTATAGAAATTACATTTATATTTATATATATATATATATATATCCAATATATATATATTTCAGGATAAAATAGCAGACGGTAGATTTGATTTTAATAGTTGAATAATATTTCTTTTACAATTTGTGCATAATTTTAATTACAAATTGATTTGAAATTATGCACAATAAAAAATATTAGTAACACTTTAGTTTAGGGTCCAATTCTCACTATTTATTAGCATGCATGTTACTAGGATATTGTCTGTTTATTAGTACTTATAAAGCACATATTAATGCTTTATTCTGCATGACAATATTCCCTTAATCCTACCCAATACCTAAATGCTACTAACTATGAATAATGAATAGGAGTTTATTGAGGGAAAAGATAGTGAGAATTGGGCCCTAAACCAAAATATTTAGTTTATTAGTGACATTTTGCACACTTCAAATAATTCATATTATCTCTTTGGTAAACAAGTTAAAAAAACAACGACCACAGCTTTATTTGGGGCAAAATTGGTGGTTGTGATGGAAATAACACCACAACTGGTATAATAATACAAAAAAATATTGGGTGAAGTTAATGATTAATACTTTTTATATTTTATTTAATAAATAAATCATTTTTATAATAGATTTTCATAGATTAAGAAGGCCAATCATATGGGTCTAGGATATTAAAATACGTAAAATGGTAAAAAGCTTTCCAAGACAGTTTTAATATGACTTTCATAAATCAAAAGTTTGATAAAAATCAACCTCTAAACAAAAATAAAAAAGCAGAAGCTGAAGAAAAACACTTATAGTACATACATTAATGTAATGTCATTTCATCTAGATTGGGGCTTTGGAAAGAAGCTGCATGGCCAGCACTCAAAGAAATGGCATGGGAAGAGGAAGTTCAGTTCGACGTTCCATGGTGGTGGATGGAGACTGGGCACATCACCGTTTAGTAACATTGTCAGTGGCCCTGATGCAATCAACATAGATGACTCTGATGAAGAAACACCACGGAAAAGAAGGGCCACCAGAGATGAACGCCCATCTGAAAGCCAGGCTCCACCTGTGGTTTGGGGGGCGACGTCTACGAGGGACACATCAACACAACGCACACCTCCAGAACCAGAGGAGACCACATTTCCTCATGTAGAATCATCTCCTGAGAGGAACACAAGTTCTTCTCAGCAAGACCAGCACACTGTGGCTCATGACACGGGCTCGTCCAGGACAAGCAGCCCACCTCAGGGAGAGAACGCCCCCTCAACAGAGCCATCAGCCACCTCTTCCAAAGCCAGTGACTTACCAGCAGTCAACGCCGCCACTCGTTCGCTTGGAAAACGGGGAAAAGACAGTGCTTCTAACAGCGAAGAAGCCCTCAGGATCTTCTCTACATCATCAGAGAGACTTTCCAGGAGCAGCTCTGTGCCCTGCCATTACTGTCCCAGTTCAGAACAGAAGGTGGCGGTAAAGACCTGCCTGGTTTGCGGGGCCTCCATGTGCTCCGAGCACCTGCGGGCGCACCTGGAAAAGCCGGTGTTCCAGAACCACCCGCTTGTGAACGCTGTGGCGGATGTGTCTCTCTGGAGGTGCCAAGAGCACCAGGAGATGAACCGGATCTACTGTCGGTCATGTGCAGTGTGTGTTTGTACTGTGTGTTCCCTGGTCGGGTCGCACAAGGGGCACGAGTGCATCAGCATCCGCGAGGCAGAGCAGGAGCTCAGAGTGAGGCATTATTTGGCACTTTTTCTTCTTTCTAATTGGGCATATTATCTTTTAAAAGTTTAATTTTCAGCATCATTACTCCAGTCTTCAGTGTCACATGATCCTTCAGAAATTATTCTAATATGCTGATTATTATCAATGTTAAAAACAAAGTTGTGCTGCTTAATATTTTAGTTTGAAACAGTGATACATTATTTCAGGATTCTTTGATGAATAGAAGGTTCAAAAGAACAGCATTTATTTGAAATAACGTGATAAATGTCTTTGCTTTCACTTTTTATCAATTTAATGTGTTTTTGCTCATTGGTTTATCTACATTCATTTCTCAGGGCTCACTGAAGAATGAGATGCAAAAAATACAAAAAACGGAAAAGTCCATTCAGGAAAAACTCTCTGAGCTCAGTGAGAAAAAACATGGTGTCCAGGTAAGTGTAAGTGTGTCATTTTGTTGATTGGGATTGTTGCAGTTTAGAAAGTTTTTTATAATTTTGTTAACTTGTTCATGTTTTTAAGCTTTCTTTGATCCAGTGTTGTTATAAACTAAAAAGTAACTTAAAATAGTTTTTGTTAAAGGATTAGTTCACCCAAAATAAAAATTTTAAAAAATCCGAGAGGTTTCTGAACACCATAGGCAGCAACGTCATTGCAACTTTCAAGTCCCAGAAAGGAAGGAAAGACATCGTTAAAATAGTCTATGTGACTTTAGTGGTTCAACCTTAATTTTATAAAGCGCACTGCAGCACTTCCGAGTAGTGCTGGATCAGAATATTTGTTCGATGGGTTGGTATTCGATTTTCAAATTCGGGATTCAAATATTTGTTTGTTTGTTTTTTCTTGCACACCTGGCATCCCCCTCTAAACGGTTCTCATTCACGCTTGCATATGTTTACACTATAAAATCTGGCGAAATACAATACTCTTTTTTTTTAGGATGGACAGTTGAATTGGAACCCAACCTCTTTATACTTAAAGGGTTAGTTCACCCAAAAAGTAAAATTCTGTCATTAATTACTCACCCTCATGTCGTTCGACACCCGTGAGACCTCTGTTCATATTCGGAACACAAATGAAGATATTTTTGTTGAAAGCTGATGGCTGAGAAAGGCTTCAGACAGGCCTCCATTGGCATTCAGTACATTTACACTCACAAGACCCATAAAAGGCACTAAAAACGTCGTTACAAAGTCCATCTCACCACAGTGGCTCTACAATAATTTTATGATGCGACGACAATAGTTTTTGTGCGCAAAAGAAAAATCAAAATAACGCCTTTATCCAACTTGTTCTTGTCTTCCGTGTGTGCCTCCACGACGCATGCGCGAGAATATGACGTAGCGCTGGCGTTCGGGAATCCATGAAATGCACACTTTAGCACCATTTGAGAACTACGCCGAGACCTAAAGCATGATCAATCAATGTAGAATCCAACAGCTTAGACACGCGCGTCTTCCTCTGCTCGTAAACAAATCGCTTCTGGGTCATGTGTCCGAACGCCGGATCTGCGTCATATTCTCGCACATGCGTCGTGGAGGCACACACGGAAGACAAGAACAAGTTGGATAAAGGCGTTATTTAGATTTTTTTTTTGCGCACAAAAACTATTGTCGTCGCATCGTAAAATTATTGTAGAGTCACTGTGGTGAGATGGACTTTGTAACGACGTTTTAAGTGTCTTTTATGGGTCTTGTGAGTGTAAATGTATTGAATGCCAATGGAGGCCTATCTGAAGCCTTTCTCAGCCATCAGCTTTCAACAAAAATATCTTCATTTGTGTTCCGAATATGAACGGAGGACTTACGGGTGTCGAACGACATGAGGGTGAGTAATTAATGACATCATTTTCATTTTTGGGTGAACTTACCCTTTAATAAATATATTTGCTTCTTAATGTTCCCTGCAACAGAGTATTCTCTGTCTAGAGCGCACAACTGCATGAACTTATATGGAAGAAGCGCATGCCTGAGCTTGCATTTTGGATTTTCGTTTGACATTGTGGAAAATAGAATTATATAATCGAATATTCGATGTTGATTACTACCAAAGCTTCGAAGCTCAAAAAATGGTATTCGGACCAGCCCTACTTCCGAGTTCTGCAGCAGAACGGCGGCTCACCATTGGCTAGCTCCTGCGTCAGCATCACACGCATGTGTCGTGGTGCTCGTGTGAACTGGGAAGAGCTCCACTGTATTTACTACGTCAACAGCATAAGAGAATGTCACATGGACTATTTTAACGATGTCTTTCCTACCTTTCTGGGCCTTGAAAGTTGCAATAACGTTGCTGCCTATGGATGGCTCAGAAACCTCTCGGATTTCATAAAAAAATATTTTAATTTGTGTTTCGAAGATGAACGAAGGTCTTACGGGTTTGGAACGACATGAGGGTGAGTAATGACAGAATCTTCATTTTTGGGTGAACTATCCCTTTAATTGAAATAAAACTTCAATAAAATAAAATATCAATATTAGATGAAAAACGGAAACTTAAAACGTGAAAATTAGAAATGTTGCCTGGGCTAAAATAAAATAAGTTGAAGTTGAAGCACTGAAATGACTAAAACTAATATAAATATTTATATAGAGATTTAAATAGAATCTGAAATTGCCAAATAGAAATTAACACATAGAAATAAGCACATCACAAAATGACTAAAACATAAACTACAATGAAAACTGAAAATATAAAAGTAAAAGCTAAAAGTACTATAATAGTATATAAAATAATTCTAAAATAATAGAATTAATTATTATAATAGTCTTGCACATGATCTCTTAAGTCAAGTCAATATTACTGTTAAAAGCAAAGTTTATTTGTAGATCAGCTTTTAAAGGGTTAGTTCACCCAAAAATGAAAATTATCCCATGATTTACTCAGGTGTATATGACATTCTTCTTTCAGACGTATAAAATCGGAGTTGTATAAAAAAATGTCCTGGCTCTTCCAAGCTTAATAATGGCAGCCCATATTTAAAACTTTATAAAGTAAAATATCTAGCTTCCGCCAGGCCGTCTTCTGTATTCAACTTATTAAAAAAGCGTGACTGGCACGATGCATAACGTCAGACGTAGAGTAAGCGTTTTGAACTGCGAGAGGCGTTACACTTTTTGCGTAAGCTGAATATGGAAGGCGTTCTGGTGGAAGCTAGATATTTTACTTTATAAAGCTTTAAATATGGATATTTTTCTTACACAAACCCATCATTTCACGTCAGAAGGCCTTTATTAACCCCCTGGAGCCGTGTAGTTTAATTTTTAAATGAATGGATGCGCTTTTTGGGCTTCAAATTTTGGGTTGCCATTATAAAGCTACTTTTTTATATAACTCTGATTGTCTGAAAGATGAAAGTCATATACACCTAGGATGGCTTGAGGGTGAGTAAATCATGGGCTAATTTTCTTTTTTGGGTGAACTATCCTTTTAAATCAACAGAAGATGGGAATGAACAAAGCAATACATAAGCATACAATAGCATAAAATAAAATGTGAACTCTTAGTGCAGTAACTCTCTTGTTTCCCTCATTGTTCCTGTTGTAGACGGGACTGGAGGACGTGCGGACGGCTGTTTTGCAGCAGTATCAAGTCATGCGGGAGGCTCTGGAGCAGGAGGAGGGGCAGGCATTACGCTGTGTAGCCCAGGAAGAGCACAGGGTGCTGGGATGCATTGAAAAGCAGCTGGACACATTACAGAGCGCCTTGATATCTAGCCAAACCGTGTTAAACACCTTGCAGGGATTGACCAATACTGAAGGGGTGTCACAGTACCAGGACCAGGCCTTCATCATGGTACGACAAGCAGCAGTGATCATTAGCTATGTTTCCATCTATTTTTATGCACATTTTGGGATATCGCATAAAAAAAAACGCTGGATAGAAACGGCGAGATGCGCATAAATTCAAAAAAACGTATGTGCTCAATTGAGGCGGTACATTTTTATCCGATAAGAAGACGTGCGCATGACCTACGATGGAAACACATTTACTGATTAAATCTTTTTATGCACAACACAAAACACACGTGACTGAGGATGTGATAACTGGACTAACTAGAAGATGCTGTAATTATTTGTAATTCAGTAATTCATTGCTCAGCATCTCAAATGTTGTTTTAGTTATTCTGAAATGCCTGAGCAAAAGTCTATCATCAAAATGATTTGGTTTAATTCCTTCCCAGAAGCGTCTCACATGATTGCGTTCACAAACACCAGCATCCGAACACAAGATAACATGACAGTGTTTATTGCGTTTTGTCTGTGCGCTCTGAGTCACAAGTCATTTATGATGTAGGGAAAAAAAAAGAGCTACAGTTGCTTTGCCGATTGCAGGAACTTTACCAAATTTCCCAGGAAGTGACGATTTTGTTCTCCTGAACACATGGTATAGAAACACAGCTTTTTTTGCGGATGTTTTATGCGATATTCTAATTTTGCTCACAAGTTAAATTCGCAACTTTGGATGGAAACATAGCTATTGAGTGATTTGTAGATCAATTCAACATATTAGTCTAATAGAAATGCCATTTTTTGTTTATTATTCATCATTTGGTACTTTCATTTTAGTAAAGTTGTAAATATAAAACTACTCTTACTGTTTATTTCAGGAATACAGCAAAATAGCCGGACAGTAAGTAAAATGGTTCAATTATTTTGTCATTTGGATAAATATACTCATTATAGAAGATAGTTCAACTAAAAATGAAAATTGTCATCATTTACTCACCCTCAAGTTGTTCCAAACCTGTATGAATTTCTTTGTTCTGCTTGACACAAAAGAAGATAATGTTGTGTTTGAAACCAAACATTTGTGGGGCACCATTGACTTGCATAGTATGGGGAAAAAATTCTATGGAAGTTAGTGGTGCCCCACAAATGTTTGGTTTCAAACATTCTTCAAAATATCTTCCTTTGTGTTCAGCAGAAGAAAGAAATTCATACAGGTTTAGAACAACTTGAGGGTGAGTAAATGATGACAGAACTTTAATTTTTGGGTGAACTATCCCTTTGAATGTGTTTGCTTATTTTTACTAACCATCCTGTCTTCATCCAGACTGACTGCACTGTCTGACCCGGTGCAAAACCTCCAGCCTCCTCAGGAGATAAACCAAGACCGACTGGACTGTCTTCATGACTGGACCGAGAGGAGAATGGAGTCTGTGCTCATATCACTGCCTCACAGAGACCCTTTCAGACTGCTGTGTGAGTCATTTACTCTCCTAATTATACTAGAAATACTGGGCATATACATATAAAAGCTATAATAGTGCTGCTGACTCAGAATATGGCCATTAAAGTTCTCTCTCTCTGTAAACTCACACATTTGGATGGTGGGTTGTGCTGCTTAAAGGGATAGTTCACACAAAAATAAAAATTTCTCACCCTCATGTCGTTCCAAACCCTTACTTCAGCGATTAGCATTAAGTTTTGTATCAGTAAAACCCAGCAGTATATTCGAATGATCGTGCTTCCCCCTCTCAGACGAGATTTATGTATTTTATGTCTGAAAAAAGCCTCCGATGACACAAACATCGTCATCGTCATTTGTGTCATCGGAGGCTTTTTTAGCCAGAGGCTAGAGACTACAGCCAGTAGTAGGAGTTAGTTCAGGATTACTAGAAGGCTACAGGCAGGTGAATTTGATCAGGGTTGGAGCTAAATTCTGCAGGACAGTGGCCCTCGAGGACTGGAATTGCCCACCCCTGAAATGCTCACGGCGAATGAACCTCATTGGTTCTTGAGGAAGCTCAAATGTGCTGTGTAACACGAGAACGAACCTCACTGATTATTGAGGAAGCTCAAATGTGCTGCGTAACACGAGAATGAACCTCATTGGTTCTTGAGGAAGCTCAAATGTGCTGCGTAACACGAGAATGAACCTCATTGGTTCTTGAGGAAGCTCAAATGTGCTGCGTAACACGAGAATGAACCTCATTGGTTCTTGAGGAAGCTCAAATGTGCTGCGTAACACGAGAATGAACCTCATTGGTTCTTGAGGAAGCTCAAATGTGCTGCGTAACACGAGAATGAACCTCATTGGTTCTTGAGGAAGCTCAAATGTGCTGCGTAACACGAGAATGAACCTCATTGGTTCTTGAGGAAGCTCAAATGTGCTGCGTAACACGAGAATGAACCTCATTGGTTCTTGAGGAAGCTCAAATGTGCTGCGTAACACGAGAATGAACCTCATTGGTTCTTGCTGAAGCTCAAACGTGCTGCGTAACACGAGAATTAACCTCATTGGTTCTGCTGAAGCTCAAACGTGCTGTGTAACACGAGAATGAACCTCATTGGTTCTTGCTGAAGCTCAAATGTGCTGCGTAACACGAGAATGAACCTCATTGGTTCTTGCTGAAGCTCAAATGTGCTGCGTAACACGAGAATGAACCTCATTGGTTCTTGCTGAAGCTCAAACGTGCTGCGTAACACGAGAATGAACCTCATTGGTTCTTGCTGAAGCTCAAATGTGCTGCGTAACACGAGAATGAACCTCATTGGTTCTTGCTGAAGCTCAAATGTGCTGTGTAACACAGGAATGAACCTCATTGGTTCTTGCTGAAGCTCAAATGTGCTGCGTAACACGAGAATGAACCTCATTGGTTCTTGCAGAAGCTCAAATGTGCTGCGTAACACGAGAATGAACCTCATTGGTTCTTGCTGAAGCTCAAATGTGCTGCGTAACAAGAGAATGAACCTCATTGGTTCTTGCTGAAGCTCAAACGTGCTGCGTAACAAGAGAATGAACCTCATTGGTTCTTGCTGAAGCTCAAATGTGCTGCGTAACACGAGAATGAACCTCATTGGTTCTTGCTGAAGCTCAAATGTGCTGCGTAACACGAGAATGAACCTCATTGGTTCTTGCTGAAGCTCAAATGTGCTGCGTAACAAGAGAATGAACCTCATTGGTTCTTGCTGAAGCTCAAACGTGCTGCGTAACAAGAGAATGAACCTCATTGGTTCTTGCTGAAGCTCAAACGTGCTGCGTAACATGAGAATGAACCTCATTGGTTCTTGCTGAAGCTCAAACGTGCTGCGTAACACGAGAATGAACCTCATTGGTTCTTGCTGAAGCTCAAACGTGCTGCGTAACACAAGAATGAACCTCATTGGTTCTTTAAACTATCTAAACTATACCTTAAATATTTTTGTGGAAAACATTTTTTCAGGATTCTTTGATGAATAGAAGGTCCAAAAGAACAGAATTTATTTGAAATAGAAATGTTTTGTAACATTATAAACGTCTGTACTCGATCAAATTCCATAAATGCTAATAAAAGTATAAATTTGTTTTCAAAAAATTATGCTGACCCCAAACTCTTGAACAATTGTGAAGGTACCACTTACACTTAACACATTTTAAAATAATTAATACCATGTTAAGGTTAAATCAATAATATCAAATAAGTAATATCAATAGATAAGCCAATTGTGCTAAATTAATTTTTATTAAATTTGATATTGTGATACATTATACTGTAATGGCAGATAAACTAAGTATATTAGATGTCAAAAGATGAAAGGTAGATGTGTAGTAGTTGGCGAGTTATGAAGGAAAATGATCGATTATCACCTACTTGCATATTTCATCATTGCACTATTTTATTTTATTAGTACTAATAAAGCACATATTAATGCCTTATTCTGCATGACCGTATTCTACATCCCTTAATCCTACCCTTAAACGCTACAACTACCTTAACTATTAATAAGAAGTCATTCGGAGTGTATTGAGGCTAAAGTCATAGTTAATAAAGTGTGATCTTTGTTGTTTTGCTGCCCAATGAAATAAAACGATTAAATGAAGTTTGGCACACACAAATATTATGTCTGACAGCTGATGTTTCTGTCTGCAGATGGGACAAGCCCAACTCTGGATCCTGATACTGCCCACCCAAAGCTGCTGCTGTCGGATGAAAACCGCACGGTGCAGTACAGCGAGAGCCAGCAGGACTACGCCGAGCAGGAGACGCGCTTCAACACTTTCCCCCAGGTGCTGGGCTCTCATGCCATAGACGGGGGCTGCTGCTACTGGGAGGTGGAGGTCTCTCTGGATGAGGGCCGCTGGAAGGTGGGCGTCTGTGATGGACAGATAGGCAGAAAGGGGCAAAAGGACGTCTGCCGTATTGGCTTCTACCCCAATTCTTGGTGTTTAATTTATGAGAAGGGAAAGGTGGAAGCTCTGCACGATAAGGTGGCTTCACCTGTGTGTGCCGCTGAACTTTGGAAGGTCGGAGTGCTGCTGGATTTTAAAGAGGGTCGCTTGTCTTTTTATAGCGTGTCCCGGGAAGGAGCTCTTTCTTTGCTGTACAGTTTTGAGCATAGGTTCACTGAGCCCTTGTATCCGGCGCTGGCGGTTTCTAAAACTCAGCTCAGCGTCTGTGATATATTTACCAAGACCACTGCAGACTAGACTAGACTTTTTTTATTATACTAAGCAACACAAATCACTTTTACATTCCACAAAACATCATTCCAATATCACTACTGCCGAAAGCAAGAGGTCTTGAAAATGGCCTATTGTTTGCTGAATAATTGATGATGATCCTCGGAATTTTAATGGGGAGTATTTACATATCTGAACCTTTTTAAACTCCATTCCAAATATATGTTTTATATACATTTATATATCTTCTGGAATTAAGTTTTTTCAAAACAATCTTGCACAGCCTTTGAACTTTTTTCAACCATTTCTCAATCCTTTTATGTTTTTTAGGATTCATTTTATAATTTTCGACAAATAATTTTGTATTTTTATATGAAGTAAAATATAAATGCGCACTGTATTTTCATGTACACTGAAGGCCAGGAGAAATATTGGTCAGTAATCTGTTGGAACTAAGCATTTTAACCAAGACTAGATTAAGTGAAACATTCCAAATGATAGTAAGATGTCAGACTTTCTGAAGCCTCGTGTTCTTATTTCAGTCTAGAATGAATGTAAAAAAGGACGTTTTTAAACATGGAGCATTTTTCTATCCAGTATCCAGGTTGTCTTTTAATATACAGTGGCAATAAAAAAGTATGTGAACCGCTTGCAGAATCTGTGAAAATGAAAATCATTTTAACTAAATAAGAGGGATCATATTACAAAATGCATGTTATTTTTTATTTAGTACTGTCCTGAATACGATATTTTACATGTTTACATATAGTCCACAAACAAGACAAAAAAATTGCAGAATTTATTAAAATGGCCCAGATCAAAAGTTTATGAAACATTAATTCTCAATACTGTGTCGTTCCCTGGATGATCCACGGCTGTGTGTGTGTTTTGTGATGGTTGTTCTTGACTCTCTTGTTTGTCCTGAGCAGTTAAATTGCCCAACGTTCTTCCGAAAAATCCTCCAGGTCCTGCACATTCTTCAGTTTACCAGCATCTTTTGCATATTTGAACCCTCTCCAGCAGTGACTGTATGATTTTGAGATCCATCTTTTCACACTGAGGACAATTGAGGGACTCAAACACAACTATTAAAAAAGGTTGAAACATTCACTGATGCTCCAGAAGGAAACTCGATACATGAAGAGCTGGGGGTGAAAACCTATTGAATTTGAACATCAAGGTAAATTGTACTTAATTTGTCTTCCGGGAAACATGCAAGGATCTTCTGTTGCTTTCGAAGGGCAGTAAAAAAATGAAAAAAAAATTATATTTAAACAAAATAAGAAACATTTGGACATCTTCATCCTGTTCAAAAGTTTTCACCCCCAGCTCTTAATCCATCGTGTTTCCTTCTGGAGCATCAGTGAATGTTTCAACCTTTTTTAGTAGTTGTGTTTGAGTCCCTCAATTGTCCTCAGTGTGAAAAGATGGATCTTAAAATCATACAGTCACTGCTGGAGAGGGTTCAAATATGCAAAAGATGCTGGAAAACTCTAGAATTTGCAGGACCTGGAGGATTTTTCTGAAGAACGTTGGGCAGTTTAACTGCTCAGGACAAACAAGAGAGTCAAGAACAACCATCACAAAACAAAACAACAGCCGTGGATCATCCAGGGAACAACACGCAGTATTGAGAATTAATGGTTCATGAACAATTTTTATTTTATTTTACAAAATTAAGTAAAATATCTTATTCAGGACGGTACTAAATAAAAAATAACATGCATTTTGTATGATCCCTCTTATTTAGTTAAAATTATTACCATTTTCACAGATTCTGCAAGCGGTTCACATACTTTTCTTGCAACTGTATATATATATTTCCAGTATCTCCAGCCATTTTCTGATGATTTTTAAATATTGACTAGCATATCTATATCATTCCATGTTGAGTAATCTTTCAGTCTGTGTGCTGGATATTCCATTTCAACTCTAGGTGGCAGTATTTGTTCAATATCTAATTTGAAATGTCTAACTGCAGCAAAGCTTATGGCATTACATTTAGATATTTCTTAAAAAATAACTGATTGTTTTTAATGTTATCTGCTTCACATATGTTTAATAGCACATATTTTTCTTTTTCTGTGCTGTACTGTGTTCATGAATTTCCTATGAGATATTTGTTGATAAAGCCTGTGTTGTCACAAAAGCTTTTCTCGTTTTGTACATTTTGTCATGTTATTTTCATTCGAGTCCTTCGGGAGTCATCCGTTCTAAATCTGCTCTCACAAATCAATTCATTTCAGGTCAATATAATTAGTGAAGGAAACATTACAATTATGTGGGGATAATAGAACTTCTTGGAAAGTCAATACATGGCTGTATTGACGGATTCAAACTGACTTTCTCTGTAAACCCCAGACGTTTGCATGAAAATCCCAGTAGATCAACAGTTTCTCAAATACTCGGACAGGCCCGTCTGGCACCAACAACCATGCCACGTTCAAAGTCACTTAAATCTCCTTTTCACGGGTTCACACTTACAAATAATCAGATATAATAAAATGTATGCGTATTTGGCGTGCTGGGGGAGGGCTCCGGGCTCTGAATTTTGGCCCGAACCCAGAGTACTCCCCCCGTCTCTTCTGATTAGTGTGAGGAGACGGGGTGGTGGTGGGATGCAGGAAACAGTCGAGGAACCTAGGTGAGTTGGCTATGTATATATACACTCACCTAAAGGATTATTAGGAACACCATACTAATACTGTGTTTGACCCCCTTTCGCCTTCAGAACTGCCTTAATTCTACGTGGCATTGATTCAACAAGGTGCTGAAAGCATTCTTTAGAAATGTTGGCCCATATTGATAGGATAGCATCTTGCAGCTGATGGAGATTTGTGGGATGCACATCCAGGGCACAAAGCTCCCATTCCACCACATCCCAAAGATGCTCTATTGGGTTGAGATCTGGGGCCTCATTTATAAAACTTTGCGTAGGATTTGCGTCAGAAGTGGCGTACGGATGAAACATAGGACATGCGTACGCACAGAAATATTCGGATTTATAAAACCGTGCGCACGCACATCCTACGCAGTTTTCCCTTAATAAATCACAATCAATTCTAAATGTAGCGCAGCTTTTGCGGCTTCATGTCACGCCCATAGTTGCCCATAAATAGTCCGTGAAACGCCCAAAAGTTAATATTCATAGGTTGCGAAATCATGGCAAACACAGAGAGGAAATTAAAAAAAAACGTAACTTCACTCAATGTGAGGTAGAAGTTATCGTTGGCGAGGTTGAAAAGAGAAGAAAAGTGTTGTTTGGAGGGCACAGTGTGGGCATTACTAATGCCAAAAAGACACTTGAGTGGCAAGGTTGCAGACGCCGTAAATGCTGTAGCCTCACAACCTCGGACAATCGCCGAAATAAAAAAGAAATGATCGGACATCAAAGTCGAGGCAAAAAAGCGTCTAGTGCTCCATCGCCAGAGTGTGTCCTCTTGCTGTCCGAAGATGCGTTCACTCCGAATCCTTCCATTCGCCACATCTTCTAGAGCACAAGATCAGCCATTGTGCGTCATTACTAGGGTTGGGTACCGAAATCCGGTTCCAATATGGCACCGGTACTTATATAACCGGTATGTACCGGACCGAATCAGAACGCAGATTTCGGTTCCTCATTTCGGTGCCAAAATTCAAACGTGCTTTCGCGCTTTGGCTGAGCCAGAGACAGACGCTCAGCGCTGGTCACATCACAACTCATGACAACTATTCAGTGTTTTCAACCACAACTCATGACAACTATTCAGTGTTTTCAATCATGTTTATTTCAGGTTTCAGACATTTAAATGCTCATAAATCGGCTACTAGCAAAAAACACACACTGATGTCTATGAAAGCGGCAATGACAATCCTTTCAGACGGTTATAATTTGACTAACGTTACGTGTTTTATTCACATCAGATAAATGCACATTATACAGTAACTATATAGTTTACTCTGTTCTTCTTCCAGTTCACTGGTCACTTACTTTCATGTATTTCGTGAGACGAGAATGAACTCAAGTGTTGTAAATCCGACAGATCCGATTCTGAGGCGCAAACTAACATGGCGCCGCCGCCCATTGCGCTTTATAGATCAACTTACACACATTCACTCACACATTTGAACATCAGATAGTTCGTGACACAGTTAAGAAGTTTGTGAATATTTTGAATAAAAAGAAAAAAACGAAATAAACCCGATACAGCTGAGCTGTCAGCGCTATTGCGGCTGCTGTGTGTCATGTGAGAAACATCCCAGATAGCAAAAAATATCGGCACGGCTTCTTTTTGCCGCCGGCCCTAAGCTGTCGGCTATAGGTGCGTCCCGCTGGCGGTGATGAAACGTTTGCCGCCGAATACGTCACTCCCATTTCTTGCGAGATGCCGCGGCCGACTAGCCGGCGGGCCGCCGGCTTCATTTTCTCTGGCGGTTGCCTCCGCCTAATGGACCGCGGCCGGCTGGCGGCAAGCCGCTGTGAAATACAAGGATTTCTACTCTCAAATTCGACCAGCCACGTTGGCTATGTTTGGCTTGTTGGGAAATAGAGTGGAACTGACAGCATTTTAACTAGTTCTCACATTTGAAGCGATTATAAAATCATAATAGCCTATATGTGAATTATATCAAATATTAGTTTTTTTTTGCTCCAAAGCCATTAGGGTTTATAACAGATTCTTGACTCTTGATTCCATGATAAGGTTAGGTTTAGGAAATTACATTTAAATTTTCACTTGATTATTTGCATGTCGAGTGTGTTTAAACAGTGTTGGTCAATTTGACCCATAATGGATGTAATACTTTTTTTTTTTTTTTAGCATAATAGGAGGGTTAAGAAAGTTTGAAAGTTCATTTTAGGATAACACTTATTTTTGTATTGCCCTTTTTTCTATTTCTTTTTGGACTGACTTTAAAATAGACATGACAAAAAATTAGAACTAACTTCATGACATTTTACTTTGTTTTCAAAACCCATATTTTTCTGAAAAACAAAAATATATTATTAATTATTTAGGAAAAATTCTACATTCATAAGACAAGAATAACTCAAAAGAAGCCCTCTAATATTACCTCTTATAAAGCTGATTTTTACAATATTTGAAACCCTCTCAAACATGAGGTCGCAAAACAAAAAGCTTACAAAAACAGAAACCTGAAAGCTTTTCAATTTCATGTGACTGCCTTAATATTATAAAGTATTTTCTATCTCAGAATTCTTATTTTTATTATTTATTTTATATACAGTGTTACATTTGTTGTTATTCTTTGTTCTACATATTCGGAACTGTACCACAATGCTTTATTATTTTTATTTTTCTCTCATTGTACTTTTTGTATTGTACTTGTCTATACATGTACTAATTTAAATAAAAATAAAATAAAAAAAAAAACAGAGAAGTACCTCCACCGGCCGAGAGGGGCAGTATACCTAAAAAAGACGGAAGACAAACCGGTAAAACATACAGATTTACCATCAGCGGCCG
This sequence comes from Gobio gobio, assembly GCF_949357685.1. Taxonomy (NCBI): domain Eukaryota; kingdom Metazoa; phylum Chordata; class Actinopteri; order Cypriniformes; family Gobionidae; genus Gobio; species Gobio gobio. Next base: position 49,131,539 of record NC_137115.1, read on the forward strand.
CTCATCACATGGTTTTAGTATTTGAAGAGAGGAGATCAGAAAATATCCTCGACTACGAGCGTTTAAGTAAGTACATGTTTCCTTTTTGTGTCACACAATATTATGTTCATTTTTGATGTATATACCGGTAGGTTGTTTTAATTAGTTTGTTCAGACACGCACGCTGATATAGTGCACAATACACAGTGTTAGCTAACACGTGCTGTTTCGCCTTTTTTACACACTGAGTTCAAGCATGTGCTACATGTTAAAATGTATCTAGCTACTGTAGGTAAGTTAGCCAAAGCTTTACATCTAGAAAGACTTAAGTTTAACTTTTGGTGTTTTCTAACAAAACAGAATGATGTATATAGGTTATTTAAATTATTTTGTTAGTCCGAACAAGCATGCTGCTAGGTCAGTTTTAGCAAGTGTTAGCTAACATGTGCTGTGTTGCTACTGTTCTTCTAGCATTTAAGGTCATTTATGAGTTATTTCTCTGAACTGCTGTACTTATTATGTTTGAGGACAATGCAGTTTACTTGATTCACTACACTGAATGAATACATTTTACTGTTCCACATTTGGCTGACCAGTTTTTCCCCCCACAGCATAGCTACTGTATATTCTGTATTTAACGTTAACAATGCGGTTTTGTTCACATTTTCTTGCAGATACCTTGACCAGAGCACAATCGGTTATCTTCATCCAAGAGACCTATTGTTGGACAATCGTTTCGGCTTTCAAGGTAAATAAATTGTTAGTCACAATGTCTAGTTATTGGGCTATAAGGAGAAGAATATTGAAAGGAGTTGAGATGGACAAACAGGAAATTGCAGATGTTGGAAACTTTAACAGTATGGAAAATTGTGCCTGTAGTTGTTGTTTTATATATATATATATATATATATATATATATATATATATATATATATATATATATATATATATATAATTAAAATAAAATATTTTTTATGTAGATTTCCAGAATGAGAACCAAGCCCTGAGGGAAAGCAATGCACGAGCAGGTGAGAACATGCACTCTTTCTTAAATTTTACTTTTTTGACTGTGATGTAGGTCCAAAATTACCAAATGCCTTTCATTTTGTAGCTTCGGATGACAGCGGCTCACTTCATGAGCAGGTGAAGCAAGTTGGGACAATGTTGACGACGTTTGCTCGTACTGGGCAATCAGGTACAACTTGCAAACAACACCTGTGGTTGTTGGTTTAATTCCCACTGGGGCCACCTGTACATGTAGTAGACCTAGTTGTAAATGTCATAGTTTAGTAGTTGAGGGACCAGGACTGACTGCTTTATTCTTTTATTCTGTGAACCCCTGTAGGTGCAGATCAGACCCTAATGCTGCGACGTCTTGGAGAGTTTGGCGATGTTGTGCGTAGCATGGACAACAAAATGGACACTATGCTGCAACATTTCAGTGCCAATGTGTCTTTTGGAGAGTTATCCCTGCCAGGGGGTCTGTTACTCCCCCTAGACAACCCATTTGGCGTTGCTTGACAACAGTTTGAGGCAGGATAAAGAGCTCCAGTAAGTGTGCTGATTTTGTTTATAATGCTGTAGGGTAATCTAAAAAGTAAAATTTAAGATTGTACACTGCATATTCTACAGTCTGAATCACAGCCTGTCACATTTTTATATTTATGTATGAGAAGCTTCAGAGATATGTAATTTGTAACACTTTTTTGTATTTTCAGCTTCGGTTTTTGGCAATCAAATGTGGGAGGGACCTAAAGACAACCGTGTGGCGAATGCTTTAGAGTATCTTCTCTAATCACCTTTCCATTAATACAACCTGGACGGGTGTAGGGGATAAAGCATGTTTTAGAGACATGTTCCTGAAGACCATTGTTCAAAGTAATATATATATAAATATATAAATTTGTTATATATTTAAGTAGATGTGTGTGGCCTTATGACATTCACATGGAATGACAGATCTGTATTTTCTACAGGAGCCATCCGGAAGAACCCGGCAACCCAGGATGCCACTGATGAGGCGGTCCAGGTTAGCGCTATGCGTTACCTGAAAGGAGCATCTGATCGTGAAGGTGGAAAAAGACGCCGCACAGCTGAGAGGGACCCACAGCCGACCTCTTACACCTAGGCTGACTACTGACACCTGGAACCCTTTCTTTATCCTGCAGTCAGTAACATCAAGACCCCTAAAGAAGCCAGAAGTTTCAGGCTACACTCACCCAATCCACACTGTTCACTGTGGAAATTACTTTTTTTTTATTCCCTGTGACCCTGCCTTGAAGGCAGCTCCTTGGATAGATATGGGATGGCGAGGTTGTTTGTCCTTTATATAGGCGCACAAGAAATCACTGAAGATAAGCCAATTTGCGCTGCCTCATTCTGGAGGTCGGGGAAAACCGGAGAACCCATAGTCAGGCTTGTTATAATGTTCTGTTCTACTACTGTTCTATTCTTCTCCAGAGCTTTACTCTAAATTATTACCATTTATGCTATTGTTAGAAATGGCTTGTTAAATGTGATGTTATACCTAGATTTATTTGGTATCCTGCACATTCTTTGGTACCAAATATCCTCATTATTTGATATAATATTTAATGGTAATTCTTTTCATCCCAGAGCTGACCTATTTGTTATTAACAAATATTGTAAGTGTTATAATTTGCTTGTAAGGCTGTTTTTTTTTTTTTTTTTTTAAACCAAAATTTAATTGGAAACATGCAGGTTCTTTAGTAAAAATGTTTTTTGTTATTTATAGGCCTATTTAAGCTTATTTATTGTCTGTTATATTTAATTTATATTATCTTGTATCATTGACAGTTAATGTACTTTGAAATGTGGAATAAAAATGCCAAATGGGAATGTATCTGGTTTGTTCAATTATTATCCATCATAAACTGCATGTTACAAATATATGAATAATAAATAAATATATATATTATTTATTACACAATAAGCGGAGGCAGATCGTTCGAAAAAAGCGTTTGCCTCCGCCGGGCCGCCTTCTGGTATAAAGGCGGCGGAACGGCGGTTTGCCTGCGGGCCGGCGGCGGTACGAAGGCGGTAGGAAGCCGGCTGCCGCTTTTAAAAAGCGGCTGCCGCCGGCGGTGCGCCGTCAAACGTGTTTGCGATTACGCAATTCTGACGCTTCTACAGCCGCCGGATCACCGCCGGTGGTCCGCCGACTCATTGCTATCTGGGATGACGCGTCACCATGGAAACATTAAGGCGATGCGTTCAAAAATATTTAGCCAGAGAATATGATCATATTTCAAAATAAAGCTGAAGCTCGAAGCTGGTTTGTAGCAGAGCAAGAATACAGACTACTGCTGTTATTACTGTAACTGTTTAGAGGGTTAGGTGGCTTAGGTTTTACTGTGAATTTGTAAATATGTCAATTATAATTTGTAAATAAGTAAATTGTGTTTTGTATTTATTTATATTCATACATTTAAGTATACATTAAACTTTTAATAAATTGTTCAATTTAAATAATAAATAAATAAATAAAAAGCCATTTAATGTCATCCACCTCGTTTGGTGGCCTTTTAAAAAAAAAAAAAGTATCGGTTCAGGCACCGTTTAGGCACCGGAACCGTTTTAAAAGTATCGGTTTGGCACCGGAATCGAAAAAAATCCAAACGATACCCAACCCTAGTCATTACGCATTGAGATGGGCATTTTATTTCCATCCATTTAATTGAATCTGACAAGCTACAGATGTCGGTTATAATCTACGTGGAAATGGGAAATAGTTCCGTGCAAATGTAATGTCTTGCAGCTTTCTGAATGGTTGAGACATAGTTCATACATTATTTTATCAAAAATAAAACTAAAGGCATATGCATGAATACCATGAACGTAGCTGATGAAGAAATTTTACTATGAAAACAACTTTCCCCAGTGGACAATTAATACATCTATCTATTTATCTATATATCTCCCTAATTATCTATCTATCTGTCTAATTGCATCTATCTGCTCCGCCAGACGGACACTTGACGAGAATATCAGTTTTGTACATTAGCTATTTCGTTGTTTACCATATTTATGAGGATGAATTGCAATGCATAACATGCCAATATTATTGCAGAACATATTTCACTTTTCTTTTTGCAAATATGTGTTAATTTGCATTTATGTTGTCATTTTCGTTTGATTTTGTTTGTTTTACACTGCAGATCGATCAAACGGGTGTTCGTGTAGGCTGTTCATTGTAAGACTTGCTTTGTGAAGTCTTAATGTTATTTATGAGAGGCATAGCCATTTCTTTTACACAACGGTCTACAGTTTCACACACTTCACGTGTTTCTTCCATCTGCCGACGGTGTCGCCATTTCTCATTTCACCCGTTTTTGTGCGTACGCCTGGGTCAGAGCTTGCGTGAAAGACCGCACATTTTCCCGTCAAGTTTGCTTTTTATAAATACCAATTATTGCGTAGAGAGCGGCGTACGCCTTCTTTTGTGCGTACGCAACGTTTATAAATGAGGCCCCTGGTGACTGTGGGGGCCATTTTAGTACAGTGAACTCATTGTCATGTACAAGAAACTAATTTGAAATGATTCGAGCTTTGTGACATGGTGCATTATCCTGCTGGAAGTAGCCATCAGAGGATGGGTACATGGTGGTCATAAAGGGATAGACATGGTCAGAAACAATGCTCAGGTAGGCCGTGGAATTTAAACAATGCCCAATTGGCACTAAGGGGCCTAAAGTGTGCATCCCCCGCACCATTACACCACCACCACCAGCCTGCACAGTGGTAAAAAGGCATAATGGATCCATGTTCTCATTCTGTTTACGCCAAATTCTGACTCTACCATCTGAATGTCTCAACAGAAATCGAGACTCATCAGACCAGGCAACATTTTTCCAGTCTTCAACTGTCCAATATTGGTGAGCTTGTGCAAATTGTAGCCTCTTTTTCCTATTTGTAGTGGAGATGAGTGGTACCCGGTGGGGTCTTCTGCTGTTGTAGCCCAGCCGCCTCAAGGTTGTGCGTGTTGTGGCTTCACAAATGCTTTGCTGCATACCTCGGTTGTAACGAGTGGTTATTTCAGTCAAAGTTGCTCTTCTATCAGCTTGAATGAGTCGGCCCATTCTCCTCTGACCTCTAGCATCAACAAGGCATTTTTGCCCACAGGACTGCCGCATAATGGATGTTTTTCCCTTTTCACACCAATCTTTGTAAACCCTAGAAATGGTTGTGCGTGAAAATCCCAGTAACTGAGCAGATTGTGAAATACTCAGATCGACCAACAACCATGCCACGCTCAAAATTGCTTAAATCAACTTTCTTTCCCATTCTGACATTCAGTTTGGAGTTCAGGAGATTGTCTTGACCAGGACCACACCCCTAAATGCATTGAAGCAACTGCCATGTGATTGGTTGATTAGATAATTGCATTAATGAGAAATTGAACAGGTGTTCCTAATAATCCTTTAGGTGAGTGTATAGGCCTCAATCTCGTACTGATTTGGTAGCCAATTTGAACGAGTTCCTCCCGAACTTTGTTTATGTTAAGTCCTCATGAAATCAAAATCGATCTTATTTACTTTGTTAGCACACATTACAGGTCTTAGGGTGAAAAATTAATCTGTGCAAGTTATATGGTAATCTTTAATCAACATCTGAAAAGTAACTTCCGGTCTGGAATGGCGTTTCCTTTCCGATGACGACTGTGTGAAGGCTTGGGTTTGAATATCCTTAACCTCTCCCCTCCAACCGTTAGTCTGCTATGAGCGAGAGATGGAGAGGAGGAGCGCTGAAGTAAAACCCTGCCCTCTATTCAATATTCCGTTTCACTTGGAAATACGCCACAGCACTGAAATAAAATCAGTTGCAACTTCCGGTTCACTGGGACTTTAAAGACACCTGTTACAACTGAGTGAGATTGTATCAATTTGAATGATATAAATTGCACTCATTGCGTATACTAGCATGTGCAACTCAGTTTGTTTTCTGAGCTTCACCTTTACTTCTGAATAATAAGTTCCACCTCATTTTTGGTAAAACATCTCTAGGTGCAGTGCCATGGCAACAAACCTGTGGCCTAAGCCAGGCTGTATCTCAGCGGTGCAGACATGTGGTCAGGGGTCATTTTGCTCCCAGCTGCCTGTGAAAACAGGTGCAGAGCTGCCTGTCACTCTGCGGTAACTGGCAGAATAATCGGAGCTGCCTTACAGCTGCTCGCCGTACTCTGAGCGCTCACACATCGCCGCTCCCCCAGTGTGAATTTACACCGTTCAAAACAGCTGAGACATGAAGGGGACACTCAGTCCTACTGACATAGAACTAATTCACTGAAGAAATGCATTTGTCATGTGACGTGTCTTAGGGCTGAGCGCACTCGATGCTAATTCCATCTTATTTTTGATATTCTAATATTCAGAATTTGTTTTTCTATTATAGATCACTTCTCTTTCATCGTGGTGGTGATAAACAAGCAAAGCTGTATTGATTACATTTATTGCATCTTTGTCTTTGGGTATTTGTTCACTGTAAAAATGATATGATCAGTACTAAATCATAACAGCATGTTTTTCCGTTATTTATAGGGGTTCTTGATTATGAGTTCAATATTTAAATTTGAGTTAGTGTGTAATGTTGCTGTTTGAGCATGAACGACATCTGCAAAGTTACAAAGCTCAAAGTTCGATGCAAAGGGAGATATTTTCTTTTACAGAAATCACTTTTTAAGGACTACAACAAATGACTGGTAGGGACTACAACAAGCTTCTTCATGGGTTAGTGACATCACTAACCTTAAAATTTACATAAACCCCGCCCCCGGGAACATGCAACAAAGGTCGTTGAGGCCATCGCTGCGTCCCAATTCGCATACAACCGTACTAAATAGTTTTCGAAAAAAAAAAATAGTATGTCCCAAATTGTAGTATGTTGAAAAAAGTATTCCAAAGATTCCCGGATGGTCTACTATTTCCGGTCAGAATTCGAAGTGCAGATCGATGCGCACTCTAACGGCTGATATTGCCCACAACCCATTGTGAGATGGAGGAGGATTCGATTAGGGCCCTGTCCCAAATGGCACCCTAAACCCTCACGGTCTTCCTCTGAGTCCGCACTTTCATGACGTAATGCGGCTTTGACTGCCAGGATTAAGTCCGCTGTGTAACCCGCACCAGTGCGGGCTCGGTAGAAGAGCGCATCGAGGGCGTATATCGACCTCAAAGGGGGGCGCTCGCAAACACCCTTCTGAGACCTAAAATGACAAACGGGACACCCTACGGCAGGGGTGGGCAATTCCAGTCCTCGAGGGCCACTGTCCTGCAGAGTTTAGCTCCAACCCTAATCAAACACACCTGAACCAGCAAATCAATGTCTTCAGGATTACTAGAAGGCTACAGGCAGGTGAATTTTATCAGGGTTGGAGTTAAATTCTGCAGGACAGTGGCCCTCGAGGACTGGAATTGCCCACCCCTGCCCTACGGTCTCGTGGACTCAGCGGCCATTGTAAGTCCACAAGACCGAAAGTGCACATGAAGTGTGCCATTTGGGACAGGGCCTACAACTACAAACGCAGACAAAAAGTGTTAAAAAACTATAAACATGGCGGTTATGCGAGTCCAACGGTAGTAGAGAGGGTTAGATAAAGGGGTTTGAGTGAGCAATTATCATTATTTAACCTGACGAAAAGATATTTATTCAATATTATCCACATTATATTTCTCTTGCAGCAGCATTTTTAAGTTTTGTAATGATAATTTTGGCCATTAACTTTTAAATGCATTATTATATTTAAACTGCAAACACATGAGGGAAGTCTCTGCATTAAAGACCCACGAATGGCAGATCAACATGCGTCTACATTTCTCTCCGATAGGGTAGGAAATTAAATTGAATGTGGAGGATTTGAACTGGGACAATGATTGACAGGGCAGTTTAAACGGTTAAAGTAGTATGTCCCAAAGCTTGCATACTCTTCTGCTACACACTCAAAAGTATGTAGCCTACTTTTTCTTCACAAAAAGAGTACATACATTTAGGTTGTAGTATAAGTAGGTGAATTGGGACGCAGCACATATGTTGGCTATACGTAACACAAATGCAATAGCATGGTGACAGAATATGCTAATCAATGACTTGAAGACAATAACTCCACATCAGCATCATAAATTCATCAACTAACCATTCAGAAACGTCCTGTTGCATTCTACCTGTTGTCACTTCTCCTTGAATCTCTCCATCATTGTCCATTTGAACATAAAAGGCTAAACAGTTTCTGACATTTTCAGTGCGTGTCTGCTTGAGGTAATCAGAGCTGCTAACATGAGCTCTTGAAGCTCCGCCCTCTTCTAGAAAGGGGGTGCAGCTCATTTGCATTTAAAGGGACACACAAAAACAGCACGTCTTTGCTCACCCTCAAAAGGCGACAATTTTAACATGCTATAAAATGATCCATGGGGTATTTTAAGCTAAAACTTCACATACACACTCTGGGGACATCAGAGACTTATTTTACATCTTGTTAAAATGGGTATAATAGTACCTTTAACCAGTTTCAGGGTTTTTTTTAAGCTATACACTCTAAAAAAAAGGCTCGTAATCATAGGGGAACCTTTTTTAGTGCTATATAGCACCAGTTTTGGTGCTTCAGTGGTTCTTCAGCGGTTCTTCAGAGGTGCTATATAGCACCTTAGTCAAAGAACCGGTGAAGAACCTCTGAAGAACCGCTGAAGAACCTCTGAAGAACCGCTGAAGAACCACTGAAGCACCAAAATTGGTGCTATATAGCACTAAAAAAGGTTCCCCTATGATTACGAGCCAAGAACCATTTTTGGTGCAATATAGAACCTTTTTTTTTTTTAGAGTGATTCAACTTGTTTTTTAAGTCAGTTTATATAATATTAATGTCCACATCCAGTTTGATTATACTTTAATACAGCGACTGAACTTAAGTTTTACAGTTGATAGACAGAATTAATTTACAGTAGCCTGGTTAGGTTGCACATGCTAGCATACGTAATGACGGAAATGTATATACCGCATATTTATAATTAGAACCTCTTTGATCAGTGCCTTTAAAAGCCCTAAGGAAGCCCTTTGTTGTTCACATGTGTGTATACAACATCTCTTTACACACTAGACAGTTCCTCTGGCAACAGTGCCTTTGACTGCTCTACATCCTTGAATATGCTATACCCAACGGCAATCCACAGTGCATGGAGCTTTTGTCTGAGGTTTGCAGACTTTTCGTGCCGTTGAAGCAAGTCTTTTTTTCTGAATATTTGACTTTGAATTCTCTGAGTACATCGCCTCATCATTTTCGTCACTTTTTCTCATTGTTCCCATGAGGATGTTCATTTGAGCCTTTAGCACAGATGGCCTGGGACAGAGAATGTGGCCAGCTGGCTAATATACATATTGCAAGACCTCTCTCAGAGGAAAAGACTTTTGACACTGTCCTCAATTTGACTTGACACTCAGAACACGGCGTACACTGTATCAAAGCGATTCCATCTACTTAACCCTAGAATGCATGACCCAAAAAAACGCATGAATGCTTAGTTGCGATGTAATTGATGTAGCAACAGATCTTTTACTCTGTTGTTACGTACATCCAGGTGAAACTTATTATCGAAAAAAGAAATGCAGGAATGGTTCTACCCATCGGTTGTTGATTGGATGGAGGCAAATCTGAATGGGAGCTTGTAAGAAAGGGCCAAATGAGTAAGTCTTTCGTTTTCACCAGAAGATAGAATTTTGATATTTTGAGGTGAATTTTTCAAAATGAAAACATGCATGGATGAATCATTTACAATAAGATCATAAACATACATTTAGAAAATGGATAGGGTGAATTTCCATTTAATGGTGACTTTAAAGGGGGTCGAAATCACCTGTTTTGGATTCAGTGGTGTTTCTTCAAAGTAAAGGCGTCCTGTTTTAACTGAATTTTCTGTGTATTGTTTATCTGACAAATTTTAATTTGCCGTAGTAAATATAATATGCAGTGCCTAGACTTCTGAGAGCCCTAAGCAAAACTTTGTAAGGGGGCTCCTGTCAATGCATTCATAAAAACCACAAAATGACCCCCAACCCAGCTTGATCTGTTCTTTCAGGGCATTTTTACTGTCACAAACAACAGTGAGTTAAAATAGTCTGTAAAAACATACAAAAATAAAATTACAAACAATTGCACAAATATACGGTGACGCATAGCTGCCACATAATAACGAAATATGTCATTAACACAACATATTTTTCTCGATAAAACGACATATATTTTCTCCTATTAAGGACATGTGTTGTATAGTGTTGTGTACAAAAATATGCCTGTATTCACATTAGAGAATTTATTTAGCTCATATGCCTTTGTCACACTTCCATGTTTGAAAAGCAGAAGCAAGCTCAGCGTAAAATAGGCTCTTCTGCTGCCTGTATCAGTGGCAGTGCCCATAGCTCGAAATTGTTGTAATATATTGATGTAGCCTACAGTTCAGATAGCCATGGGTAACAGGTGCCATTGGCCGCTCATGATTAGCCTCAGTGGCGTAACTCTAACCTAGTAATGACGGACCCCGGTGCAGCCACAAATGTCATAACTACACTCACCTAAAGGATTATTAGGAACACCATACTAATACTATGTTTGACCCCCTTTCGCCTTCAGAACTGCCTTAATTCTACGTGGCATTGATTCAACAAGGTGCTGAAAGCATTCTTTAGAAATGTTGGCCCATATTGATAGGACAGCATCTTGCAGCTGATGGAGATTTGTGGGATGCACATCCAGGGCACGAAGCTCCCGTTCCACCACATCCCAAAGATGCTCTATTGGGTTGAGATCTGGTGACTGTGGGGGCCATTTTAGTACAGTGAACTCATTGTCATGTACAAGAAACCAATTTGAAATGATTTGAGCTTTGTGACATGGTGCATTATCCTGCTGGAAGTAGCCATCAGAGGATGGGTACATGGTGCTCATAAAGGGATGGACATGGTCAGAAACAATGCTCAGGTAGGCCGTGGCATTTAAACGATGCCCAATTGGCACTAAGGGGCCTAAAGTGTGCCAAGAAAACATCCCCCACACCATTACACCACCACCAGCAGCCTGCACAGTGGTAACAAGGCATGATGGATCCATGTTCTCATTCTGTTTACGCCAAATTCTGACTCTACCATCTGAATGTCTCAACGGAAATCGAGACTCTTCAGACCAGGCAAAATTTTTCCAGTCTTCAACTGTCCAATTTTGGTGAGCTCGTGCAAATTGTAGCCTCTTTTTCCTATTTGTAGTGGAGATGAGTGGTACCCGGTGGGGTCTTCTGCTGTTGTAGCCCAGCCGCCTCAAGGTTGTACTCAATACTCAGACCGGCCCGTCTGGCACCAACAACCATGCCACGCTCAAAATTGCTTAAATCACCTTTCTTTCCCATTCTGACATTCAGTTTGGAGTTCAGGAGATTGTCTTGACCAGGACCACACCCCTAAATGCATTGAAGCAACTGCCATGTGATTGGTTGATTAGATAATTGCATTAATGACAAATTGAACAGGTGTTCCTAATCATCCTCTAGATGAGTGTATATGTCTTAATTACAGTAGGCCTATGTAGTTATGATATTTGTGGCTGCACCGGGGTCCGTCATTACTAACCGCAGGCCCCGGGCCTGCAACAGGAAGGCAAACGGATAGCAACACACACACTTAAGACAATACCGGACACTGGCCGTGTCCCAAATGGCACCCGAAACCCTAACGGTCTTCCTCTGAGTCCGCACTTTCACGACGTAATGCCGCTTTGCCTGCCGGGAAGAAGTCCGCTGAGTAACCTGCGGGCTTGGCAGAAGTGCGCAGCGAGGGCGCATATCGACCTCAAAGGGGGCGCTCGCGAGCACCCTTCTGAGACCTAAAATGACAAGTGGGACACCCTGCGGTCTCGTGGACTTAACGGACATGCGCACGCAGCGGCCATTGTAAGTCCACAAGACCGAGAGTGCACATGAAGTGTGCCATTTGGGACAGGGCCACTGAACTGAACATATGTTAAATGTTAAAAAACAGGTGTTAATGATGGTGACTGATGAGTGCACAGCTGAACGTGATTAGTGTCCGTGACAACAAATGAGTGTCGTAGGCAGGTGATGACAAAACATAACAAGTCCAAACTAATGTGAATGTTTCCGCCCTTTTGTGCATTATGGTACATAGAGTGGCATTTGTGAAACATTTGTCTCAAAATGAAACATGTATGATATTAACCAGGTTGCTTTGGTTGCAGTAACAATTTACGAACAATGTAGCCTACACTATATGACCTCTCAAAGGACTTTTGACATCATCCTCATTTTATTGACACTATTCCAACAATTTAGAGAAAATGCAATCAAAGAATTGAAATAAAAAGTGACATAGCCAGCTCCCTAATTCATTAAGCCGAAATATTTCACTCCGAGTTAGTTAACATAGACTAACAACACTGTTGTTTCCTCTCTCATCCTCATCATTTTCATTAAATGGGATTGACAGAGTATGTCATTCCTTTAATTAAGCTGTCACTCAGTGGATGGATGGAACAGATCTCTCAGTTAAGACTGACAGTCTGGGTATTGTAATCGAAATAGACATATCCAGCTCCTCGAAACTAATTTACATACAGCTCAAGCTCCTAAGCATGTTTGATCCTTCCGAGACTTTTACTAACAGTACGATCGAAACGTTTTCTGAGTCAGAGCTTTTCCCACTGCTTTGTAGGCTATATTGGTGTTGTGGACAGGTGTTGATGCCATAAATTCATGCACTGGCAGTCTATTCAAACCAAGCGGCAACCTCCCGCAGTTTCTCTTGAAGCCAATACGGAAGTGCCTCAAACTGCAATTCATCGACTGGCCGCTAGGGACAGGATCCAGAAGGGAGCAGAATCTCATTGAGCCCCATGTTAAAATGGCCAACTTTAGAGCAGAATAAAACATGTTTACAGCCTGGTACAAATTGTGCTTTTGGTCTATACGGCTCATTTTGCCCTTCATGACAACTGTGAGGGGGGTGAATTTTTTTATAACTCATTCGTTTACATTATATAAAGCCTTAAAATTCTGCATAATTAAGGGCGTGGCCATTTCGAGTGACAGGTGGATAGCCATTTATCTGCTGTCTGTTAGTCATCGCGTCACTTAAGCTCCGCCCACATCCCGCCTTTTTGCCCATTTTCTGTTATCCGGGAGTGACGCGCGATGACGCGCTATGACACGCTGCCAAGAAAAAAAAAATATGGGTTGCCTGTTAGTATGCAGACAGCCTATGACTAAAAATCATTAGAAAGGTCTAAGGATTTACTGTAAAATATATATATATTATTATACAAATCTGTGTTTTTTATCTGTGAAATCAATTTCTGAAAGTCTATGTCTTTAATATGAAATATGAGCTTCTTATGCATCCACTGTGGGGATTAAAACTCCTGTACACTGAAGGAAAACATGGATTGTCATATACATGTATTTAGAAGTATTCTTTTTTTTTATTTTCTACCAAAAGTTTAATTCATACTGGAAGCCAGAGGGCGCCTTCGAGCAGAAACTCTGCATTTTCCTCAGAGAAGTAATCGATTTCAGGAAATCCCCCAAATCCCTAACTAGCGCTATAAACAAAATAAAAAAAGACAGAAACGCTTTGACTGATTAAACATGAGGATAATACTTCTGCGACAAGATATGTTGTATTGAGTTCTTCAAGCCTTCTCGGGTATTTTCATATAATAAAGTATTCAGTGCTGATTGACATTCTGTGATAAGAAGCCACATCAGCTTGACTGACTAAATGAAGTGAGTTGAAACATGTTATTAAAAGTATTTTGTTGGACAACAGGTTTATGAACGCTTCACATTACTAGTTTTGAAGATGTTTCTTCACACTTTGAAAGATATCTTCACATTGTAATGGACTATAGTTTCTTAGCAGATGCATAAAGACAATATACAGGTAAAATTCAATTAATTTGAACTCAAATCAATATTTCATGTCCATTGCTTTGTTTGAAATCACCTCCTATATCCTCATTCACTATTCCCTACATTACTCCACTAAAAAGTCCACTTGAAGGAGTGAATGAAAACGAGTGAAAGAAAGCCGCTTTTACATTGTTTGTGATTTGAAACCAGGCTGGGAAAGATTTATCTTGAACCCTGCCATGGAAACTAGCATGTATAAACAGGAATTAAACCATTTAAAAATAAATTTAAAAGGAATTTATACCTCTATGATATTACAGCAGTTTGTAAAATGGATGGATGATTGATTTTGTGCGCGACTCTCAGTGCATTATGAGTATACTCTAGCCATTGAGCATACATCAGTTGTACACACTTTATTGTGGGATTGAACGAGTGTAGGCCTACTCAATAACGTCCACAATGGTTTCGGACACCAATACAAATGGCTGTCCCTTCAAAAAGTGCCCTATTTAAGGGTATATGGGGCAATTTCTGACACAGCCCATGATGAGCCCATGTACTTTTTTTAGTAGCTGTGTAGTGAGAAAGATACAGTCAGGTGGTCATTATCGCAAAATAAACCCTAAGCGTTTAGCAACAAAATGAGCTTTATCTGTGCAGCCATCCCATAAATCCTCAGTGACTCCCAAAAAGCCACTTGCATAAGAATCTGATTTGATCTCATTCGTGTTATTTCTTTGGAGACTTTGAGGCTGTTGGGGAGACAGTGGGAAATGCTCAACAGTGCAAGATCACATAGTCAACACTGTCTGTCTACCCCAGAGACAAGGGAGCATTGAGGGAACGTGCAGCTCATCAGTGACATTTAACATCCCAACAGTGATTTTACGGCGAATGGGAATATGATTCTGTTTCAAAGGCTTGTATAGATGTGGTCCTTCCTGTAGCAGTGGACATTTTCCTGGCCTCTTTCATTAATCTTGCTCTGGATGACATCATCACATTGCTGCTGTCACACGAGCCAATTGTTGTTGAGAGACTGGGTTATGACTTCATAACATCTTAAGCACGGTGAATATTTTCCAGCTGTGTTGCAGACAAGCTACACAAATAAAGTTGAAGTGAAGACTAATTAAGAATTAAAGGGACGCGTTCACCTAAAAATGAAAATTAGCCCAAGATTTACTCACCCTCAAGTCATCCTAGGTGTATATGACATTCTTCTTTCAGACGAATAAATCGGAGTTATATTAAAAATATCCTGGCTAATCCAAGCTTTATAATGGCAGTGAATGGTTGTGTCGTTTTTGAAGTCCATAAAAGAGCATCTACCCATCATATAACTGCTCCACACGGCTTCGAGGGGGGTTAATAAAGGCCTTCAGAAGCGAAGTGGCACGTTTGTGGAAGAAAATATTCATATTTAAAACTTTATAGACTAAAATAACTACGGCGGTCAGCGGTTCGCGAGTTGACTTGCGCTAAAAGAGTAACCCCTGAACCCTTGACGCATGCGTATTGACGACCGCAGAGGATAGAGCAAAACAAAACGTAGTGTCGGGGGTTACTCTTTTAGCACAAGTTGTACTCGCGTAAGTTTTAAATATGGATATTTTTCTTACACAAACACGCCACTTCCCTTCAGAAGTCCTTTATTACATTTTTGGGTGAGCCAGGAGCTGGGTAACAAAAAACTACCCAAACACTGGGTTGTTACGTCTGACCCAGGATCTGGGTAACACAAAAACTACCCAAACACTGGGTTGTTTTGTCTGACCCAGGATCTGAGTAACACGAAAACGACCCAAACACTGGGTTGTTACGTCTGACCCAGGATCTGAGTAACACGAAAACGACCCAAACACTGGGTTGTTTGACCCAGGATCTGAGTAACACAAAAACTTCACAAACACTGGGTTGTTACGTCTGACCCAGGATCTGAGTAACACAAAAACTACCCAAACACTGGGTTGTTACGTCTGACCCAGGATCTGAGTAACACAAAAACTACCCAAACACTGGGTTGTTACGTCTGACCCAGGATCTGGGTAACACAAAAACTACCCAAACACTGGGTTGTTACGTCTGACCCAGGATCTGGGTAACACAAAAACTACCCACACACTGGGTTGTTACGTCTGACCCAGGATCTGGGTAGCACAAAAACTACCCAAACACTGGTTTGTTACATCTGACCCAGGATCTGGGTAACACAAAAACTACCCAAACACTGGGTTGTTACATCTGACCCAGGATCTGGGTAACACAAAAACTACCCAAACACTGGGTTGTTACATCTGACCCAGGATCTGGGTAACACAAAAACTACCCAAACACTGGGTTGTTACGTCTGACCCAGGAGCTGGGTAACACAAAAACTACCCAAACACTGGGTTGTTACGTCTGACCCAGGAGCTGGGTAACACAAAAACTACCCAAACACTGGGTTGTTACATCTGACCCAGGATCTGGGTAACACAAAAACTACCCAAACACTGGGTTGTAACGTCTGATACAGGAGCTGGGTAACACAAAAACCACCCAAACACTGGGTCGTTACATCTGACCCAGGATCTGAGTAACACAAAAACTACCCAAACACTGGGTCGTTACATCTGACCCAGGATCTGAGTAACACAAAAACTACCCACACACTGGGTCGTTACATCTGACCCAGGATCTAGGTAACACAAAAACTACCCACACACTGGGTTGTTACATCTGACCCAGGATCTAGGTAACACAAAAACGACCCAAACACTGGGTTGTTACATCTGACCCAGGATCTGGGTAGCACAAAATCTACCCAAACACTGGGTTGTTACATCTGACCCAGGATCTGGGTAACACAAAAACTACCCAAACACTGGGTTGTTACGTCTGACCCAGGATCTAGGTAACACAAAAACTACCCACACACTGGGTTGTTACATCTGACCCAGGATCTAGGTAACACAAAAACGACCCAAACACTGGGTTGTTACATCTGACCCAGGATCTGGGTAGCACAAAATCTACCCAAACACTGGGTTGTTACATCTGACCCAGGATCTGGGTAACACAAAAACTACCCAAACACTGGGTTGTTACATCTGACCCAGGATCTGAGTAACACAAAAACTACCCAAACACTGGGTTGTAACATCTGACCCAGGATCTGGGTAGCACAAAATCTACCCAAACACTGGGTTGTTACATCTGACCCAGGATCTGGGTAACACAAAAACTACCCAAACACTGGGTTGTTACGTCTGACCCAGGATCTGGGTAGCACAAAAACTACCCAAACACTGGGTTGTAACATCTGACCCAGGATCTGGGTAGCACAAAATCTACCCAAACACTGGGTTGTTACATCTGACCCAGGATCTGGGTAACACAAAAACTACCCAAACACTGGGTTGTTACGTCTGACCCAGGAGCTGGGTAACACAAAAACTCAACCCAGGATTTGGGTAGAAAAATTAGGCCAAGATTTTTTAGTGAAAGAAAAACATCACAGGAAAGCATTCTTCAAGCCATTTCATGAGGTCTTTTGATTGGAGATTTAGCATGTTTCGCTGCTGCTGTTCAAAGGGATTTCAACACAGTAACTGTTGTCACCTTCCTTTATCAAACCAGGCCATGAAATGAAACATCTTGTAATTGATGCCAAAGAATTCTTTGTACCTCCCTACATATATCCCGCCTACAGCTCGCCTGTCTCATATAGAACAGACTGAAACGAATGCCCACTCAAATGCAGCTCTGACTGCCTGTGTCACGCAGCATCGCTTCGCTTTACCCACCTTTGCTCCTGTATCTGATCTCCTTCAGTCCACCACGACTGTGCTTTTAAGAGAGCATTATATAAACTGTTCTTTCCTCGTACAATAAACAAAACATTTTCAAGTAATATTTAACTTTTAAATGTATCACACATTTTACAGTTGAGTAGGAATTGTAATTGGTTGAGTTCCTGCTTGAGTAATCTTTCTAAAGAACATTGTTTTGGTTGTGCTTCAGCTCTGTGTGACTGCGGATGAATATGGTTCTTTCTCATAAATAAGAGAGAGAGAGAGAGTTTTACTGCTCATAAAACTGATGCATATGGCACACTTATCTGGAAACACTTCAGGAGTCTCGAAGACGTCATCTGATTGGTTGAATTCTACAGGATGTCTGCGAGGTGTGTGTGTGTGTTGCGTTCTTTAATGGTCCGCCTAGAAACAAATGCCCTGAGGCCAAACTCCCTCATGGAAGAACGCCATCCGGTTTAGAACTGTGACAATGAACATGCGCGGACCAGGATCAACTAATGACTGGATTTTCAAAAGTATTTGAGGATTAATTTATAGATGCACGCCTGTCTGTTATTGTAGGTACATTGACATTTTTACGTCCCTAAAAATGACGCGGATGCCAATGTTGATTCTTGTTTTATTACGAGCTCTGTTGCCTTTTCTTTTTGTCAGCAGACTCTCCTCTGTTCGGGGTTTTAAAACAGGTGATCACAGGCTGGAGATTTAGCTTCTCCATGTCAACCTTTCTCGCTCGTTGTGACAACTAACCTCTGCCACTCACACACCATAGGCCCTGTCCCAAAGGGCACGTAGGGTGTCCCATTGGTCATTTTAGGTTTCAAAAGGGTGCTCATGAGCGCCCCCCTTTGCAGTCGATATGCGCCTTCGATGTGCACTTTTCCTGAGCCTGCACTGGTGTGAGCGCCGCAGCAAACTTCTTCTGACCCAGGAGTGACCTTCTTCTTGCCACAAAAGTGCGGACTCGAAGACCATGAGTGTTTAGGGTTCCATTTGGGACAGGGCCATACACACGTCAATGTAAGGTTTGAGGACAGGCAACAGGAACGAGCGCAATTGACAATGGAAGGCGAGGAGACTTACACACTGTAAGTTGTTTTTTCTGTGCTTTCGTTTAGTATTTAGATGGATGTTGAGGCTTTTTAGGTCGAGTAGAATCTACGATCTCTGAGCCAGTTTGTTTGCTGGCTTCCAGTAGCTGTGTTTTCCGCCAACTGGCAACCTGTGGTGGCGAAATACTATTGGGTGAAGTGTCAACGAGCGGTATCTCACAGACCAAAACAAAAACAGACATTCCTATACGGAACGTACATTCAGAACTGTAGCATGTAGCATTGTTTTTCAGAGAAATTAGTTTGTGAACTGATCATGTTTCCTAAATATCTGCAAACATATTATGGTATTTTTATACTTTAGTACATTCAAAAATGTAAATACAGCACCTTTAAGATTGTATTGGTCATGTCAAGCACAGTACTGATTGCCTACGCTCTAAAAAAAAAGGTTCTATATGGCACCAAAAATGGTTCTTGGCTCGTAATCATAGGGAAACCTTTTTAAGTGCTGTATAGCACCAATTTTGGTGCTTCAGTGGTTCTTCACCGGTTCTTTGACTAAGGTGCTATATAGCACCGCTACCATACAGAACACGTTAAAGGGGTGGTAAAACACAATTTCACTTTTCTAACTTTAGCTAGTGTGTAATGTTGCTGTTTGAGCGTAAACAACATCTGCAAGGTTACAAAGTTCAAAGTTTAAAGCAAAGGGAGATATTTGCTTTTAAAGAAATCAATTTCTAAGGACTACAGCAAACGGCCGTTAGGGACTACAGTCATTCCTCCAGGGTCTCTGACATCACCAGCCCCAATATTTACGTAAACCCCTCCTCCGAGAATAAGGGGGACGAGGCCATTTTTTTATTGCTGTGGAGAAGAGTTGTTGTGGTATTCTTAGATTTCATGTGACGTCACAGTGGCACAGGCGCCATTTGTAGGACTGAAATTGCAACATGCCGTCTTTCTTCTGTGGGCTGTGAACAGCAAATCTGGTTAGTAGGCTGGAGTGTTGTTGCCGCAATGCAGACGAAAACACTGTTATTTTCATCCGGATTGCACGTCCACTTTGTTCAGCCTTCCTATGGACGGAGGAGTTAGGGATCAATGGTTATTTCGCTCTCTGTGCTGCTCATTTTATGGAGGAAAGCTTCCACAATCTTTGTGAGTTCAATGCAGGATCCGCTCAACGTCTTGTCCTGAATGATGGAGCAGTTCCAACTTTAAAAACAGAAGCTGTTTACGGGTATGATTTATTTTTCGTCAATGTGTTTTCCTGTAATAGTTTGTATTGTTAATTGTACGTTGTAGCAAGGAAGTAAACAGATGACAATGCTGTTTGGCTCTGCAAACCAGTTTGTTAAATGCTCATTCATACTTAATCCGACTTCATCCGACAAACACCTACGTTACAAACTTTTTTAAAATCTCAACAGCGAACTTGGAATTAGTGTAAATTATTCTTTGATTAGAGCTTTTATGTATTGTTTATCTACATGCTTGTTTATCTACAGGCATGCTAAACATGGTTCTGTGTTTGATTTGTCTACTATAGTAAAGCCAAGTTTAATGTTTAGTGTTCGTTTTGGGTTAATAGTTCTTGCGACAAATATTTGGCTATAATCATTCTAAAAATACAAAAGTAACGGTGCCATTCAGTAGCGATCACTATAGATCCGCAGTCTTTACTCAAAAAAATCCCTTTGAGGACTATACAGGCTATACAACAACAACAAAAAAAAAAAAAAAAACATTCTGAAACGTCGTTTAACAGCCGTTCTTGAACAGGTTCTGCTCGATCATCTTCACTAAAATGTTCTGGGTCCGATTCAGGCTCAAATTGGTATGGTTTTATTGACGCCATTGTTTCTAATACTACTCAAGCACAGTCTACCGGTAAAGGTAAGGGGCGTGACGTTTCCGAAAAATGTGCATTAGGCGGTTAGCGAATCACAACACACCGGGCCAGCTAACCAATCTGAGCCCATTGTGTGTTTTTGAGGGACCGGCTTCATAGAACCCAGAAACCATCAGACCGTTTTTACTAGGAGGGACAGAGCAGTGTAGAATAAAGGTCAAATATATTTAAAAACGAAGCATGAACACATGTTACAGTGCACCCCACAAACACAATCAAGCCTTCGAAAGAATGTGTTTTACCACCCCTTTAAGATTTGGTGCTATATAGCACCATAAGTGGTTCCTCTATGAGTACGACGAAGAACCATTTTTAGAACTTTTTTTTTAGAGTGTACACTCTAAAAAATGCTGCATTGTTTTAACCCAAATTTGGGTAAAATATGGACAAACCCAACAACCGTTGGGTTAAAAATATTATTAAAAAAAACCCCCAGTGGCTGGATTTGTCAATATTTGACCCAACTTTGGGTTAAAACAACCCAGCATTTTTTAGAGTGTACACCAAACATTGATCCGTAAACCTACCCATCACTGTAACCAATGAAATTAGCTGCAGGGCTGGATTTCTGCTGAAGTGGTTTGGAGGGGAAATCACACTTCCTCATTAACTTTGACACAGGAAGAGGAATTGAGAAGACCCTCACACCTAATTCTACTTCATTTACTTCTTATATTTCTCTTTTTATGACAGACGGCACTGAAACCCACTCAAAACCTATACCATTATGTCTAAAAACCCTTTAAATCGGGAACCTGCATAAAACAAATCTGGTTTCCAAGGCAAAACAGGGATGGGGAGTCACTCACAAGGTAACAATTTGGATGTGGGCGGGGTTGGATGTCCTCCGCAGGATGCAGCGAGCCCGACTTGGCCAGACACGCGTCAAAAATGTGTCTCTATTTACAGATATAACAAGACTTGCATGGGCGAGTAACGAATACGCAATTTCCTGTGAAAACCACCCCGTCAGGTCTAAAATATAAACATTTATAACAGGCTTACCACAGTTACCATCACTCTAAAAAATAAGGTTCTATATGGCACCAAAAAATGGTTCTTCGTCGTAATCATAGAGGAACCAATTTTGGTGCTATATAGCACCATATCTTAACGTGTTCTGTATATGGTAGCGGTGCTATATAGCACCTTAGTCAAAGAACCGGTGAAGAACCTCTGAAGAACCACTGATTGGTGCTATACAGCACTTAAAAAGGTTCCCCTATGATTACGAGCCAAGAACCATTTTTGGTGCCATATAGAACCTTTTTTTTTAGAGTGATGTTTTGGGAAAAGAAAAGGATTGATTAAGTATTTTCTCTTTATTTAAATGTAAAAAGTTGTGTAAAGTAGTGTAACTCTAATAGCTTCCTTTAATAGTGTAACATGAATACGCCTCATGAAGTCAGTCCGCAGTGTGTGAATCAGTGTGATACTATAAATCAACTCTTGCATTCAATAATTTATCCCTGTTTGCTGGTGCCAAGAGGTCTGAAGAGATCCGCCAGTTAATGTGTCAGACTCCTTTACTCTGTATTAATAAATTCAACGCTTCAGGCTCACAGGAGAGAAAAAAAGAAGCAATTGTTTGTTATCTGATGATAATCTATTTTTAACTGTTTCTATCTATCTATCTATCTATCTATCTATCTATCTATCTATCTATCTATCTATCTATCTATCTATCTATCTATCTATCTATCTATCTATCTATCTATCTATCTATCTATCTATCTATCTATCTATCTATCTATCTATCTATCTATCTATCTATCTATCTATCTATCATCTATCTATCTATCTATCTATCTATCTATCTATCTATCTATCTATCTATCTATCTATCTATCTATCTATCTATCTATCTATCTATCTATCTATCTATCTATCTATCTATCTATCTATCTATCTACCCACCTACCTACCTTTCTATCTATCTATCTATCTATCTATCTATCTATCTATCTATCTATCTATCTATCTATCTATCTATCTATCTATCTATCTATCTATCTATCTATCTATCTATCTATCTATCTATCTATCTATCTATCTATCTATCTATCTATCTATCTATCTATCTATCTATCTATCTATCTATCTATCTATCTATCTATCTATCTATCTATCTATCTATCTATCTATCTATCTATCTATCTATCTATCTATCTATCTATCTATCTATCTATCTATCTATCTATCTATCATCTGTGACAGAAAACAACTAACAAATATTTTATCTGCATTTTGGTTCGTTTCAACTGGTTCGAACCAAAGCAATCAGTGTGGTGTGAAAAGGAACCAAAAAAGCTGAAAAATGCTACAATGTATAATTGTTTGCCCTTGGTTCAGACCAAATGAACCAAACTAGAGATGTGAAAGCACCCTAAGAGGTACAGAAATGTACCCTTAAGGGTGCCACCCCAGTGACGGCCACTTGTACCTTAAAAGGTAAAATTTTGTACTCTTTTTTTTTTTTGAGAGTGTGAGCATAAGAGACTTCTTTCAGAAATATTACAAACTCTTATGTTCCCAAATCTTTACTCTTAAAACTATGTTTTTGTTGTTGTTCATGCAATGTTCTGGACCTTATTGACTTTCATAGACTATGGGCCCTATTTTAACGATCTGAAACGCAAGAGTCAAAGCGCGAAGCGCAAGTAACTTTGTGGGCGGGTCTCGGCGCTGTTGCTATTTTCCTTGCGGGATAAATGGCTCTTGCGCCCGGCGCAAATCTAAAATGGGTTGGTCTGAAGTAGCTTCATTATTCATAGGTGTGGTTTGGGCGTAACGTGAATAAACCAATCCGAGCGTCATCCAACATTCCCTTTAAAAGCAGGTGCGCAAGTTTCATTATGGATTGCTATTATTATGGCGTATTTACCAGGCGCACGCCAGGAGCGGTTCACAGCCGAGGAGACTGATGTGCTTGTAAGAGCAGTGAAAGACAGAGAAGTGAAGTTGTAATGTTGTACATTATGGTAAAGGTGATTTCACAGTCTTTTTTTTTCAGTCTTTCAGTTTTTTCAGTTTTTCAGTCGATTTTTTTTCCTGGTTCTTGACGGACAAACCAATTTGTCAGATGTCCTTATATACATATATGTCTTGCCACTATTGGGCAAACAGGTCTTATCCTTAATTATTACAATTAGCCTGAATCATTTGTAAGCTAGATTTATGCCTATTTTTTCACATCTTCGTGGCACACCACAATGATTTCCGTCATCTCATGTGTTAATATTTTTTTAGTGTAACAATTTATGATTTGCAAAAATAACTGTTGCATCTGTGTAGGTTACATGAGCAAAGTGTATGCGCGTTGTGCACGTTATACATTATGGTCAAGCATGCGCCCTTAAAATAGCATAATGAACAACGCGCAACGCGCCACTGACTTTAGACTAGTTTTTTTCTGGTCAGTGGCGCAATTGTTTAATGGAACAGCAAAATAGCACCAGGGATTGTTTGCGCCGGAACACGCCTCCTTTTTTGCGCTGAACCGCCCAGGTAGCGCAAGTTCATTCACTAGTTTAGCGACGTGCTTCTGTGGAGGGAAAAGCGCGCTTTGCGCGGGTGCAAAATAGGAATGACACATGCGTCGGTGTACAAAGTCAATTGCGCTGGGTGCAAGATAGGGCCCAATATATATTATCTTCAAAATATCTTTGTTGTGTTCCAAAGAACAAAGAAAGTCATACAGGTTTAGGATGATATGGGAGTGAATAAATGATGAGATTTTTTTCTTTTTGTATGTTGCATCCCTGACTGTTCTTTCTCATTCATACTTTCACGGACTCTAACTGGCATCAGAGGCTGCCTTAATTTCAGCCTCATTTAGCAGAACAAACATTACGTTTTAGCCTGAAAGCTACAATTTCACTCTCACTCTTCCTCTCCTCTCTTCGTTCTTTCTCTTCAGAGCTGTCCTCATTTTCCCTGTTGTGTTGTCTAAAGTTAATACTCCCACTCCTGTTCCTCCTTCCTCCCACACGTCTCAGTGCTTTATGTATTGAAAAAGAGCCCCGGGCTATGGCTAGAAAGCCCTGTGCCCCTGCTGTTCTGTGCAGCATCGCCACAGTCGATGATTTCCAAAACCTCCAATCCATCGAGCGTTTCTCATTAGAGCTGACAACTGCGCGCTGAAACCACCTGCTAGACCGGAGCACAAGGGCTACATGCAATTTGTCACCACAGATCACACTACCTACTGATTTAATTGCCATCTAATTGGAGCTTTTATCCCAGACGTAATTTATGAGAACAATTAAACCAGAGGAGGGTTCAATTATGAAGACTGACAACCCATTTTGGGGGGTTGAATCTTCATATCTCTCTCTAAATTATATATCCTAGTCTCATGCATGCACCTTTTCTTATAAGACTGTATATTTAATTGGGGTGAAAGAAATTAAATTTACTGAATGTTAGCTTGCTTTGCAACCAAGAGCATGATCTATTTAAATCCACGTCATGTTAACAAGAAACCACGATTAAATTGATCTTCAGCCCAACAAGACTGTACAAGACTGATTCATACAGCAATAAATGTCTGATTCTTGTGTTCTATCAGATGTGTGAGAACTTGATGGACAAGATGGTTCTGCCAGACAATGACATTCAATGTCCCCCGCTGTGCGCTCAAACGGTCAACCTTTCTGAGTTTCCTTTCAGAGATTTTTTTTTCAACACTTGCCTAGAAGGAAACTTTTTTTAGCCTGTAATAAAAATGTCAGGTGTTAAAGGCTTCCAGTAAAAACCTGACATTTCTTGGACTGAACACGTCCGTGACCTGGGGATTAAGATGCACGGATGGTCTAGCAGAGCAAGAGCACAGGGCATTTTAACAGCAGCGTGAAGAGAGCATCTCTTTTATTTACCAGTGTTATTAGAGGCGTAAATCACACAGATATTCACTGGTTTTATTTTCTGTTTTATTTAATCTATCTATCGGTCTGTCGGTCGGTTTATCCATCTATCCATCCATCCATTGTCTGTCTGTCCTTTCATCCATCCATCCATCAATCGTCTGTCTGTCCGTCCATCCATCCATCAATCGTCCGTCTGTCCTTTCATCCATCAATCAGTCATTCAATCCATCCATCCATCCATCCATCCATCCATCCATCCATCCATCCATCCATCCATCCATCCATCCATCGTCTGTCTGTCTGTTCATCCATCAATCAATAATTCAATCAATTCATCCATCCATCCATCCATCGTCTGTCTGTCTGTCTGTTCATCCATCAATCAATCATTCAATCCATCCATCCATCCATCCATCCATCCATCCATCCATCATCTGTCTGTCTGTTCATCCATCAATCAATCAATCATTCAATCCATCCATCCATCCATCCATCCATCCATCCATCCATCCATCCATCCATCATCTGTCTGTCTGTTCATCCATCAATCAATCATTCAATCCATCCATCCATCGTCTGTCTGTCTGTCTGTTCATCCATCTATCAATCAATCATTCAATCCATCCATCCATCCATCCATCCATCCATTGTCTGTCTGTCTGTCCATCCATTCATCCACCCATCAATCATCTGTCCATCTGTCTGTCTATCTATCTGTCGGTCAGTCAGTCAGTTTGTCTGTCCATCCATCCATCCATTGTCTGTTTGTCCTTTCATCCATCCATCCATCCATCAATCGTCTGTCCGTCCATCCATCCATCCATCCATCCATCCATCCATTGTCTGTCTGTCCTTTCATCCATCCATCCATCCATCCATCCATCCATCCATCCATCAATCGTTTGTCTGTCCGTCCTTTCTAT
Organism: Gobio gobio; assembly: GCF_949357685.1. Classification (NCBI taxonomy): domain Eukaryota; kingdom Metazoa; phylum Chordata; class Actinopteri; order Cypriniformes; family Gobionidae; genus Gobio; species Gobio gobio. The sequence goes on from NC_137115.1 coordinate 49,157,998, forward strand.
CTATCTATCTATCTATCTATCTATCTATCTATCTATCTATCTATCTGTCGGTCCGTCCGTGGCGTCCATCCATCCATCCATCCATCCATCCATCAATTGTCTGTCTGCCCGTCCATCCACCCATCGTCTGTCTGTCTGTCTGTCTGTCTGTTCATCCATCCATCCATCGTCTGTCTGTCTGTCCATCCATCCATCGTCTGTCTTTCTATTCATCAATCAATCCATCCATCCATCCATTGTCTGTCCATCCATCCATTCATCCTTCCATCAATCGTCTGTCCATCTGTCTGTCTGTCTATCTATCCATCTATCTATCTGTCGTTCGGTCCGTCTGTCCATCCATCCATCCATCATCGTCTTTCTATCTGTCAGTTCGTCCGTCCATCCATCCATCTATCAATTGTCTGTCTGCCCGTCCATCCATCCATCGTCTGTCTGTCTGTCTGTCTGTCCGTCCGTCCGTCCGTCCATCCATCCATCCATCCATCCATCCATCGTCTGTCTGTCTGTCTGTCTGTTCATCCATCCATCCATCCATCGTCTGTCTGTCTATTAATCAATCAATCAATCAATCAATCAATCAATCAATCAATCAATCCATCCATCCATCCATCCATCCATTGTCTGTCCATCCATCCATTCATCCTTCCATCAATCGTCTGTCCATCTGTCTATCTATCTATCTATCCATCTATCTGTCGTTCGGTCCGTCTGTCCGTCCATCCATCCATCCATCCATCCATCCATCCATCCATCCATCCATCCATCCATCCATCCATCGTCTGTCTGCCCATCCATCCATCCATCCATCCATCCATCCATCCATCAACCAATCAATCAATTAATCCATCCATCCATCCATCCATCCATCCATCCATCCATTGTCTGTCTGTCTGTTTGTCTGTCCGTTTAAAAAAAAAATCAACTCGATCTTCTGGTGAAACGACAGACTTCTCTCTGGTGACATATGCCAAACTTCTCCAATTATTTTGTCCTCACAAAACCTGACCCTTTCTTAAAATCAACCATAACTTTGCATTCAGATTTGCCTCCATCCAATCAACAACCAATGGATAGAACTAAAGTCCTGTCTTTTTTCTTTTTAAACAATTTTTATTCTGATGTCACAATATGGGGGGAAAAGGATCTGTCGCTACTTCCATTTTAATAGCGCAACATTAATTGTGCTGGACAATAGTGCCTGTTTCCAGTGCCTGGTTAAACTGGATTGCATTTGGTTATAAGATGCAGGTTTTTTTTTTTTACTGAAATACCATATTATACACAACTTAAGACCTGGTTCAGTAATATGTGTGTAAGGTTAGAGAAGAAGAGAGACCACATAAGCTCAAATGTGAACTCATTCTCTGTAAGAGCTGCACTTAGACATTCAAACAGATGAATTTTTAAAACCTCATTACCGATGACCCTAAGTCTTCATAGCATTTGCAAACTGTAAATAATAATTTTCTGGCAAGCTTGATCTGAGGAGGTGGTGGGAATGAACTGATGCAGGAGGTAAAACTTTTTAATTTTTTTAAAATACCATTATCTCTGTATTTGTATGTAACCTTATACACTATAAGTGTACAAAAATGTTACCTTTGCTACAAGAGCTTGTCACTGGGGCAGCACCCTTAAAGTAAAGCTTTGATCTACCCATAAAAGGTTCATATTCGTATCTTGGAGTACCCTTATAGGATTTCTATTAACGTTGTAGGGGCAAATAAAGTACAACAATGTCCCTTTGATGGTACAGCACCAGTGACAAGCTGTTGTACCCCTTAAGGTACAATTTTTGCACATTCTGATAGTCTAGTTGCAATCCAAAAGTTATCTAAACACATATATCCAAGGAGTCGAAAGCTGCACTCTCATGACTTGTCAAAAATGTTTTTGTTGCCACACATTTATGTTCAATGCTTTTTATTGTACTATTTGATGTCGAGTCGTGCATTCAATTAAGCTTCAGAGCTTTTCATTTCCAGTTGTGAACCTGAAAAGGTTATACTGAGTGTATTTGAAGTTCTTTCAGCGTTTAAACATAATTTCTGTCACAATGAAGTCTGTACAAATGTAATCTTCTTTAAAGCTCTGGTGCTTTACTGTCATTATTTATGATAACAAACCTGGGTTTTCTCTTTTTTTGACTGGGAGACAGAAAGAATTAATTAGTGACTTCACTCAGCAATTTAGTTAAGTGTGTAGTTTGTGTGTAAAGGTATGTTTATAACTTGCTTTTATAGCTTAGCACAACTTAAAAGAGGCTGTGTACGCTTTCACTGCACTAATTTAATCAATTTATACATAAAACTGGAAGTTGTGCAACACTTAAACGGTCATCATTTGCTTACTTAAAGAAGATATTTTGAAGTATGTTTACATTTTCTTTTATTTTTTGGGGGTCCAATGACATGACGGTGATACAATTATGACTTTTTGTGTGTGTGTGAACTATCCCTATAAAAACCAGCCTCAGGTGCATTTAAAAGATAAGTGTTTATAATTTGGTTCTTGTGTTAATGTTATATTTTTCCCCAAGTGAGCCACATGAATCCTGAAAAGGGAAGCCAAAGCGTTTTCGATGGTTGGTCCGAGTATAGGTCATAAACCCCGCCCTCTCCATGTAATATAATGGGACATAGACAAACTAAACAATCAAATTACACTTCAAATACATTTTTTCCCAAAGATGGTTTCTGTCATTTTAGGCTGTTTATCACGTTGATGTTAGTTCGAGTGTTAGTTCTTTAAATAAGTTTGGTTTTAGTTAGTTATTTGATGCTATAAAAACGGGGGTGTGACGTTATGATTGACAGCTGAGATTGTTCAGGGGCGTTTGATTGATTACATGGGAGTATTGGTGGGACCTTGATATCTCGGCTCCACTTCGCGTTCACTATTGCGCAGAGTCGGGCTTCAAGATGTCAGCGCCATATTTGGACACTGGCGGCTTCACTTACTATCAATTAAAGAGAGTGAAGGTGTGTCCATCTTTTTTTACAGTCCATGTTTTTTCCACTATCACAAAGACCGAACTCAAAGCTGACATTAGCTCATCACAGGTCAGTTTCATATCGATTTAAGTCAGTCTGTTCTAGATAAGTGGAAAACTGAAAGGGGATCAAATGGTATATGGTGCACAATAATAGCCAGTGTCATTGATTTGATCAACAGTACGAAGGGTCCATTTGGGTGGACTAAGTTTGTGAGCCATGAGGCTTTACATAGGGAACTCGCTGTCTATTTCTGGTTTAGTCAATGTAAAGGAAGTCAATGTAAAGGAACACCCACCCCAATAATGACAGCTCTCCTAATGACAACAGAGCAGCAAAGTGAACAAAGCATCGTCTTGACATGTTCTGATTGATCTAACTGGCATCTCTGAGCTCAGATCTATGGGTAATCCATACAGATGTGTGTAGGTGGTAGAATTAAACGACACAGTCGTTCTGCAGTCTTGTTAGAACTGTTGAATAATTGGGCCTCATTTATCAATCTAATGTTGAAACGAGCGCAGATCCAGTTCGGAAATCTTATGACATGATTAATGTGTGATTCATGAAACATTCGTATGCCACCAATCCCATCGTACAAATGATTAGAAGTTGATAAATGTGGTGGCTGAAAGCAATCGTCATTTAAATGTCTCGCCCCGATAAATTCACGGTTTAGAAGCCTTGCGAGTTTACAACATGGACTGCGTCCGAAAGCTTGACTTGTTGCCTCACTTCCCTATCAGGCAATGACTTTTCAGGCAGTGTTTGTGCATGAAGGCATCTCACAAAGCTTATTCCAGACAGACTTCTAAGGTTTTGAAGATCTAAAATCTAAAAAGCAAAATACAGAGAGCTTTGGTGATAATAACTAAGCAAATATGTATTTACTACAATAGTAATTTATTACTAGAAAGGACATCAAAAGTTGAAAACATTGGTCAAGAACGTACATTTACACACAAACTGACCACCAACCGCAACTTTCAGACGGCATCTTCATTTTAGCTGAACTGTCACCAAATGGAAAGCACAGGATTGTGGGATATCAAAGGAATTCTAAGGATAAATCTATGCTGCTTTCGATCAGATAAAAGTATTGCTACCTTCACATGCTATTGGAATGATCGTAAATACGAGTTTCCTAGGTAAAAATTGCACATGAACGCCCTCTGATGTCATATTTACCTCTGGGAAGTTCTGAAATAATTTTGACACCCAAATTCCTGAGATGGGTATGCCATAAACTTTAAACATAGAACTACTTAAGTCAGATTTATTAGGTTTATCCCAGTAACAGCTTGATTGTCTTGTCCTTAATGTAGTGCATATTTACATATGAATAATCATTTGAAGTATTGTAGCTATGTTTTATACACAGCCTGCATTTGACCGAAATTACAGAATCGGCAACAAGTGAACTATCATTGTGAATGTTTATATGGTTGTCCGGGCATGGGGTACTACATAGCCTATTGAATAATTTATTTTTTTCCCAATAAATAGGCAAGAATAAAACTGATTCCTGTTCATTCCGACCACAGAGCACTTGAATGCAGCAAGCATCTAGCAGCTAGCGTGCCTCTTGAAGCCAGAGGAGTGAGGTTTACACACACAGCTCTTACTTGCCAACATTACACTCACCCCCCTAAACCTCACTCTCATCTGAGTCATGGCACCAAAAGTAACTGGTCCTACCTGACCCTCTCCGAGCGGTATTCAAACTGGGGTGTCTGGTGTGGGAGGTGGGCGTACTAACAAGGACGCTAAAGACCGAAGCCTCTAACATCAGTTGCTAGTGTGTCTCTTGAAGCCAGGGGAGTAAGGTTTACACACACAGCTCTTACTGGCCTATGTCTGTTACACTCACCCCCCTAAACCTTACTCTCATCCGGGTCACGGCACCAAAAGTAATCGGTCCTACCACCTGACCCACTCCGAGTGGGATTCAAACCGGGGTCTCTGACGTTGGAGGTGTGCGCACTTATAAGGATGCTAAAGACAGGAGCATCTAGTGTCAGTCGATAGAGTGTCTCTTGAGGCCAGAGGAGTGAGGTTTACATGCACAGCTCTTACTGGCCTACGTCTGTTACACTCATCCCCCTAAACCTCACTCTCATCCGGGTCACGGCACCAAAAGTAACCAGTCCTACCTGACCTGCTCCAAGCGGGATTCAAGCAGGGGTGTCCGGTGTGGGAGGCGGGCGCGGTAACAAGGATGCTACAGACCACAGCCTCTAGCGCCAGTCGCTAGTGCGCCTCTTGCGATCAAGGGAGTGAGGTTTACACACACAGCCCTTACACAGACACGAGTTGAAACCTGATGTGAGATTTGATCATAGCCACCACTCACGTCCATATTGATAAATGCGTATATGCGTACAGAATAACTGTAACTATGTTTTATATAACATTGTGAATGAATGTTACAGAGGCAGTGCATGCTAGAATAAACAGTCCAGATTTCATTGGTGCAATGCAGTGCTCTTGAAAAAAAAACATCGGAGCAGCTATACAGAAGATCAAATGTGATGAAGAGCTGTGAGAATGCATTGATATTCATATCATTTATCCTCAAAAGCCTGCATGTGACATTTATAAATGCCTCTGTCCTTAGAGAGGTTGAAAGATGTTGCTTGAGTAAAGAATATTGTTTGTTTTCCCTGCAGTATCAACACATTTAACATGTGTCATCTTTATCAGAGCAGTTTTCATAAAAGAAAACTGTTTATATCATTTATTTTTCCAAAAATGATGATGGAATTATCTTGGTATTACTGTATATACCGTCTGTAAAACGGTTTGATTGTTTTCCAGCTGACAGACGTCTTAAAAATCTGAAGTTGAATTACATGAAGTGAAAAGCCATGAAATTGCTATTAGGGGTCTGGATGAATTTGTTTGGTATATGAAAGCTGCAACCATTTGCATAATATTTGTTTATTATTAAAACTGCAACCATTTGCATAGCGTTTGTAGGCCTATTTTAAGGATAGTCAAGGAAACTGAACTGTACACTTCACAAAAATAGGCGACAGTTTCAAATAGCAGACTGAAAAAATGAATGAATCACGATCCGGCAAACACGCAGCTCAAGGTTATGAAATATGTTCTTCCTCTAGGCGTCTAATAAATTACTTCATAATTGCTTCTGGAACTTTTTTCACAATACAAAACAATAGGCATTTAAATGTAATGGCCCTCAACACTGCACTGGATTCAGTAATCCAGATCTTATGGCAAGAATGTGCAAATTACTGTTCTCATTAAGGATCCTTATAATCGTTTTAATTGCCCCGAGTAATGAGTCAACACAGACACGCATATTACAAGAATAACCAACCACTTATTACAAACTTTTGGCATTTTGATCACATTTTCTTTAAATACTGAGCTGCAGGACACTTCATTCCTTCTCTTAAATAGATTCAAAAGTTAAGGCGTCAATCAGTTTTCAGGAATGTCTTGGAGGAAATATGCTTTTCTGTTACGTAAACTATATCTCTTTTCACATCATAATCCTTTTCCATCTTAAATAGTAAATTTTTACATGCATTCTTGGGTAAAAAGCAGTGGCGTAAAGTATTTGAGTAATTGTAATTAGTTACTGTACTTAAAGGGTTAGTTCGCCCAAAAATGAAAATTCTGTCATTAATAACTCACCCTCATGTCGTTCGACACCTGTAAGACTTTTGTTCATCTTCGGAACACAAATAAAGATATTTTTGTTGAAATCCGATGGCTCAGAAAGGCCTCCATTGGCAGCAATGACATTTCCTCTCTCAAGACCATAGACTGTAAAAAAATATGGACGTAGTGTCCGTGACGTCACCCATAGGATTCTGAAGAGCAGTTTTAAAGCGTAAAGTAGGGACGATCTTGGCAGCGCGTCTCCCGGATAATAGAAAATGGGCAAAGAGGCGGGACGTGGGCGGAGCTGAGGTGACGCGATGACTAACAGACAGCAGATAAATGGCTATCCACCTGTCACTCAAGCTGGCCACGCCCTTAATTATGCAGAACTTTAAGGCTTTATATAATGTAAACAAATGAGTTATAAAAAGATTCACCCCCCTCACAGTTGTCATGAAGGGCAAAATTAGCCGTATAGACCAAAACCACAATTTGTACCAGGCTGTAAACATGTGTTTTTCTGCTGTAAAGTTGGGCATTTTAACATGGGGTTCAATGAGATTCTGCTCCCTTCTGGAGCCAGTCGATGAATTGCAGTTTAATGCTGCGTTCCAGGCAGGTTTCTGAGCCCGTAAGTTACAACTTCAAACCACGACTCATGACTTTGTAGCGTTCTAGGCAAAGTCACGCCAAACTGCCTGAGCGCAAGGAATTGTGTGGTAGCTAGATGTAAACAAAGCATGGCGGACCGGACGGGGCTTATGATCATTAAATCATTTCTATAGCTAAATTTGCTTACTTGCTTATCTGAGGGAAAACGGAGCAGAGAAAAACGGTGCATACGGCAAGAAAAGCTGTTATACCTTTTATTTAACGTTATTTGTATATTTGTTTCATAAACACCGCATCCGTAGGGGCTGTCATTGTTGTTTCGCGGGCTATGTGACGTCAGGTGCCGGTTGCATAAACCGTTAAGACTAGTCTTACAAGTTAGACATACATTTTTTTCTTTAAGACTGTTCATAATTTTTTTTAATCAGTTACATAAAAACATAGACTGGCCTAATTTGAAACGAAAAGTAAGATTGAATGCCACTTGCCTAACTGCTAGTGGCTCATACTAGATCTTAAGACACTATCTTAACATAATGCCTTAGTTTATGCAACTGGCCCCAGATCTTGTAACTGGGAGTACATCGATCTAGTACGAGTTCACGGGTTGGAGGTCACGGGTTTGACTGCCGTTCCAGTGCACTTTCATGGGTAGAAGGATGGAAAAACACGGGTTGCGGGTTGCCTGGAACGCGCCATTAAGTCACTTCCGTATTGGCTTCAGGAGAAACTGCGGTAGGTTGCCGCTTGCTCAAGACCCATAAAAGGTACTAAAGACGTTGTTAAAAGGCCATCTCACTACAGTCGTTCTACAATAATTTTATGAAGTGACGAGAATAGTTTTTGTGTGCAAAAAAAAAAATCTAAATAACGACTTTATTCAACAAGTTCTTGTCTTCCGTCTGGGCCTCTGACGTGAACTCACGAAGCACCACGACGCATGCGCGAGAATATGACGTAGAGCCGTACTTTTACTCAAGTATGGTTTTCTGGTATTCTTTACACCTCTGGTAAAAAGTAAAATTGCACACACAAACTGTCATCAGCATAGCTCACAATGATAGAGGCATGCTTATATAATATTATTGAAGTTCATGCATCACTGGGAAAACGAGGACATTGACAGTGTTTTTTCTTTTCTTTTGCGAGCATATACTACCGTTGAAATATTAAACATTATGTTGGCAAGATGCTTCTGTTTAAAGAGTGAGTGGGTTGGTGTCTCATGAGACTATTTCAGAATTCTTCATGGGCTGCTTTCATGTCCAGACTTTGCTTTTACACTCCTGTGGAAGATTGTCTTACTACGGAGTCAACAGCTGAAGCAATTATCTGTGCGTATTTGATTAATCGCAAATAGATTGTAAGCTATCAGTCTGAGGTATTTTAAGGTGCACAAGGTTATTTAGATCATTTATGACACCCGCTCCTCACCTGTAAGGACAATACAGAACAATACAGAGGAACCACATTCACCTCTTCGCCATCTTTGATAAAACAATTTGATTGTATGATTGCCTGTAAAATAGCAATGGAAGCTCATTTACGCCACAAAAAAATCATGCTTGTGTAAATTGTAATTATAAAAAGTCAAAATGATGATATAAACATTTCAAAATGATGACAGTAAATCGAAATTATACCATAGAAAGTCAATTTTAAAATTTTAATCTCATAATGATGTTTTCATAATTGTCATAATTTAAAGAAATGATGACAGTAAATCGAAATTATGACAAAGTAAATTTCATTTTTTCATATCATAATTATGACATATGATCATCATGTCATAATTGTCATAATTTTCAAACATTATGGCAGTAAATTGAAATTTTGACAGATTTTTGACTCTCATAATTGAGTTATTAATCTCATAGCTATGACCTTTATTATGTGATTAAGACTTTAATATGTCATAATTTTAATATTTCAAAATCATAATTTGTCAAAATTGTTATTTTATTAATTGCATCTAGTGTGGATGTGTAATTTCGTTGACTGGTACAATGAGAGTTTAGACATTTCATGTTAGAATTTTGACTTTTTATTTCACAAATATGACTAAGTTGGCTGTCACAATTACATTATGTCATATATTTAAGATTTGTCATAATTTTTACTTTTTAGCTCATCATTTTGTTTTGGGAGGCTGTCAAAAATTTAACTTTAAACATTTCTAAATTTTGACATAGTAAATTGAAATTATGACAAACATTGAAATAATGACATAAAAAGTCAATTTAAATGTTTTTTTCTCATATGATAATTGTCATAATGTTGTCAATTTTAACGTTTTATATTATTATTTTGACATTATTTCATAATTATGACTTAGTATGTCATAATTATGACGTCATAATTGTGACTTTTTGTCTTATAATTATGACTTAGTTGGCTGTCACAATTACAGTATGTCATAATTTATGATTTGTCATAATTTTGATTTTAAGATCATAATTATGACGTAGTATGTCATAATTATAGAACAACATAATCATCAGTTATATCATAACTTTTTATCTCATAATTATGACTCAGTAAGTCACAATTATGACGTAATATGTCAGAATCCTATGACAGAAAGTCTATTTCAATTTTTTTTAAATCTCATAATGATGACTTCATAATGTCAATTGTCATAATTATGAATTTTATGTCATAATTAACACCTTAGTATGGCATAATTTTGCCTTTTTATTTCACAATTATGACTTTGTTGGCTGTCATAATTACAGTAGGCCGTATGACATAATTTATGATTTATGTCATAATTTTAGTACATAATTATGACTTAGTATGTCTTTAATTATGGCTTTTCATTTCATAATTGAGATTTACCAAAGCATTTTTATTTCTGTGGTGGAAATGGCAGTATAAGTAGCATACTAAACAGCAGTATTAAGCTATTTCTTGCCTAAACGTATGATCAACACCACTCATATTAATGAAGGTGTCTGAAATGCATTGGGAAGCAGTGCTGCAGCCACTTTAAGCATTGAAGGGGACACTTCACATCAAATAGCCTACTCTGATTGCTTATTGACCAAAATGTTTTTCAATGCTTTTATCCTATGTTTACCTTTAATCAAGGGCACAGTTACAGCCTTGTTTGGAAGTCAACGGTATTTTTTTTACAATCTTGTTTGAGCTATAAAAAAATAAACCTTAACAAACCACGTTCTCAGACTATAAAGATATAAAGATAAAGATTTGATGTGAAGTCACGTGTACACGAGCGCTCTGTGTATTACGGTAGGCAGAGCTGCGCTGACACTGTGTATGTGTGACATTACGGTAAATTTATAGATCCGTCGGGAGTCTTGGTTGTTTGCAAACCCAAAGAGCACTGCAATGTAAATTTATCTAGAGAATAATCGGACAGCATACCGAAAATCGCGCAGGAGAAACGCAGAAGACCTCCGAAGCTTCTTTCAACTAAACTGGTGAGAAATATATTAATTTTGTGGATTTTTATTACATGTTAAATATCTTTTTTGTGCGGACGCTACACCTATCCATCTCACATAGTTATACACATGAGTGCTGGCTATTCTCTTTTGATTTATATCCGAGCAAACCTATAAGAGAAACGCACGCGGTGTCGCAGGCATGACAGAAAAGTGCGTTTTCTTGCTGTAGGAAGTTAATTTTAATTCACTCTTGAACAGACCACGCGCAACACTGCTCAACATGTGTTGTATAAAGTGTATGGAGTATACAAACAGCTTGGAGTACTGAAGGTATGCGCGCGCGCTCGAGCACGCGACAACTTCACCAAACGGACTCCAGTTATGAGCGTTTGTTTAAGAAGACTTCCTTCAAAACGTAAGATTGGATTGCCAAGACTTGGGTTGAGTAATATCCCACTTGCTGAGTTGCTTGAAACACATTTCTGTTGTTAAAAGCTTATTGTCACCAAGCGGTGCGTCTCGCGCGGCTCTGGACGTTCCCTCACATCACAGCCTTTAACGCGCACAGGTTTGTCTATGTGTGTTTTTTTTGTCTCTAGGTTCGGTCTTTCCTTCAAATGGGTCTCTTTTTCATCCTGAAAAGTGATTTTAAAGTAAATTTTAAAGATTTGTGGAAATTGCTGCCATCTCAAACTAAAAGGAAATTTGTAGGCTATACATTTTGGGACATAGAAGCATAAGACATGCCGTTTTTTTAAACAAATAATGGGTTTTTGGATTATATACTAATTATATAACAATTATAATATGCATAATTGCTATTGAAGTAAGGAGAAGTTGAAAACACAGGGTCACAAAAGGCATCCTTTTTTGTGGAATGATATTTATTGCAGTGTTTGATTTATTCTGTACCATCAGGTTTCATAATCATCCTTTAACTATATGGAACATTTTCATTGTACAAAAGGTTTTTTAGATTATTTAAATGTTCTTCACACTTGTAGGGAAAAAAGTAATGTTAAAGTGCCCCTATTATGGCTTTTCGAATATTCCCTTTTATGCAGTGTGTAATATAGCACTGTTTGTGAATGTAAATGTTCTACACAGTTGAAAGTCGAAAGTGTATGATAAATAAAGTTATGGTCTCCCAAAAGAAAGAATCGACTCTGAATTGCCAAAAAGCGTTGTCAGGAATTCGAATCCCAGTGCATTACGGTTCTACGTCACTAGGAAATATATTTGCATAATGTCCGCCTATGTTGTAGCCTACATAGTTTGCCCGCAAACAACTTGACCCGCCCTCAAACACGTCATTTTACTGACGACTAGGGCTGAACGATACATCGAATTTTCATCGTCATCGCGATATGAACTCGCGCGATGAACACATCGCAACAGACAGCCTGACACGATGAATAAGGGAATACAGTTTATTACATGCGCCAATCTGAGTAACGTATTATGAATACTATTACTTCCACATTGAATTGCATTTTATACGTGTAGGAATGCGGCCATCAAATCCTGCTTACTAAACATATATTATAAAATATTTAGCTAACGTCAAACGGGGCCAACGGCTCTTGGGCTGGTAAATCAGCGCATAGGAGAACATAATGCGCTGATTTACTAGCCCAAGAGCCGTTGCACGTCAACTAAGCAGGAGCACCTGCGGTGGTCAAAATACTTTTTTTTTTTTTTTTTGTATGTGAAGCTGTACGTGAATATTATGACACGAGTGAAGCACAAAGTTTTAATTACAAAATAAATAATAGGTTCGCAGTTAAATGTTACATCACAGCCATGGAAACATATGGATTCATGCCGATCGAGGCTTTATGTGGTGAGCAAAATTTAAGTTTGCTTGCGTTTTGCTATCTGGTCACACGATTTTCCCCGAATTTAACAATAGGCTTACTCCATTTTATTCTACTGGACATGGAATCTCTTATTTATTTTCCCAAATCCTCATTTACGTCTCTGACAGGGGATTAAACATTTCTTCCTTGTTTGATTTATTTAGGAGTAGGCTAGGCTATATTCGAATCATTTACTGTGGTAAAGTAGAAAAGGTAGGACAGATACATTTTACTTCAAAATTTACTTTATTTAACACAGTTTGTGCTGCTATTAGACTTGGTTTTGTGAGTTTTTGTGTATAGCGCATTTCATACACGCCGGAGATTTTTAGTTTCGCTTTCTCAAACAAAGCCTACGTTCTTGACCCTGTGGAAGATAATTTCGTTCTTCACATTTTACTACAAGTAGCCTATCAGTTTTGGAACATCAGAAGAAAACATGAAGATATTAGAAAACGATGCTTCTTTCCTGCTTTTGTCATCCCTTTCAGCGCAAAGGCATATGACGCACGTCTGTGGGGAAATATAAACGTTTTTTTTCTTTAACTAATATTTAACTTATATTATTTCTCAATTCTCAATTCTCAATTAAATAGCCTACATTTTGAAAATAAAAAATATAAACGAATAATATATTTAACGAATTTTTATATATATATATATATATAAATGGGTAAAAATATATATTGGCCTAGGCGTGCGTGCGTATCTGCCACCGCGCCACTGCACAGTTGCACTGCCGTGTTATATTTCGTTCTCCATTCTCTTTTTTTCTTTAATATGAAATGCTGTTTGAATACATGTATTCCGTTACTGCCAACACTGAACACGACCTATTAAAGCAAGCACTAAGACATGGGAACAGTAGGCTATAGCTACATTCACATTTGAATATTTATCGCAAGTCATATCGTCATCGCAATATTAAACAATGTTATCGCACATCGCAGCTTTTCCTCATATCGTGCAGCCCTACTGACGACTGCTTCTCAAATCCCGGAGTTCAACGCGGGATTCGCACAACACTCGTTCTTGAAAGATGGGTCAGTACCCCGTTTATTTGGACCAGCTTGCTCCTCAGAATCACAACCTGTAATTATGATTAATTATTGATGTATATATTTTATACCGGGAGTTCAAAATACGTAGTTTTGTGTTTTATATCGTGTAAGTTTCAGGCTAACCGGCTAACTCACGTTATTACTGTCTTGCTGAAATACTTCTGCTCATCAGCTGTGGGCCACTATTACCTAAAACTGTGTCTATTAGTGCAGATTGTCTGTCGTTTTTACTACTTTGAGTAAAGATAAAGGATTTGTTTTACAAACTTTAATGTTACATTAGTCATTCACTTTTAGTGCTCGGCTAATGTATGCACTGTTGTTGATACAGTTCCCATACGTGTGCCGCAATAAATTAGAAATATTTACATGGGTTTGTTGATGGACATAAACTTGGAATTACAGTTGCATCATCTTATGATGTAACTCAAACTGAGTAGAGCTATGACTGAGAAACGTCCTGCTCAAGTCGTCCTTGCGATGGATGTTTGGGTTAATTAACTAGTTCTTCCAATGTTTTATCATCGTACTCGCGGATATGGTAAAATCAATGTCATCGTTACTGTCTTTACAGTGTGTATTATCGCTGAGCTTTAGGAAGCCTCTGGACGGAGCTGAAAAAATGGGTGTTTAGCTACCGACCATAGACTGTAAAAAAATATGGACGTAATGTCCGTGATGTCACCCATAGGATTCTGAAGAGCAGTTTTGAAGCATAAAGTAGGGTCGAGCTGGCCGTTGCCATCTTGGCCACGCGTCACACCCGGATAACTGAAAATGGGCAAAGAGGCGGGATGTGGGCGGAGCTGAGGTGATGTGAGCAAACAACAAACGTCGATCCACCCGTTAGGGATGTCAAATAAAATTTCGAATATTTGTCGAATTTACAAAAAAATGCATTTGAATTTTTGGTAGAGGCGTGCGAGACATGACGATGACGGAACTGATGCGGTTTGTTTATCCAGTACAGCACTGTGCGGCCGTGTTGTTCATTTGAAAAAGGCGGAAAAAACAGTGAGGACTCGGAGTCAGAGAGAAAATGAGCGACAGTGTATACAGTCAGACACAGAGCAGTGCAGAACAAGGTAATCAGGGCTTTGGAGCATGAGATGGATATAAATGAAAGAGAAGATATACGCTTTCTGCTGACGAAAATCCTCTCTGTTGGTGGCAAAATCATGCAGTTTAATGTTATGTATCCACATATTGCACAGCTGGCAAAGACATATCATACCTCACCAAAAACGCTCAGCACTCGCTGCAGGTCAAGTTGTCCGTTTGGTGTTTTTGACGAACAATATGTAGATGTTTATTGAGTGGAAATGAATTGTTTCTGAATGTCCGTTTGGTGTTTTGTGTTCACGTTACGTTTCTCAGGTTACTGATGCACTTGCAGTTTTATGCACTTTTGTTACCTAATTTTCCTTACATGCTCATTAATGAAATTATATTTCATTTAATAACAATTGTTTGAAAAGTTAATGCTCTGTAAAAAGTGAATGTCATTTCAATAAAAGACGCAATGCTTGATTTGGTTTGCATTTGCTTGTTCCTTCTTGTGGGCATAGGAGACAATACAGTACTTCTCCCCTCTTAAATTAAGTATTGCTTTTAGAATTCGAATATAATTCGAATTTTGATAATATTTAAGAAATAATTTCGAATTTACCACCCGTCACTCAAAGTGGCCACGCCCTTAATTTGCCGAACTTTAAGGCTTTATATAATGTAAACGAATGAGTTATAAAAAAAAATCACCCCCCTCACAGTTGTCATGAAGAGCAAAATTAACCGTATAGACTAAAACGACAATTTGTACCAGGCTGTAAACATGTGTTTTTCTGCTGTAAAGTTGGGCATTTTAACATGGAGCTCAATGAGATTCTGCTCTCTTTTGGAGCCTGTCCCTAGCGGCCAGTCGATGAATTGCAGTTTAAGTCACTTTCGTATTGGCTTCAAGAGAAACTGGCGGAGGTTGCCACTTGCTTCCGACACGCGCTGTAAACGATTGACCAATCACAACAAACTGGGCCATCTGACCAATCAGAGCAAAGTAGGCTCGCAGAAAGGAGGGATTTAGAGAGACCGATTCATCCATCAAGTCGGTTGAGAATCATGGAACAATGTGGTGATGTGCAATGTATATTATGAGAGAATTAGTTTTTGATGCATGTAAACCTGTTGTAGGAGACCTCCAAAACCAAATTATTGCATAATAGGGGCACTTTAAGAACTGCTCAATTCTTTGAGGGGCCAAAAATGGTTCTTCTATGGCATTGCTGCGAAAACCCCTTTTTCAAACCTTTATTTTTAACAGTGTACTTTCTGTAAGTCATCTTCAATTGTAGCCAAAAGAATTTCTTAAGTGTGTGTGCATATTTTAATGCTTGTAGTGTATCTGTTGATGATTCCTGGGCAACGGAACATTATATTATGTAATAAGTCTAGAGTTTTTTTTTATTTTTGAAAAACTGCAGCACTGTTTACTCTCGGAAATGTTTTTAAGCCACTGTCTTTGCAGACAGAGATTTTGAGCGAAGCAGGGGCTGAATTTTAAACTTGATATAAAACAAAAAAACTGCACACTCATGGCATTTCTATGCAAGAAGCTTTTGGAAAAGACCCACATATTGTGTCAACAAAGACATTGAACCTTACCAGCATCTGAGCTTTGTTTTGGTTTCAAGTATTTACTATCAGTAGTTTTGCTGCATGCAATCCTGTTCTTGGCATTGTAAATGTTTTCTTGGAAGTATCCACTCCCTGTCTGTGTTACTGGCTCTGTTTAAGGTCAGAGAGTAATTGTTGCTTACAGTCTTAGTCAAACGCCGTGGACAAGGACAGCTGCAAGTATATGTTTTGATAATGTTTTATGTCCTTGTTTCTTGTCACATTCACACCAGTCCTTTTCCACCATTTGTTTCTGTGTGGTTTGTCACGTAACAGCTCAACTCAAATAACCATCATGGTCTCCTTTAGGCTGAGGTGATTCCTCAAGCAGCTGATTGATGAGAAAATCCACGCCGCTGCGATCAGCAACCCATAACACTTTTTGAGCTGCTGATCATAAAGCATAAAGCACAATGCAGCGGTCGTAGTCATTTGTGTTTTCCTGGTCTTCTTTCTGGAGACAGGTGTGGGCGGTGAATGTGTGGGAATTTATTACGCAAAGGAGAAGGAAACGCTATCCCGTTCTTCCCGATTCTGTTACCATGGTAACATAAGGAAACAGGGGCTATGCATTTTATATGAAGTGCGGATACTGACCGTTTGCTTTGTTTGAAATGGGGGGGCTTGAAAGGGCATGGTAATCTAAATCTAGATCATATTTGCACAGGACCAGAATTGCCTTTTGTCCAATTTCAGATGTCTCGAGAGAACAGAATGTGTAGTTACGCCTGTCAGTGTGGTTGAAATATGGAAGAAAACACCTTTCTGTGTGCAGTCTAAGATTGATTATGGTGAGCTGCATGAAATATCTTCACAAATGATGACATTTCTGGGTGGCAATGATATGAAGTGACCTGTAAAAAGTGTCTTTATCCTTTAGGCTGTTGTAGCTTTTACCCTGCTCTCACTCTGTGAGGCTGGGAAGTGCACTTCAAGTCAATATGATCACTTTGTTTTACTAATCACATCGATAGTGATGATGAGGTTTTAATGTCACTGGTAAGAGGCAAACCACTCTGTTGCTAGTCATCGAGAGCGCGGCACTCTGGGTAAGACAAGCAGATGGTGACCTGCTTTCTGTCCTGTCTTATTCTATCACTGGGTTGATTTATCAAGCACTGTACTGTGAAACTGTGACGGCACCATATTTTCAGATACTCGCACCAAAGAATCTTCAATTGCCGTTTGATCCCATGGTGATGGACAGTTTAGTAGAAAATGCTGCTGTGATTAAAGATGATTTATCATTGCTGATGTTAATAGTAGTGTTTTGGATAAAGTATTGTAAAAAAAAAAATTCTACACTGCCTGGTCAAAACAGTCACAGTGTGGATTTAAATAGGCAAATGCTTTAAGAGTCGATGATTGGATCATTATTGCTGTGATTATCATGTTTCTTGCATGCTATATGTTTGGCAACAGTTCTTCTAACTCTAGTTGACGGAGTGTGTAGCTTTTCAACTCTTAACCAACCATGTAGGAAGACACATCATGGCCATATTCCAGGAGGACAGTGACAAGATTCATCAGGCTCAGATTCAGTGAAAGAATGGTTGGGAGGGAGCATGAAGAAACGGCACCTCCGAGTCCAGACCTTAAATTCATTGAAAGTCTTTGGGATGTGCTGGAGGAGAGTGTTGGACTCTTGCATTGGCAATACAAGATCTTGACCAAAAATGAATGCATGATGATGGAAATAACATCACCACTAGGGGTGGGAGAAAAGGTTGATGCATCAATGCATCGCGATTCATTATCCAACGATTCAGAATCGATTCTCAAAAATTCAGAATCGATTCTGTGTTCAATTCAAAGGCCTCTTCACCACTGTGCGCGCGCACACGGTCACCGGTCAAACAGAACAACCCGTTGATAGGCGAACATTTGTATGCTGGTGAATTGGCTTTGTTTAAGATAAAATGGACAAACTACGACCTGCTCAGAGGCGTCGCACCCGTGGGGACACCTTTCCCGGTGAGAGGGTTCAACACCCGCACGTTTTATGCAGTTTTTCCACAGTTTTGCTCAAACGCCTTACAGCAGTCGCTCCTCCGTTTCTCTGGCCGCTCTTGTGTCTGCGCTCGCTGCGGCTGCCTCCCCATTTCAAAAATGTATTTTGCCTATTAAATGCAAAGTTTTTAATTTCAAAAGCACTTCTAAATTAAGTTCATATTTCCAACAAACGAAATTCTGAGCCAAAATAACGAAGTGGTGCTCAAGTAGGTTATAAGGCGCTTTCCTTGCCATTAATGCTTAATAACACTCCTATTTCTCTGATGCGGTGGCCGGGACATAAAACTACCAACATCCGTGTCAACATCAAAATTCTGAACAAAGACTTCGTTTTGGTGAGTGATTCGTTAAATGCCTCTAACATGACTGTTGCAGCTCGGCAAGTTTTCTCATGTGAGATGTTATGCGCACACACTGAATTTGGCATCTCAGCGAGCGCTAAAGTTGTTTTTCTTCTGCATTAGCCTATGTTTGAAAGATTTTTTTGTGGCTCTAACCAAAGTAAACTTTTTTTAAAGACATTTTTTGTTAAAATGTTCTAAAGAAACTAAACAGTTCTCAATTTACAACTAAGTGTGACAATTTTTCATTCTTAATGATTGTTCTTTGCAATTGTATATAGCCTATGGCTTACCATGTTTCATTCAGAGCTTGTTAATCTTGAATATAACTTTGTTAATAAAATAAAAGTATTGAAAGAAATCTTCATAATAATTTTTTATATGGCAATACTATCAAACAGATATTCTAACTAAAAACAAAACGCATAGCTCCAATTTTGGTTAAAATGTAAAGTTAATGTATTTGCCCAGCAGGATAATTAGTTACCAAAAATGTATGTTAAGAATCATTTTGGGAATCGAATCGTTACTCCCAGAATCGTAATCGGATCGAATCATTAAGTGCCTTAAGATTCCCACCCCTACTCACCACAACATTTATTTCCACTTAAACATTTGCCTATTTAAATCCAAACAACGTCTTTTATCCGGCAAGGCAGTGTATAAAACGTACCTGTTATCAAAGTGCTTTTCACAGGACTTCAGAGTTTCTAAAGTGAACAAACACTTGAGTTGAATGTCTGATTGGGACAGAGTCGTGTTTCCTTCAGTCATAGACTGTGCAGCATATACAAGATTCAAGATTCAAGAGATTCAAGAGATTCAAGATTCAAGAGTTTTATTTGTCACATACACAGTTATATACACAATATACAACTGGCAGTGAAATGTAAACAGGTCCGCTCCATGGACAGTGCAAATAACAGTTACAAGAAATTAAAATAGAAATAGAATAAAGTTAGAATAAAAAGTATTAACATAAGTAGAATTATAAATAAATCAAGTAAAAGATAAAAATAGGAAATAAGATAAAAATAAAAATATAAAAAATATGTGGATGATAAGTGAGATAAACTGTAGACTTAAAAATAAGTGGTTAACATAAAATATATAATATGTATATATAAAGAAGTATAATGTGCAAGGTTTATTACAGGTTGTTACGCAGTAACAATAGGGACGTAAAGTAAAGTGCAGTGCAATTGCAGTATGTGGATGTTAATGTTGAAAGACTGGATGTTTATGTGTGTGCGGGGGTGAAGTGAAGTCACGTGACTGAGTTCAGGAGTCTGATGGCCTGGGGGAAGAAACTCCTCCTGAGTCTTTCAGTCTTTGCCATCAGGCTACGGAAGCGCTTACCAGATGGCAGCAGGGTGAAGTGAGAGTTTGCAGGGTGATTAATGTCTCTGATGATTTTAGTAGCTCTACCTCTGCAGCGTTTGGTGAAGATGTCCTGCAGAGACGGGAGAGCTGAGCCTGAGATGCGCTCGGATAAGCGCACCACTCTTTGCAGGGCTTTGCAGTCGTGACTGGTGCTGTTCCCGTACCACGCTGTGATGCACTGAGTCAGGACACTTTCTATCGCCCCTCGATAGAAAGTTTTCAGGATGGCTGGTGAAACCCTGAATTTCCTCAGCTGGCGCAGGTGGTACAGTCTTTGCCTGGCTTTTTTCACCTGTGTCTGGATGTGTGTAGTCCAGGTCAGATCCTCGGAGATGTTCACACCCAGGTATTTGAAGCTGCTCACTCTCTCTACCGGTGTCCAGCTGATCATGAGAGGGGAGTATGACCGATGCTGTCTCTTCCTGAAGTCCACAATCAGTTCTTTGGTCTTGTTAACATTCAGAGAGAGACAGTTGTCCTGGCACCATGATGTCAGTTGCTCCACTTCGTCCAAGTATGCCGTCTCATTGTTGTTGGAGATGAGACCCAGGACAACAGTATCATCAGCAAACTTGATGATGGAGGTGGAGCTGTGTGTGGACAAACAGTCATGGGTGTAGAGAGAGTAGAGCAGGGGACTCAGCACACAGCCCTGTGGAGCTCCAACACTCAGGGTGATGGAGGTGGAGGTGAACTGGCCTACTCTCACCGCCTGGGGTCTGCCAGTGAGGAAATCTTCAATCCAGAGGCAGAGAGAAGAATTCAGGCCTAGATCCAGGAGTTTGTGTGTTAGCTTAATGGGAACTATGGTGTTAAAGGCTGAGCTATAGTCAATAAATAGCAGCCTGACATAGTTCCCACTTTTGCTGTCGATGTGAGTGAGGCAGGAGTGAAGGACGTGAGAAATGGCATCTTCAGTCGATCTATTGGGACGATAGGCAAACTGAAGAGGGTCCAAAGTGTCAGGAATGGAGGAGCAAATGTTGTTTTTAATGAGTCTCTCAAAGACCTTCATGACTAAAGATGTGAGAGCCACTGGACGATAGTCATTTAGGCAAGAGGGTTTACTGATCTTAGGTACAGGGATGATGGAGGATCGTTTGAAGGAGGTGGGGACAACAGATGTAGCAAGGGACTCGTTGAATATGGATGTAAAGAGCCCTGCGAGCTGATCAGCACAGGACCGCAGAACACGACCTGAAATACCATCCGGCCCAGCAGCTTTCCTGACATCCACACGTTTGAGTGCCCTCCGAACCTCGTCCTCCGAGACAGAGATCACGTGACCGTTGCTGCTCTGAGGGACTCTCTCTGACGCGTCACTCGCCGGAGTCGCGCTGCCGCGATTACCATCAAAGCGAGCGTAGAAAGAGTTTAACTCGTTCACCAGTAACGGATCAGCTCTCACCTCTGCAGAGGATTTAGTTCCAAAAGCACAAATGGTTCTCAGTCCCTGCCACATCCGCCGGGAGTCGTTGAGTTGGAAATGAGATTCCACTCGGTCTTTATAGCGGAGTTTTGCGGCTTTAACGGCGCGCCGGAGAGCGTAACATGAAGCTTTGTACTCCCTCATATCCCCCGTTAGGAGACCGGCATTGTAAGCGGTGGTGCGCGAGTTTACTGCAGTGCGAATTGAACTGTCCACCCACGGTTTCTGATTAGGGAAGGACGTTATAGTTATTGTTTGTGTGGCTTGCTCTGTCAGTGTGTTAATAAAGCAGAGCGCCACTTCTGTGAACTCGCTGACGTCCTCAGAACTCGCGCGGAACATGTCCCAGTCGACGTCATCAAGAGCTGCCTGTAGCGTGATCTCTGAATGGGATGACCAGCGTTTGACTTCCCTCCTCACCGGGGGCTCTTGAACGAGCCTTTGTTTATATTCCGGTGTGAGGAAAATGGCGGCATGGTCCGATTTGCCAAAAGCTGGCTGTGAACGAGCTTTGTAGGCGTTCTTAAACGGAGAGTAGCAATGATCCAGTGTGTTTGCTCCTCGTGTGGGACAGGAGACATGCTGGTGAAAGTTTGGCAATACTTTCTTTAGGTTTGCTTTGTTAAAATCACCCGCGACGATGAAAGCAGCGTCGGGGTGTTTGTTTATGAAGCCGCTGGTCACATCATGGAGGGCAGATAAAGCCAGCCCCGTGTCTGCTTGTGGTGGAATATAAACGGCAGTGGTGATGACCGAGGAAAACTCCCTCGGCAGGTAGAAAGGCCGGCACATGAGAGTTAAATGTTCCAAGTGAGGCGAGCAGGATCGCGAAAGAATGGAGATGTTCCTAGGATCGCACCATTTCTTGTTTATCATGAAACACACTCCACCGCCTTTAGATTTCCCGGCCTCGGCTGTTCTGTCCATCCGAAAAACAGAGAAGTTCTCGGACGGCGTCACGGCTGTATCCGGGACCGCTGGCGTGAGCCATGTTTCGGACAGACAATAGATGTTGCAGTCTCTCATGTCCCGTTGAAAACTTATCCTGGCTCTAAGATCGTCCATCTTATTCTCCAAGGATTGGACATTTGCGAGCAAAATGCTCGGGAGAGGAGGACTGAATGCTCTTTTTCTCAGTCTGTTGCGGATCCCAGCGCGTTTCCCGCGGTGTTTTTTGAATCTTCGCCGTCGACTCGAGTGGCCATTGTTCAACTCGGCGTCCCGGCGAATCTCAGATGGAAGATTGGAGAAAGTGTCTTGAAACAGGTCAGTGTAGCGGTAACCAATTTCCAGAAGTGTTTTGCTGTCGTAACAGATCAAAGCAGATGATCCGTTGGAAAAAATAGAGAGTAAAAGAGAGTAGAATAATAAATAAAAGCAAAGTCTTAGCGGAGCGACCTGAACGGCGACCAAGCACGGCGGCGCCATCTTAGGATATATACTATATATATCTTCGGATATATATCTATACCATCTTAGGATATCTATACCATCTTATAGATATTGCATATACAATATCTTGGTGTGCGTTACAGGCTTTAGAATGTGATATGATCCATTGTAGTCGACACAATACTTTTTCCTCCTGCCCTCCATGAATCGTTTCACAATTCCCGATATGTATGCCCTTGCATTTACATATTTTTAAATCGTTTTCTTTGTAGATACTATCAACCCAGGCTCATTGGAAATCCTTGACACTGGCTACATTTCTGCTAAACTGCACAAACATACCTACACTCTAAAAAATGCTGGGTTAAAAATAACCCAAGTTGGGTTCAACTTGGGTTCAACAACAACCAGCGGTTGGGTTAAATGTTTGCTTAAACAACCCAATTGCTGGGTTAAAACAACCCAATCGCAATTAGAGTGTACACTTCACTGCAGCTTGGAATGAACACTACAGGCATTAAAAGCAACAACAACTTTTATTCCTTTTCACACAAATTATGATAACTGTGGCAGATGAGATTATTGATTTAATAAAGTTTATTTTTGCACAGTTTCTTAACAAATACACAATACTATTTTGTGACCTCAAAACACGTTTACCATAGTGTATGATGTGTAAAGTAATACATTTTTATGTTTGAATCACTTGACCAGCTCCATATGTATTGCTTTTTGGAAGTAGTAAACTTGCTTGGTACAGTAGCTCACCTGGTATGCGGAGCGCTCGGTTTCAGGTCCCGTGAAACACAAGTCTCGTCACTTGATAAAAGAGGTCAACGTCTTGAAGAAGTGAACTAAAACAGCGTTAATTAACCATTGTAATAAGATGTTGCCGAAATCAGGTTGAACTGTTTCAGAGAAAATTAAACACTTTATTTAGCACCAGTCACTGGACATTTCACATGTGAACTGCTGTGAAACATGCTGCAAGAAACACAATATAATTTTGCTCAAACTAATTTTTAATTACACTGGGCTGTTTAATAAACCTGTATCTGCAATGTAGTAAAAAATTATATCGCTTTATAGTGCCTCTTGTGGACGTGCCACCAACATGTAGGGATGCGTGATATATTGGTACCATCTCAGTTATTGGCCAAAATGACTAAATCTTTACATTTTTTTGATATGACAATGATCCTATATGAGATATATATCGGCAGATATTTGATGCTTTATTTAATTGGATATTTGCCCTATTAAGTTAATTCTTAGTAGCTGGTCTCAAAATTATAATATGTGGATTATAATGTTGTGATGCTTAACTGATATCGACCATATAATGAAAATGATAATTGGCTTCAATCAATATTGGCCAGAATATTTTTATCGGTACTCGGTAGGTACATCATTCCCTACATGCACACAGACCCCTGTCCAATATTTGGTCTTGAACTTGAAATCTACAAACATGCTCATTTATTTTGAAAGAGTGAAAGATTGTGTTTTTTTATAACCGTTGTTTTTTTAGAACCCTCTTTCTGAAAACATGTACAGCACTAGAGGTGGTATTTATATATAAATATATGCATATTTTTTATATCAAGTATCTGTGACAGAAGGGGAGTGCTCTGAGAAAAGGCCACTGTGTTCTGATTGATTGGTCCCTCAGAGTGAGGATCTAGTTTAGCTTCTAGTTTAATTTCCTCCAACACTGTTATGTCAGCAGGGCACCACTGTGCCACAAAATGAACAGATGTCCTCTCCTGGATTTCTCACAGATTGAATTACTATGCCTAGGCAGCCCAGGCTCTCTAGAGACTGCATTGTTGCAAGGCTGAAAACAATCCATATTAAAACAATAAAGGTTTTAATATGGTTAAAGCAAAGAGAAGAATGTGTTACACATTTTGGGGCTAAATATTTCTAAATAGGCGAATTATCTTCCAAAAGCATCTAAGCCCCTGAAGCTCATGGCCTTATCAGGTTACAGACGTTTGGGATTTAGGAGTTCGTTGCATGGTTTGATTCGAGTTGTTCTGACTTCTGTCTACACAACCTGCTTTTGTTTGGCATGACGCAGACAAGCTGACATCTGTGTAGAGGAATATTACGAGTTCAAAACAACTTAAGCTCTGTCAGAAGCATCTGTCAGTTGCTGCAGGAAATGATGAGCTCATTGAAAAGACGGCATGAAAGTCTTAACATCAAAATAATTATAATTACAATTTTGTTTACTTTGGTGCCTCGCTAATTAGGTCATTTTAAGGACTGTTTTAATTATATTAATAAAAATCTATTGATTTCTGAAGTTTTTTTTTAGTAATCTAAAATGTCTTAAATGATCTTTTTATTTGATCAGTCATGGTTAGTTTGATTGATTTAGGTGTAATTAACTGGATTGAGATTTTCAATAAATGAACAGCCCTTATGTGTCCCACTCTTTTGCCCGGTTTCACAGACAAGGCTCAAACTAGTCCCTAAAATGCATGCTTGAGCTGTCTTAATTAAAAGCAACTTACACTGACATTTCTCAAAATATGTCACTGCCATTGTTTTGTCTCAGTTATGTTTTTAAGCCATGTATAAAAGCTGCTCAAATTTTCTAATTTAACTAAGGCCTAGTTCTGGTTTAGTCTAAACCCTGTCTGTGAAACCAGGCCTTTATGTATTTAATCTCACTTTATCAACCAATGCGAAACCAGGGGCCAGTTGCATAAACTAAGCCATTATGTTAAGACAGTGTCTTAAGATCTAGTATCCTTTGATTTCTAAGCTAAGCTCTGTGCACTTTCAAGGCTCTTTGACTGCTCTCTATTGTTATATTTTGCAGACTATACGAAATGGAAGCAGGTAAGATTACTGACTGTTTATGCAACACATTGCAGCACATGACCATCTTAAATTTAGATGGGGTTGATAAAACACAGAATTGCTTTCCCATACTGTTAGAGATGGTTATGATGTTAACTGACCAGGGCTCGACATTAACGCTTGTCCGCTTGTCCGGGACAAGTGGATTTTTTGAAGGGGCAAGTGAAAGATAATTTTACTTGCCCGACGGACAAGTAGCCTGATAAAACGGCATTAACAAAAAATAACTAGGGAATAACCAAAATGCAAGAATGATTCTGCATTCATTAGTGTACGTAAGTGGCGATTGATAGTGGATAATAATATATAATGTATAATGAACTGACGGTAACTATAACGTTGCACTGTTGACGCTCGCACAGCCTCTCGAGGAGAAATCGAAACAAATGTGCACCGCTCACACAAAGAAACTCACTTAACACACTACCTTAAAAATGTAGAAATTTATTTATATTTATAACACATGATACAGTTGCAATGTCGCATTACCAAGAGTTCTGTTTTCCTGAATAACATCACGACTGAAAATGACACTGATTTCATATGACAGTTCCATAAACAATTATTAAGATTAAGTCACTTACATTTTAGATGCAATATTGAGTGTTTTTGTTCCATTTCAGCAGCGAAAATAGTTCTAAACTAAGATCACAGCAGAACGCGTGTCACCGCAACAGTGTGCTAGTGAATGATTCAGCGTTTCGAATGAATCAGTTGAATAAAAGATTCAACAAACTATTCGCAAACGACTGCCTCATTCTTGAACGAATCAGCCGTTTGAACGAATCGTCTCAATGACTCGCTCATTCAGACGTTCACCTGCCGCCACGTTTTAGTTTCATGTTGAAACCTTCTTTCCAACTTTTCTTATTTGTATATTCAAAAAATATTTGAAACAATCTCATAACACTATTTAATGCAGTTATCATTTTTCAGTGCAAAATTATTTAATTTGATTGGTAACAGCCCTATAGTGTCTTATTCTAATTTAATTTATAGATCAAGATAAAAGGAAAGCTGATGCATAGCCTATATTTAATAAGAAAAAATGCCCTTTTTAAAAGGTAAAAATATCACATTTAAATATGTCAAAGCTGATTGAACACTGAGAATATTGCTTCAGAATAAATTATATTTACAACACACAATTTTTATTTTTTTCCCGGACAAGCAAATTTTTTACTCGGACAAGTGAATGACAGACAAGCACGTGAGCAAGCTTAATGTCGAGCCCTGCTGACGTTCTTCTCATTATTAGCTCTGGCTCAACTATGGTTTATTGTCATTACTCATGCTCTTTCTTACACTACTGGACCTCTCTCTCACTTGTGTGAGACAAACGGCGACCAATAAGCAAAGCACTACAGGGCTCGGGGACATACTGATATAATTCTCTCAGTATGAGTGACTTTCTTGTGAAATGCTCTTGGGTTATGCTGTTAAGATGCTATATTGCCACATGAGTATCCAAAGGTCTGTTTAGCTGGTGCCAGTGTTCAGTTCTCTGCAATCTTTTCAAGGACTCAGCATGCAGTTTTTTTTTTATTCCTCTCTGATATTTGGTGATGCAGGTCAACACCGATTAAGCATTTTTTTTGTGTCTCTTAAGATTTGGACAGATACTCTGTTTTTGATGAGATTCAGGGCTGGAATGCACTACACTACTTTTAAAATCTGAATCAGACTTTAAAACACTAGGAGCCACAATTTCTAACAGCTTGCGGCAGCGCAAACCCTCTTTTGGCATTAAAGGAACACTCCACTTTTTTTTGAAAATATTTGAAAACTCCCCTAGAGTTAAACAGTTGAGTTTTAACGTTTTTGAATTCATTCAGCCATTCTCCAGGTCTGGCGGTAGCACTTTTAGCATTGCTTTGCATAGATCATTTTGAATCTGATTAGACCGTTAGCTCAAAAATCAAAAATGACCAAAGACTTTCAATATTTTAAAATTTGACTCTTCGAAAGTCTTTGGCCATTTTTGAGTGAGATGCGAACTGTCCTGGTACTGAGTTGACCACAGTAATTGTTGTAGCAACTCTGGACTCCGATATATAATAGTCCTTTACATTTGTTCCTTGTCAGACTGTACGAACATGATCCCTGCTAAGTTGTCATTAATGTCAGACTGTACGATAGTCAAGGCGTGCTAAAGACAGCAAGAACATGCAAGAAAACTTGTCCGGAGTTTTATATCATCATCGTTCGGTGACTGTGAGCTGCATACACTTTGAAATGGTGGCTACAAAGAAATCTCTAGCGCTCATTTTGGTCATAGTTTATCTTGAAAAACTAAGATAATTTGACGGTCGTCCTAGGAGAAGTCACACTGCAGGATTGTGTGCCAAATCTTCAGACACTGCCAGAATTTCGTCTGAGGTAAAATTTGATCGCAGCGGTCATTAATCGGCTGGCGGTGAACATGTCAAACTAACGATCAAAGACTTCCGATTTTAGCCAAGGATCAGAAGAATCTTTTAGGATTTGCAAAATGTGTCTCAGAGGGCCAAATCGTGGCCAAAATTGCACAGTGTGCACCCGCCTTTAGACGTGGTTATTATGGACTCTACAGATTACAACGGGAGTTAGAGGTGAGTGGCGCAGTCAGTTGTTTTAACTGCTGAGGAGTCAGATATTGCATTTACATTTACATTTATGCATTTGGCAGACGCTTTTATCCAAAGCGACTTAGTGACAATTACAGGGACAATCCCCCCTTGCTCAAGGACACACTGGTGGTGACCGCTGGGATCGAACCAGCAACCTTCTGCGTATCAGTTCCATGGTTTAACCCACTGGACCACCATCTCACATATTGAGGCTACTTTGTTACACGTTTACTGTTAATTTACTTTTTTTAATTGTTTTAGTATTTTATTGCAACACCGGTAGCTAGAGGACAGCTTCGGTTTCAGTAGCGATGCGCCATACACTGCGATATGTGTTCTAAAATCGGCTCAAAATATCAAACATGGTTTGATATCCTCTGACTGGATGTAACCAATCAGTCTGTGAGACTTGCGTTAACTATTGTTAATTTCTAAACTGTAAATCATCTGAGCAAAAGTCATGTAGTGTATTCCAGTCTTTTAGATGTACTTCAGAAGTGTTTTCTATTCTTTCCTCAGTGGAATGTTGTGGTAGTCATTCCACTTCAACTGAAATGGCTACTGCAGTTCTTTAATCCGTGCTTGGAGTGGAAACATAGTTATTTTAATCCTTAAGATTACTAGCCAGAGCAGCAGTAACAATAACAGTCCTTTGTTTGATAAAATATATTTTTATCTCTGTTCTTCTGGTTGTTGAACAGTCAAGCCTAGTTCATCACTGCAGTTGTGTTCTCTAAGCTGTTTAAAATTGAGGCAGTGGGGGTTGTCCCGCATTCTCCTGTCCCTTTCCAGACCTCCCATAAGCATTAAGTGTTGCCCCAAAAAATTAAAAAACTAAATTGTAACATTTGTAAAAATATGAATTCTTCTTTGTTTTATTATTGCTTGGTACACGTAATTTACTGATATTGATTAAGCAGTCACTAGGTTATAATTTTGATATGCAAGAAGTCTTTCTTTATTTTACGCCAGAGGTGTCCAATCCTGTTCCTGGAGAGCCAATGTCCTGTGGAGTTTAGCTCCAACCCAACCAAACCCAAATAAACACACCTGATCATCTAATCAAGGGCTGTGTTTGAAATGGTCCTATACCCTCTTACTATTCCCTACATTACTCCACTAATATAGTCCACTTGAGGGAGTGAATGAAAACGAGTACGTGAGTACGTGGACACTTCGGACACAAGCTGTCGCTTTGAAATTTGGCTGCTCCAGTAGTAACAAAACCAGCATGTATAAACCTTAATGAAACTATTTAATAATTAATCAGAAAGGAATTTATACCTGTATGATATTACGCTGTACCCACATTGGAAATGTGCTGTTTGGAAAATAGATGGATGGATGATTCACCATCTTCTGGGGAGATGTGGGAATTAATTTAACACGACCCTCACAGTGCACTATGGGTATTCTCTAGCCGTTGAGCGTACATCAGTTGTACTTTCATTATTGCGGTGCATTATGGGATTGAATGAGTGCACCCGATAACATCCTCTTTGGTTTCGGACACCACTACAAATTGCCGTCCCCTCAAATAGTGCCCTATTTTAGGGTATAGGGGGCAATTTCAGACATAGCCCATGCAGGGCTTAAAAACGGAAAAAAATATCAATCGGTTCACTCCGAGCAGAATCGATATTATAGCGTTTCCGTTTTTGCGTTCCTCAATAAACATTACTGTTCCGAAAACGGTTTGATATGAAAAATACCGGTTAATAACGTTATTTTAATTAAGCCTATACTTTAAACAAATATGTATAAATAGACTTATTTTCACTCAATAATAATATAACACATGGTAATTAAACTTGAATATTTATTTAATAACATTTTTAAAACCAGAAATACATGCATTAATTACAAGGCATAAACAGCGGACCTGTTTTAATGGAGCGTTAGACAATCTAAAGTGGCCTCTAATGCCTAATTATTTTCAGAAGAGTGATAACATTCTTTGTACATAACTTTTTTTCAACACGACTTGTTTTAAAAAATGCATGAATAAAGAATAAATAAACTGGATAACCATTGCTCTTTTAATGCACCGTCAACTGGTAATTTCAAAGCAAACACTGCGCAACACATCCTTGCATCACATAATCAAATTCAGTCAGCTATAAAGCTTGATCATTTAATGCAATATAACATACCATTTAATACGAAGCATCAACCGTCTATATAGAAAACATTGACCTGTCCTGTATTGGCAATCTGAAAGACTATAGGAAAAATGTTTGATAGATGCTAGTAACCTACTTGGACAGGCTTAAACAAAATCCATAAACTAAATCAGCCTAAATCAGACTATTTGAGTTTAAAGTCCGTACTGCTTATTTAAACATTCGAAAAGAATGTCCTCCAATACCTGCACATTCATTTTAGACCTCAGCGGGGAAAGAAATGTACTTGAGGCATGAAAATGCGCGCGCTCTACACTGACTTGCGTTACCGGTAGATTCATAGATGACTGGTGCGCGGGCATTTCACTCACGCTTGATCCGTCAACGTCACATGCTGTTCATGATTGGTCACTGCCAAATTAAAATATTAAAGAGAACGATAAAATAACGTTATTAACCGGTTAATGGTCATTTCAAATTAACGTTTCTGTTCAGAACGATTCAAATTGATTTTGATTTTGTTTCCGTTTTTGTTCCTCTTAAAATTTCGTTCGTTTCCGGTTTTCGTTTTCGTTCCTTGAACCGGTTCAGAGCCCTGAGCCCATGTCTTACCTGGCATACTAGAAACTTCCAGGCAGGTGTGTTCAAGCAGGTCGGAGCTCCAGGACCGAGTTTGGACACCCCTGTAACATGTTATGTTAGCTCACACAGTGGTAATTAGCCTTATTATAATTAGAGATGCACCGATTGTATCAATAATCGGTAAAAGCTATTATTTTCACTATCGGCCATTGGCAGATTGTTTAAAAACAGCCGATGATCAGGGCAGATGGTATCCTTTTAATCCAAAAGGGTATGGAAAAACGTGTCCGACTGCAACTCATACTGTGTGAAAATGTCTCATGTTGAAGTTAACGTGACAATAGCTACATAAAAGCAGGCTCTATTTGACCTTATGAATCACCCGTAGTTCAAGCCAGGGTTGCCAGGACTGCAGTTTTTCCCTACACTAAACACTATTTGTAGCGCACCTCTCATCCAATAATCGCAAATAGCACTGTGCTTTGTTACTTCTAAAAAGAAACAAAGTGTAATCTTTCAAATTCTGTCCATTTTCTCACAAAATACATACAATAAATGCAGTTTTGATGCTCCTAAATGTGTCAGATCACTGTAGCACCTCAGTTCAAGAGGTAGGGCGGAGTGTGAGTCATCTCTTCTTTTAATACAAGTCATATCTCGAAAAACATGTATGAATATCAAAAGGTATGTTGGAAGAGACACTACAACTACACCGAAATCCGTATCATGACTCATGTAATCACTCAATCAGTGTTTCAACTGCAGAAAGACACCAATAAAACAGCTTGTAAACAGTAGGTCACTTAACAATGTATTTAGCCTACCTCAGGAAAGTAATTCGATGTTCACAGTTTGTTCTTTAGCAATAAAGAAACCCTAGAGAGGAGCTTACTTAGTCTTAATAATTTGGTAAATGAAGACAAGTGCTTATGAAATGCAATTGAGTTCTATTCAAACATGTCAGTTTTTTTTATTTGGGCGTAATTAGCCTATTATATCTGAAAATAAATAGCAGTTTAAGTGACTTGAAACGTATCATACTAACCCCAAACTTTTGAATGTTATTGTACTTTTTTTGATGTACATTCCTCCTGGTCTTATTGTGACTGATTAATTTGTGCATTTTAATACGAATGGAAAAAATAACACATCTTTAATGAAAAATAACTTGCTCTTCCTCTGAAATAACTTTCTTTTTCCACTGAAGTCACTTACACAGACTATAATGTTAACTAATAGTTGTTTTTAGCAAAACTTGTATTTGGTCTGGCACAATTATGGTATTTAAGGGCCAGATTTCTCAATCCAAACAATCCCAATGGATATTGGATTGGATTGACTTTAAGGAGAACCAGTCAGCAGCCCACACAGATTCTGTGCTGATAATGAGGGGAAATTGCTTCCAAATTCCGTGAAATAAATGTAAATATAGTAAAATATGTTAAAGAGAGTTTCAGCAAAATGCAGTTGCAATATGGTAAACATAAAAAGTTCTGAGGAAATAGTCAAAGCTTTCCGAGAATATCTGAAGGCACTGATTCCATGCGGGAAACTAATCAGTCCAGTTTTTTTTTCTGTTAAATCGAGCAGAAATGGCTACAGTTGGAGCTTATCTGGTCACTTGAGCATGACTGAAGAATATTCTGCTAAATTCATCATAACTTATGATGGTGGTATAAGAGTTTGGTATATGCCCTGCTCATAAATGGGGCGTTTACAGTCAGAACCTCATAAAAGAACCATTAATGGTGACTTGCAAGCCTTGGGCAAAACTGACAGTGTTTCAAATAGAAGCACTGTTTTGACGCAACTACGGCTTTGTAGCAGCAATAAATGTGCGCTCATAGTAGATCATTGTGTGGTATGTGTGCCGGTGTCATGTTTCATTGGCAGTGTGAACACTTATCTCTTTCACATTTGTTTCAGTGGTGGTCTATGGCTGTAATTCATCGCTGAACTTGTTGCATGGCAATATTTGAGGGTGTAGTGATGGAAGCAAGACAAAGAAGTACAGTAAATCTCCAAAATTAGCTGGTCTCCTAGTCCGTGTTTAATCTTTCACATCTGTTCACTTCAGTGCTCTCGCTTGAATCCCTCTATTTATGAGCTTCTAGATAATAGGGCTTGAAGATAGATATAGCGAATGGGATTTTAGCACACCAGCTGGTGGGCAGTGTAGTTTACTGCATAGAATATCTCACATTGATTTTCCATTTTTGTTTTGATGGTTCAGACTATTTTTGGTCTAACTTGCATTAAGAAATGAACAACACTTTTGAGAAATGATGAGATTAAGACCTTGAAGTATGATTGACCAAGATGTTACTACTACTAATAATCAAAATCACAATAATAATAGTTTTACTTTCAGACATTACTCTGAGTTCTTTAGGAAGCGTAAACATAACTGTA
The DNA here is from genome assembly GCF_949357685.1 of Gobio gobio. Lineage (NCBI taxonomy): Eukaryota > Metazoa > Chordata > Actinopteri > Cypriniformes > Gobionidae > Gobio > Gobio gobio. Next base: position 49,191,397 of record NC_137115.1, read on the forward strand.
GTCCATCGTGATGATATGGATCAACATTTGTATAAGATGAAAAGTAACAAAACAGGGTGTAAAGTGATAGCAGATAGTAAGCAAACTTCATACATCCACACCACCAGGTGTCGTATTGTATAGATAAAGTCTAAAACCACTAAAATGAAGAGCCAGCGAATTGTAAACCAAATCAAGTGCGTTCCGATTAACCAACACGTAAAGTGTGGTTCTACCATACATTTACCTACGTTTCCAAAGACATTGAAACATACAGTATTAGCACTAAAACGCCAATTATTTACGTATGAACAACTAAACAAGTCATACATATTGTACGTCTACTCTGTAAATTGTGAATATTAAAATTGCCATTCATTTTTTAAAATTCTATTGTATTCAGTTTTCATATCAATGACATTGTTTTCAGTCGCATTTATTAAACGGTTTACTCATCCAGTTATTAATATGAAATGATAACATTTCGCTCTGTTCTGTGGGACTTCTGCTGCAAACTCGCTTAGAGGGATTTCATACTGTTCAACAAGACTACACTTTAGACATTAAAATGAATAGCTTTTCTGTAACCGTTTAACCATTATTTATCATATATTTATTTGTCTAGATTTAAACTGTGTCTGAGCCCCGAACATTATCAGGAAGGCTATTCCAGAGTTCGGGAGCCAAATGTGAAAACGCTCTCCCTCCTTTAGTGGACTTCGATATCCTAGATACTACCAAAAGGCCACCGTTTTTTTAATCTTAAAGAGCGTCACGGATTGTAGAAAGCTAGAAGATCGGTTAAATACACAGAAGCCAAACCATTTAGGGCCTTATAGATCAGTAGCAATACTTAATCGATTCGGGACTTAATAGGTAACCAGTGCAGGGATGATTCAATTGGAATTATATCATATTTTCTTGACCTGGTAAGAATTCTAGCAGTTGCATTTTGGACTAACTAGCTTGTTTATTATTGAGGATGCAGGACAACCACTAGTAATGTATTACAGTAATCCAGTCTTTAGGTTGTGAGGTCATGAACAAACTTTTCTGCATCAGAAAGAGATGGCATGTTCCGCAGCATAGGCATGTTTCTGGGGTGGAAGGCTGTTTTTGTAACATATGAAATATGATTTTCAAAAGTAAAGTTGCTGTCTAATATAACACCCAGGTCTTTTACTGTGGAGGATGAAGTAACAGTACATCCTTCTAGATGCAGATTGTATTCTAAGATTTTCTGTGTATAGGTTTTTGGTCCAATAAGTAATACCAGAGCCATAGAGAGAGAGAGTTGCGACAACTCCATAGACTCCAATGGAACGTTTTTTTTTTACAGCAATGGCGGCTCGCGGAGACTCTCAATAGTTCCCGGAAGTAGCAGCCGCGCCGTAGAGTTACAGCAGAACAGACCGTTTGTGATGCACTTTTAAAAGGTAACACGTTTAATCAGTAAGATTTTAAATGATCAGCACATTTTAATCAAAATAACTTGTACATTAAAGCCTGCTTGTGTAGATTATTCATCATTAAAAAAATATATATTTTAAAAACAACATCGCTGTAACTACATATTCATGCTACATACACATGTCGATGTGTAATAAAATTATTGAAAATCAATGCATTTATTGACTATTAATTACCAAAAAGCGCAGTTCTGTCACTGTGACTATCAATTTGAATTGCCCGTCAAAGCACTTCCTGGAACTATTCGAGGTCTACATGAATCCCGTGACTATCAAGCGTTTTGAACTTCCGTTGTCGCAACTCTCTCTCTCTATGGCTCTGAGTAATACCTCAGTCTTATCCAAAGTTTATAGAAGAAAATGGTCTGGTCATCCAATATTTTATATCTGTAACACGAAGGGCCCTATCAAACACCTGGTGCAATGCGGCGCTAGGCAAGTGTTTTTTTGCTAGTTTCAGCCCGACGCAGTTATCATTTTCACATCCAGCGCCACATTGTTTAAATAGCAAATGCACTCGCGCCCATCTGTTCGCCCATGGGTGTGCTGGTCTAAAAACGGGGTGTGTTCAGGCGCATTGTTTGTGCGTTGCTATTTTGAGGAAACTGAAAATGACTGCTAGCCTGACAAGCCAGACCCACATCAAGATGTTGGGTCTGGAAACTCACCATTGACAGGGCTCAGTCCGAGGGGCGGGATAAACGGTTGTCTTTCAAATTCCCTCTGCACGCAATTGGGTAGCGCCATGAGCACCACAACCAACCAGAGCGAAGAAGGTGAAGCCGAGCTAACGTTAGTTGATAGACTTTCGCCATATCCGGTAGGCAAAACTTCGAACATATCTTCTTTTCTTAAGAATGACTTCAGTGCCGTTCTTTTCTCAAAGAAAAGCTTAACTCCAAGTCTTCCAGAGTCGCGGCCAAAGCCGATTCATAAGGCCGCTGTTCGCCAGCTTCTTTGTTTACGAGTAGCACACAGAACCTCCGCAACTCTGCCGTGACATGCCGTCATTATGTTAAGCCCGCCCACCGACTCTACACACGCTGTGATTGGCCTGACCAGAGTTTGGTTTTTCCAGCTCTCAGGTCTACCGAGAGTTGCTAGAAATAAATTTTCTGCCGCTAGGGTGCGTCTAGATTTCTAGGCTAAATGACTGCGGCATTGACCAACAAAAACCTGGTCTAAAGTCAATAGCGCAGTATTTTTTTGTGTTATTTAAGGGGCGCGTTAGTAATATGGGTACACAACGCACGTACACTGCTTACTATCCACACAGGGACACGCAGCAGCACACAAACTTTTTTAAATATTAAAAATAAAAGGATTCCTCTCTGGAGAAGCGTTCAGTCTTTCCGCTCGCAAATTCCGCCATGGTGCAAGCGCAACTGGCTTTTAAAGGAAATGGGAGATGAGACTCTGATTGGTTTATTGCAGGTTACGCCCAAAACACACCCATGACTCATTAAGAGACTAGGTACAACCCTTTTAGACCATGAGCCTGGCGCGCCGACCCTATGTCCGGACACGCCCTAAGTGCACCTGCACCATGAGCTTCCTACCATGCGCTTAGATCTTTAAAATAGGGCCCATAATGTAAATTTAGATCATTTAGAGATTTCGTCTGGATGTGATGAAATGTATAACTGAGTAGCATCAGCAGCATAACAGTGGAAATTAATTCCATGTTTTCAAATAATATTATAATATCACCAACGGGCAGCATGTATATTGAAAATAACAGAGGGCTTGTGATGTCAAACGCTCACTGGCTCTCACCTGCTTCATCACAGATTGCACAGCACAACTGCTTTTAACATTGACAATATTAAGAAATGTTTTCTGAGCACCAAATTAACATATTAGAATGATTTCTTTAGAATAATGGGACACTGAAAATTCAGCGTTGCCATCACATAAATAAATTACATATTGAAATAGGAAACACTTATTTTAATTTGTAATAATATTTCACAATATTACTATTTTCACTGTATTTTGGAACAAATAAAAGCAGCCTTGGTGAGCTTAAGAGACCTTTCAATAACGTAAAAAATCTTACTGATTCCAGGTTTTTAATGGTAGTGTTATTATCAGAGGGGATGTACATTGTGTCACAGTTTCCCGTTTCATCCCCCATAAGCAGTGAGGAATGTAGGCTATGCACAGTATGCTTCCAGCTTCCTGCTCATGCACACATTAGACATACTGTTTGTGTTTTACATTACGTAATACAGTGGCCTTAGTTCACTCTGTTTACTGTCTGTTATTTTGAGGTTTCTTGCAGAGAGGCCTGGAATGGGTGGAGGGAGTTTTCTGCCCTTTGATTATTTTCCTGTTATTTTATTTATTTTAATTCAAGGCCATGATGTGCTTACTCAGACGTATCTGGTTCTCTCAGTTGGTTGAACAGAACACAAATGCAATAACAAAGAAGACTGACATCTCCTACAGATAGGTCTGTATGTGCTGTCTAAAGTGATAGTTTTTGAAAATATTACATTTATTTAATTATTTACTCATCCTCATGTCTTTCCAAACCCATATGCTGGTATTGTTTATGTGGAACACAAAAGGAGAATTGGGTAACACTTTAGAATACTTTTCCGTCATTAATGAATAACTACACAGGAACAAATGAGTAACACACTATTAACATTCTACTATTACCTAACAAGAAACTCTGATTAATGAATTGGTAAGTAATAGTGCTCAGTTGAATGTGGTAGTTCACTATTAGCTAATCAGTAACTACTGTTGTTTTCACACCTCCCAGAGGACTACCAAGGACGACTATATGCAGGTTCATAATTAATGTGAATAATGCCTAATGTATAATTAATTCTAAAGTGAAGGTCATGGAAACCCACTAGTAATGACTCAAGTATTACCAAATCATTCAGAAGGAATTACTAATTATTTGGATCCGTATTCTAAAGGGAAAAACATGATAACGCCCTAGTATTGACTGAAGTCATTTTAAGCTTTTGAGGTTTTTGTAAGGTTTTGGGTAATAATAATGACTCCAATATTACTACATCCTTCTAAACGAAGTACTAATTATTTGGATCAGTATTATAAAGTGAAAATCATGGTAACCCACAAGTAACTACTCAAGTGTTACCAAATCCATCAGAAGGAATTACTATCCAAAATGTACAAAACGCTCAAAAGCTGACAATGACTTCTTCAATATTAGGAAGTTATCGTGCTTTTCACTTCAGAATACTGATCCAAATAATTTGGTAATATTTGAATCATTATTAGTGGGTTACCATGACCTTCACTTTAGAATGAATTATACATTTATGGATTATTCACATTAATTATAACCCTGCATATTGTAGTTGTTAGTAGTCCTCTTGGTGTTATGCAGTTATTGATTAGCTAATAGTGAATTTTTTTTCCCTAAGTGTTACCAGAATTGTTATTCTGCTCATGCCATACAAATGTTTATAATAAAAAGACTCCCTCAATATTCGAAGTCTTTTGAATCCACATGATAGCCTGAGGAACAGACTGAAATTGCTATTCATTGAAAAGCTGCATAATGATTCTTCAAAAATTGTTACTTTTTTTTTTTCATGAATCTTAACAGCACCATATGAGTTCGGAGAGACATAATGGTAAATAATAATAGGCTTTAATTCCGGGGTGAACTAATCTCTGAAAAGTTATCTCAAACTTTCTGATGTAGTTATTTGGATTTTCCAATATCTTTTTATTGCTAAAGGATTAATTTTTTGACAGGATTCAAAAAGATTACATAAATCAATGATTTATTTGTGTACATCATAATTCATGTGTCCTCATAATATTTAGAGGAAGAATTGTGCGCACATCCAATGAAACTTTTACAGGTGCCAGATTCAATAAAGAATAAATCAAAGTAAACAAAAATCTGCACACTGTTGATACTGCTCCCAAAGATTTATTAAAACATGCAACGTTTCAACACAAAAGGGTCTTCGTCAGGCAACCTGACCTCATTAATGAGCTGATTACCCAATCATCCAATCAAAATGGACACAATAAAAAAAAAAAAAATTAAACAAAAAAGGAAAGGAAAAACCCATAATTTACAAACCCAAAATAAAACAAAATTTCATCTTAAACAATTTACTAGCAGGGAAAAAGAAAAAAAAGAAAAGGGGGATTTTTATAGCAATACATGAAAAATAAAAATACAAAAAGAAATAGTAAATTTTCACAAAAAAGGTTTCAAATCAATCTCCATATTCAAACCTTTTGGAGAAAGAGTGTTAAGTGTGTATATATAAAAAGCTTCCCTCTGTAAAAGGATTTTGTTGATGTCACCACCCCTTCTGGGTATTCTTACTTGTTCTATTCCTAAATATCGGAGAGTTGACAAATTGTGTTTACAAAGATTAAAATGAACAGCAATGGGGTTCTTTTGGTCATTCAAACGTATATTGCTTCTATGTTCTGCAATGCATGTTTTTAAGCAGCGCTGCGTTTTACCTATATATGCTAGACCACATGGGCATTTGATCATATAAATAACGTTTTTGGTGTTGCATGAAATTATTCCCTTAATTTTTAGCTGTTTCCCAGAATGAGGGTGGCTGAATGTGTTACATTTATTTGTAAAATACATTGTGCACATTGTCCACACCTATATTTGCCATCAGGGACTAGAAATGGATTGTTCGATCGTGCCCAACCCTTGGTCAGCTCTCACCACCATTTGACGTAAATTTGGAGCTCGTTTGTGTACAAATCGTGGAGGCTCTTTACAAAGATGACTCATTGTAGGATCTGAACTTAAAATGTGCCAATGTTTACGAACTACATGCGCAAATTCCTTACTTAATGCAGAGTACTGAATCATGCAAGACACCCTGTTATCGGTAGACTTTGAACGTGTTCTAGACAAGCATTCTTTTTTATCAGTATTTACAAATCGTGCTACAGCCTCTCGAATCCAAGAATCAGTATAACCTCTTTTCTGAAACCTCTGACTTAACTCTTTACATTGTGTTTCATACATTTCATTATGTGTGCAAATCCTACAAATTCTTTTGAACTGACTAATCGGTAGACTTTTTTTCAAACGTGTCGGATGGAAGCTTTGACCATGTAATATAGTGTTTCTATCAGTAGGCTTTCTATATAGATCTGTCACTAGTTTATCATTATCTTTTATTATGAGTAAGTCAAGAAAGCTTACTTGACATTCATCATAATCAATAGTAAATTTGAGATGTTCACTACTACGATTAAGAAACTGATGAAACTCACATAGTCACTCCTCATAATATTCGACAATCTTTCCACCATCTTTCTATGATCCTATCAATTCCCAATGGATATAATACCAACAAAATCCCATAAATTTTTTTCTTGCTGTAAGTTGTTTCGCTCGGATACACATCACAATATTGAAGAAAAGTCAGTCGCAATTTCTGGTTCATGCCGACATAATGTGGTCTTGAAAATGGTAATGGCTACAAATAAAAACAAGCCATCACAAGTAAATGTTATTGCATTATTTTCATGGGGGCAGATGCAATATTGCATGACTTCCTGCTCAATTGACCTTGTAGACCTTTTTTTTTTTTTAATTCCTTGTCCTATTGGGCACCTTGTTCCTCAGTGAAACGTATCCAAATATTTGTGAGAGAAATTAAGCCAAATATATGTAAATGAATGCAAATGTATGCCAACAACCTGGCCACCTGCTGACTGAGTGATTGAAATCCATGATCCAGTTACATAATGCAGGTTTAAATCCTGCTAAATAACCTCTAAAAAAGTAGACCCCTATTATGGTGATGTACTCTGTCAAGAGATGAAGCAAGACTGACAGGCGTGGAGAGCGAGAGAGTCGAATGAGAAGGAACACTGGAGACGACGTCGATGTGCTGATATCTGTGATTTGAAAATCCCATGTCTATCCTCTTATAAAGCTGTTTCAGAAGACAGCCACGTTTCATCCTCACATATTATGCTTTCCTGCTTAACCCTTTGCAGTATATCTTCTTCTAGCTGCCTAGGCCAACAGGCATGTTGTTGAGGATGAATGGGCATTAAAAAGCACTCAAGCATCCGATTGCATGATGCTGATGTTCCGAATCCCCACGAGAAAACGGCTTTGTATGATTTTTCTTTTAAGCAAATTGAGCGCTGTAATAGCCTCAAGGAAAGTTCACTGCCATCAATATAATTTTGTATGAAAAGAGCATATTTGTGTCAGGAGGCTTTGATTTAATCTGTCCCAGTATAAATTCTCATTCATAGATCCAGATTCAATTGAAGTCATTCTTCTTAAAGGGGTCATAGAATGGTACATGCACTTTTACAAGTTGATTATACGGAAATGTGTGTTGGCAGTGCCTGTACACAACCATCCTATATTGATAAAAATACATCCAGTGTTTTTTTTTAATCTCCTTGTATATTTTCCCCTGTCTCAAATCGAGCCGTCCGACCGTGTGACGTTACACGGTGTACGCCCCTCCTAAGATTGTTGATTGACAGCAGCGTTTCAACACAGACCCGCCCTGAGCGAGCTGTCATCAGTCCGCCATTGTTGATACTCTGGAGCAGAATGGCGTCTAAGCGATTGTGGTGTTGTGTTGTTGGGTGTAATAACGAACACAGCAGTCATTTTGATGTTCCTAAATCCGAACTGCTGAAGACCCAGTGGCTGCAGTGCTGAGTTTTGTTTTAGAAGGGAATATTCCCCCCGATCAACGTCAATGTTTGCGCAATCATTTCTCAGCAGACTGCTTTATAAACGAGCGTCAGTATAAAGCAGGTTTTGCTAATAAGCTGCTCTTGAAAAAAGGATCGTGTTCCTGCTGCACCTCAGGAAGATCGAAGATGTGAGTGTAACGTTTTATTAACCTTTATATTAATCTTTGCAAATCGCTTGCACACTTCACGATGAATGAGGCTAAAGTTTACAGGGTAAGTTACATTACGGCATGCTTTCTGTTTATGACGTTCTCAATATAATTCATAATCCCACGTTTATAATGAACAACGCGTTATGTTTGTTATTACAAACTGTGTACTCGGGTGATAAAGTTAACGTGGTAACACTACACTAAGCTTACTTTTGTACATGGTTTATAACGGTGTCTGTTACTGATTAAGAAGTAATGTAAAAAAAAAAAATCTTATAACATAACATCAATCTGTCAATGAACTAACACATCAGTAAACACATAGCAACTACGCTACTCTGCCAGTACAAAGATAGATCAAAGTGACATGACGTTAACCAACCATTCAGAAACGTTCATCATCTGTTCCTGGTCCGACTCCGGTTCAAAATGATAAGGTTGCTCAGATGTGTCCTCAGAGACTCCCGTTGCCATTATTTCTCGAAAATATACCCTCAAATGTTGTCAAGGCAACACTCCACGTGTGTTGTGGTGTTGTGTCGGGTCGAACCAAACGCCCCACAGAGCAGAGGGGGCGGGGTGAGCAAAGCTCATTATCATTTAAAGTCACATACACTGAAATGACTTGCTAAAAACTGAGCTGGTTTTGACCAGGTAAATTGAGTGTTTTCTTACAATACTAATGAGAATTTTTAATTAAAGTATATTACAAACTTTTCATTTAGACACTAAAGAATCATATTAACTTGCACAAAAATGTCATTCTATGACCCCTTTAATGTGCTGTTTATTGCCTTTTCTACAAATATAGAAAGGTACCAACAGAAACACACAGCATGAGAGGAAGAACGCTCACTAAATGATTAACATAATTGGCAATTGGAAAAGCTTGCAAATTAGATTATCATGAAATGTACTGGAAACATTTGCGCCACTTGTTCACATTTTGCCCTAAAAACACAATGTTATTAAGGTGATATGAATTGGGAGATGTTATTGTCAACCATTATGAAGCACCATAAATTAAATGCTCTTATTATTGAAACCGTGTTGAACATTTTTTAATGGCAAGATGAAAGAGGTGATAAACCTCAAGTTTTTGCTGAAAGACCTACACACACACGCACGCACGCACGCACGCACTGAGTTCAGGTCATTTCAGGTAAAGGAAATAATGACAGATTATAAGGAAATTGACTTTGGTTAAAAAAAAAAACCCTGACAAGACGCTGAGTCCAAGGCTTTTTTAATTTAAAGCCTTGGAACTTACAGTATACTGTCTTTGACTATAATAGTATATTATAGTGTATACAATAACAGTATACATTATATTGATTTGAGGATATACATCACCAGATAATATGCACAAACCTCTGGTCTACACATACAGATTTTTCTTTTTAGTTATTTTTTTATCATCATTATTATTATTGTGTATACCAAACAAATCCTTGGCGGCGATTTTTAAAACAACTGTGAAAAACACTTGTTTTCACCTCCTTGCCGGGTGACATTACGTGTGTGTGGTGAGATAAAGTGTGAGCGAGGAAGAAAGGGAATGAGAGCGCAATAGAGACTGAAGTGTCATTTTTGGGTTGTTTATATTGAGAACAAAAGAACAATAAGTGTAGTGCTTAGGACTTGATGGTGTTGTCAAATGAAATATTGTTTCACATGCACTGTGTCCCAATCTTAAATATTATGCAAGATCAGAATTAGAAAGTCAAGTATCATTAAAATTAGTATGCCAAAGGTGGTCAGATGGTATATTGATTTACAAAGTGTGCATCCATTTAAGACCTTATCTAGTAATCATGGATGAATAATGGAAAAACATGTCTAAACATTGACCTAAAATCACCTGATTTGCAGCTTCTAAGTCTCACAGGATTAGTTTTACATATTTGTATGTGAATTAATAGTTACTTCAGATTTCCAAGTTTATGGTCTTTTCGGAGAGGATAAGTCATATATTGAAATTGTTGATGTGGGTGTGTCTACTGCACACTGCCGACACATTTAACTGACCAAACACAAATATATTTCTTTATGTATATAATTATGGAGGAAATATTAAACATTAACATATATCTGTGTTTAGCTGCAGAAATAAATTCGAATAGCCTATACAGTAAATATTAATACAGCCCTCTGTATTATCTACTATATTGCACTCTATTGTATTAAAAATGTATTCTAAGTATTCTAGTATTCTAAGTTTACCATGCATCATCTTGGAAATAAAGCCGTCAGTGTTATTTATCTCAATAAGTTATGATTATGTGTGTATTTTATTTCCTGATTGAGCAACATCATTTTCAGATTCTTAAAGACAACGCACATTTATGGCATTTGCAATGTTTTCTCAGAAAAAACATATAATTTCCTATTAATTCAATAGAATGCGTGAGTAGGGAATACCAATATGGCGGCGTGGCGGCTTCACATTTTATGACGTCATGAGCAATCCAGTTCTCATTCATCACCATTCGAGGAATGCATCAGGTTGTAGATTGTGTGATTACAACTAAACACTTTGGCATTTGAATCATTTATAGTTGAATCTATTGCACTTTTGTACTGTATTTTATTAGAACATTAGTATACAATATGTGCTTGGTAGACTTGGTATGCTGGGCAGTAAAAACCTATAAAATGAAATGTCATAAAATACAGAACACATTCAGCTTTGCTTAGTCATAATGTCATAAAGCCACAGAAAGTCAACATGAATGACTGTTTACAACCCATTTTACCTTTTGTAATATGACATTTCTGAGTGAAACGGGATTGAGAAAAGAAGTGAAAAATGTAGGGAATTGTTCGGATTGTAAAAAGTAGGCTTTATGTACCAGAGAGGAGACAGACTGAATGCTGATTTGCTACAACACAGCCTATTTGGCTATTGGTTAACGTCCATTATCTATGAAACATTTACAGATCAGGGAGCAGAAACTTGCATTAAGGAAGTAAATAGCGTTCATTTTTATTTCATGTTGGCTGTCCGAGTTAATTTGGAAATTAAAATATGCATACTTGTTGACGCCTTAACCAGCTCTAACCTAAAACTGAGTAGTGATTGTCTTTCTAAATTGGCTCTGCGAGCTATTGGTGACAGCAGGCGGCGCTGGCAGAATGGTGAAGGGTTTTTGATCAGTTGCTTCTGATGCTTGTCTTCAAGGATCTCTGATATTCTCTGTGGAGCTTCACCCACCACACCAATTCAAGAGCATGACTCATAAAGCTGTAGGGCCTGCTAAAAAGTTGCTTCACTTCTAAAAAAGCATGCAGGATTTAGCAGTGAGGACAGGTCAAAATATATCAAGATGTCTGTTGATGATATGCTTGCAGTCAGCGCTTTTCAGTGCTGGGATATAATGAAATGTCATATGTCAGGAGTGCTTCTCAGTTTGGCAATTTGATTGCAAAAATTAAGCCTCCGCTGCATGGGAAACTGGAAATTCTGGCTTTTTTGTTGTGAATACAATGCAGTACTCTGTGAAAGAAAACAATATAAACCTTGTATTATTTAACCCGAAAAATAGATCTTGCACATTTTCGATTCTTTGACGTTTTGTCTCTGGTAACATTGATGTAACGGTAAAGGTACATTGATGTAAATGGTTATAAACTCTGTCGTGTTTGTGCCACCCTGCTAAACATATAATGGTGTATGTGTGCGTCCACAGCTCTGTCAATATTCCAAGATTAGAGTCCAAGTAGCCTGAGACTGTTGCTACAGGAGACCAAATGTCATTGGTGGAGGCTCTTGCTGACGGCAATTGCACAATTATTGATGGTTGAGGTGAGGACCATAAAAACCTGCCCACTCAAGAGGAACATTTTGTCTTTCATTCTTTTCTTGCAAGATTTGCACAAAGTTTATGAATTTTGTTATGTCTGAGATGGAGAAATCAAAGGTTTCAGACACTTAACAGCTGTAATTTGTGAGTCTGTTGCTATTTTAGGCCGTCTTATCATCTTGCTTCATTTATTTCACGAGCCGTAAAAGACATTAGGCTTCAGCAGAGGTGCACTTGTGTTTTCGTCTCTCCCGCTGTGAAGTTGTAGATGACTAGGATCACTCACTTTACTGTAGAGTTGGGAACCGAGAATCGGTTTCTTTTGCAGAACCGATACTGATTTTTGAAAAATACCAGAACCGCGCGGAATTCCTAAGTTTCGGTTCCGAAAACGGTTCTGGTGCAATGTGTGTGCGAAGCGCTGGGAGCACATCCTTTAATAGCGAGCGACAGCTCCCCTCATCATGAATATTAATTACGTTGCCTGCCGCTTCCAGGAGTGCAACCAATTAACGCAGTTCAGCACTGAAAGCCCTCGCGCTACACATTCACGGTTTTGTGTCAGATATTTTCGCATGGTGAAGAGAAAGTCACAAGTATGGATTCATTTCCAAAGAATGAATGACGATGAAGCAAAATGTATCACATGTGAAAAGTTAATAACATGCAAAGGAGGCTGCACTAGCAATTTGACAAAACATTTGCTACAGCACGGAATCAACCTCAAAACATTTTTAAGGAAGACTGCTGCACCTTGCACGTCCCCATTGCCAGGTAGGAATTCATATGTACGAAATGTATGTATGTATGTATGTGAGAGTGAGAGAGAGAGGTAATGCTGAATTACTATTTATTATTTACAAGTTTGCTGAATAACTGAATTACTATTAAATTAATATACAACTAATTAATAAATATAACTAATAATAATTTATAACTTGGTTTTATTCAGAGACAGAGAGAGAAAATGTAATAAGACAATTTCAGAGGTGTTCATTTGAACATATTTAATTTCAATGTCCATAAATTCAATTTGTTTTGCAAGAATGGCTTAATTTATACTGTAATATATGTTCAATACAGGACTTTTTTTGACATTGCCAACCTGTAAATTAATTTGAGAGCAAGTAATAAACACAAAAAGGATTGTTTGAGTTGCGTATTGTGCCTTTTTCCTTTACCACTATTTGTTTAATAATTTTAATGGAACCAGAATCATTAGGTGGAACCGCAACCAGAACTGGAACCAGAAAATTTCCTCACGATTCCCAACCCTACTTTACTGTATTGTTCACACTCGTACCCCTTTTCCACCAGAATTGTTCGCGTTCTGGAGCCAGAGCCTGTTCTGGGTCAGGCGAACTTGAGCCTGTTGCGAACCGGCCGTGTGTTTCAACAGACTTGAGGAACGAACGGTGACGTAACTCTACTAATGCATCTAAAACCAAAACCAAAAAAACCATTGCGTGCCCACAGTGAACCAGCAGTTTATGCAAGCTCTCATCTGTCCTTTTCTGAGATAAATTGAAACTCACAGTAAAATTAATTCGCTCTCTGGCACGATGGGTCTCTCTCGTACACATAGTTTTAAAGGTCCTGTTCTTCGTGATCCCATTTTTCAAACTTTAGTTAGTGTGTAATGTTGCTGTTAGAGCATTTATAATACCTGTAAAATTATAAAGCTCAAAGTTCAATGCCAAGCGAGATATTTTATTTAACAGAAGTTCCCTTTCAAAGCCTACAGCGAACCGCTGGTTAGGACTACATCCTGGTATTTCCTGCTTTAATTACGTCAGTAGAGCAGTATGTCGACTAACCTCCGCCCACAAGAACACGCGAAAAAGGGGGCGTGGTCTTGTTGCTCCCGCGTGGAGAATAGGAAGTGTTGCGTTCGGTTGCGTTCGTATAGTTTGTTTGTTGCCATGTCGTCGAGATGCTGTTATTTTCATCCCGGAGTCAAGTCACCTTTGTTTGGCTTTCCCAGGGACGCTGCACTTAGAGATCATTGAGCGCATGCATCTCCCCGTTATGGTAAGAGGCGTGACCTTTCCGGTAACGTGCGCTCTGCGTGTGCTAAGCTGCTGTCGAATCACAACACGGGAACCGCTGGCACAATCAGAACTCGTTACGTATTTCTGAAGGAGGGACTTCATAGAACAGGGAAATCTTTCAAGCCGTTTTGAGGACAGTGAAGACAGCAGTATACATATAAGTAAATTGTGTGAAAAATACTGTGTTTTTTTACACGCGAAACATGAACACGTTATATTGCACACTGTAAACACAATCAAAGCTTCAAAAAAACACGAAAAACGGGACCTTTAAATATTTAGATGTAAAGAGCAATGTAGTGCAACGTTATTACCTTGCTTAACGAGACTACGCCCGGTCAAGACCAGAATGTTTTTTGGCCGGAGTTGAACTGATCTATCTATCTATGATTGGCACCTATTATTCATTGCCTGGTATGTAGGAATGGCTTGCAAAGGAAAGCCTGACATGAAAGGGATATCATTAAAGATATTGGAATGCCTATTCTAGAGGATAATAAGCCTTCATCTCGTAATGAGGCAACAGAGAGTGATGTCAAAACCATGCTGGGGTCTGCTGTGTTTGTAAAAATATGATTTTCAGTATGATCTAAGGCGCTTTAAACTTTTTTTTTCAAGACAAGTTGTATTTTATAAAGCCAACATTGAAAGGTTTGGAATTTAAATTGGGATTTAAGAGACTTCCCAATTGAGTTTTGAATGGTGCAAGTATATGCATTAGTGTTTTCACAATATTGGAATTTCTAACTTCGATACGATACCTGGAAAAGTAACGATATTCGAAAACCATTTATGATACCAAAACGCTGCATATACTGTCAAATAGATATTTTTAATATACATTTTTTTGTCCATCTATTGAAAGTCTAGGCAATCAAAAATTTCTTCTGAAGAGATCACTTTATATGATTTTAAAAGCTTTTATGCTTTTTTCATATATAATAATTTACATTTATGCATTTGGCAGACGCTTTTATCCACTTACAGAGCCCTTATTACAGGGACAACATGGAGCCTTTTACCCTGTGTGTGTGAGGGGCAGGGGCGGTTCTAGGATTTTCATTTTAGGGGGGCTTAGCAGTGAGGGTATTTTAGGGTCCAAATTGCGCTATTAACTAGTAGCTTACTAACATGCATATCCATAGGATGGCTGTTTAGTAATGCTTATAAAGTAATACTTATGTAGATCAGAGAAATAAACATTTTCTCGGTGGAGCTTTATATGTGCATTTTAAGATGTTCTGAAGGCCAAAAAAATTGATAACAGTAGCTTGAAAACCATGTCATTGGGCAGTAGATTATTTGTCTTTCTTATCTCCACATCTCTCTTTTTTCTCTGTTTTTCTCTTGCCCAGTCTCTTCCCCTCCTAACGTTGAGCTTTAACTGATATAGTTTTTCCATTTTCGTCAGAGAAGAAAGTAAATATGGTTTACATATTAACATACTGATATTTATATGTTTTATGAATACTTTTCTTAGACATGTTAATTTACTCTTTATTAAAGTTTTAAGTTTATTAAATTAATTCACAAAATAAACACATTCATTACTAATCTTATGCCCAATACAGGCTGAAATAGCTGAGCTTTTTATTTATTTACTGAAGGCTACAAAACGTCCCCTTGGAATTATAAGGTTCTATCTGACATTTTTGTCAAAATTGAGTTATTCACATATTCTTATTCTGTGACAACTTCTTTACATTGTGATGTTGTTTTTTAAGTTTTTTTAAACTTTTTATTTAGAAAATAAAAAGATTCTTTCTACACAGTCAAATGGAATGCAAAAACTTTAAAGCTCAATATCTCCATACTAGTCAGAATGCAGATAGAACCTTATAATTCCAAGGTGTCGAAATGGAATAATATTAATTTACAATATGTACACATTCATTATTAATCTTGTGCCTAATCTGAAGAAAACGGTTTTGTTAATATTTCTTGTTTGTTAATTACATTATGAATCACATTGGTCTATTTTCAATTCAAATTTGCGAAATTAGACAAAAGTGTAGGCTATTCATTTGCCTGAATATTTTTGTCTTTGTTTAACATTTCTGATTTAAAGAAGCAGAGTCTTAGCTTACATTTCTCTCACTTGACGTTGAGTCGTGCTGCTAAAATTCGCGCCTTAAATTTTTAGCCTCAGCAGAGAGCAGATTCTATGTGAACATAAAGCCCGCCTTCTCTGATTTGATTGGTTTTCTCGAATATTTTGACATTGACGAGCGATGACAGACCAATGAGGCTCAGATGAACGCACACACCTCTGCTTCTGACGTGCGCTCTGCCCGGCGCCGCTGCGGATTGACGAACACGCTGACTAAAAGACGGGACGAAGCCGAAGCCTCCCGCCAGTTTCATATGCATTAAAGGTTAATCACACATTTTTTGTGATTGGGCTGAAGCCCCCCTAAAAAGGGTCTAGAACCGCCCCTGTCGGCCCATATCGCCACCTTATACATTTATACGATTTTTAAACAAAATAAATCACTTTTATTATTTATGCCTTTAGTGCCTTGCTCAAGGACACACTGGTGATGACCGCTGGGATCGAACCAGCAACCTTCTGCATATCAGTTCCATGATTTAACCCACTGGACCACCATCTCACGTATCAATAATTGATCAATTACCATTACAATTATTTCACAAATATTTACTAACTCAATGTATTTTTTACAGTGGGGTAATTTTGCAGTAGCTTACCCACAGCACAAGGAAGTTTGATATCAAATGGTAAATTGAATTTAAAAAGACAAGTAAACTGTAGTAAAATAAGAACAAATAAACAAATTACTGACAAAAGCACAAATAAATACAATAGAATAAAGATACAAATTAAATAGACTTTTTTTTTCAGGTAGGTCTAACAGTAGTATTCAGGTAAGAAACTGAATAAAACCCCCCCAAAGTAATCAAATTTAAATTAACATTGGATAATCTTTATTGTAAAATAAACACAGATTACCAAGATGGGCATTATGACATTATTTTTGAGAGAGTATTTGACCGTTAATAAGCTGGGAAAAGGAGCTAATTTTTGCACTTGTCAGAGGCGGCTTTATTACTTATTGTTTCTCTGAAAACAATATGCTTTCCGACACAGAGCTTCATGAGAAATTGTGCTGCATACTCGATATGCGCTTTTAAGCTTCAGTGTCACATGTAACATCACTACGTATTGGTATCGTTTCAGATATTTCAGTATCGATACATATCGAAATATCGATATTTTTGACAACACTAATATGCAGTATTGTTTTGAAAAAATTGTAACCTTATTTCAGCGTATGTGTGTGAAAACCGCAATTAATATTTATATTAACGTTAATTAAACAGCAGTTTATAACCCCGTTTCCACCAAAATTACCCGGAACAATTTGTACCAGGAACTTTTTTTCCCCCAGACCTGCTACTGTCTACGTTTCCACTGCGGTCTAAAGTACTGTGAAGATTAGGCAAATAAGTCCAGAGACGTGGGACTGCGCGCGACTGTTCCTCCCAGTCAGCGACTGACAGTAATCATTTTTGTGCGATACTGTCTGCAACAATAACAAGTATGGAGGAGATGCAAGCAGCGCTGCTTTTGCTAGTTATGTATTGGTTTACTAAAGAGGTCATTAACAAAACGGCGGAAAAGAGACAAGCACTGATACTAAAGCATATTCTGAAAGCTCGTAAAGCTAGATTTAAAATAAGACAACGTATGTTATTATCAGCTATTACGGACATTGACCGTGTGATTGCTGAGACGGCGCGCGCCATCGGACAGAAAGAGCAAGACTGATATTTACTGAACGCAGAACGAACCTTGCAAGACTTTTAAAAATGCCTGTTGAAATAAAATGCTTCGTGAGCTCAACCAATCAGCATGTTCAGCGCCCAAGTCCCACCCCCGAAAGTTCCTGAACTTTGAAAAAGTACTACCTCGCGAGCAGGTGCCGTTTGGAGGGGGAAATATTTACCCGGAACTTAATTTAGACCCTGGTTCCTGCGATCGAAACACACCGAGTACCACCCCAAAGTTCCTAGTTCCTGGGGAAAGTTCCTGCGGGAAACACGCGGCTTATGTACTGAATCTGCCCAAAACTCAAGTACTATTGGCTTTTGAAATTGTATTTTTCTGAAATGGCTGCATTTGTTTTTACATCATTTTACAACTTTTTGATGATCTCTCCCCTCATTCAAACCTGCCGTTCAGCTCCAATAGAGAATACAGTCACAGTGAGTTGTGCCAGAGGACATGCAACGAGATTTGGTTAGAAACTGGAGAGTTCCTGCTCTGTCACTGATTGTTGTGCCCTTGAGCAAGAGACTTGACCTACAATTGCTCCAGTGGTTGGTGTGCTAGAAGTCGCTTTAAATGAACGTGTGATTCACTCAATGACAAGGAACGAGTAAGTAGAGTGATCAGAGGTACTGGAATGGCTCAAAGGCTGTGCTGGTGGTGCCAGAATGATGTGCAGCCAATGGTCTTCAACATCCTGATAGTGCACTGTGACTGTCTGTTTCTGTGCTGTGAGGAGATCCGGTGTCATTTGTTGTTTACTTCAGCAGAAGACGTACATTGGTCGAATGATCAGGCGTATGCTGGGAGGGACAAGATGTTTGAGTGGCTTTTTCTTCACACTTTCATCACATTAGCACGAACCAAGGCTTAATGAGCTGTCAGCAAGCTGCTGCCACTCATGGGGCCAACCTCTTCCGAACATCTTGGGAGGGAGGCTTTCCGTGTGTGTGCTCGTCCTGCCATCCTCCACTTGGTGAAGAAGGGTGAAATAGCTTAAGACAGAGTATTATTATTATTATGGCACTATTACCATTGCTGAATCATCTCCTCTGCAAATGTTTTGATTTCAAGGCCATCTATCTCTGCGTGCTTGGAGCGCAAACGACATGAGTTTCACTGGCGGCGCTTCACACACCCACTCAAAGATAATAAACTAGTCTTGTATATGTAACGTCAATAAGTGTGATCCTTTAGTCTCTCAATGCCTGTAGAGTTGTTTATTTGTAGTCTTAAAACTCTGAAGAGTATTATGGGTTCCCATAGGAGATTTCGAGAATAGTGGTTTTTGATTTAGGAGGAAAATAAGGTTAACATTACCAAAAAAAAAATCACATTTTGTTCTACAACATAAATTGATTCTGCAGCTACAGGGAAGATGTGAGTTTTTGTGCTTATGATACGTAACGGCTCAGGGTCTGAAATGAACCTTTTAGCCTGCCAACCAAGGTGGACGTAGATGATAAAAAATTAAAGCAATTTTAAAGCAGTTTTAAAGCAATCTCTACGGCAATTATTGTTAAATATTTAGGTGTATCCTCTACAGTTTGTGCACCAAGCAAGAGATAATATACATCCATCTGATTTTTATTCTTAAAATAAACCCAGACAGGTTGATCAGTCTTGTTTATCACCCTTAATGGGTTTATTTTGCATTAATAACTGGCTGGATGCAAGTTATCCTGCTTATTACATGACATACCACATGAGTATATACAGTACTTAGCAGTGTTGGGGAAAGTTACTCCCTGAAAAGTAACTAATTGCGTTACTTACTTTTTATGGAAAGAATGAAAGGAGAGAGAGCGCATCTGCGGTGTGATACGAGAGACATGAAGAACCCCTTGCCTGGAGGAAAGGGTCATTATACAGCTTTTGACGAGGGTCATTAATGGGGAATAACTGAACTCAAAAATCTTGCAATTGACCAATCAGAATCAAGTATTACGGATAGCTGTTTAATAATGATGTCATATTGTTTGCTGAGGCAAACCCATATTAATGTGCTTTACCAACGGAGACGATGTAAGAATTACCATGTGTACCATGGTAAACATCAGTACGAAGTAAACCCAGAGATGATCATTCTGAACCACGTCAATATGACCGCATATGTAACATGCTGCACATATGTAACACCATTGTTGTGTCGGTACATGAAGAGGGATGCTAACGCTATAGCTAAATAACTGAATGGTCCTTTAAAGGGTTAGTTCACCCAAAAATGAAAATTCTGTCATTAATTACTCACCCTCATGTCGTTCGACACCCGTAAGACCTCCGTTCATATTCGGAACACAAATGAAGATATTTTTGTTACATTTACATTTTATGCATTTAGCAGACGCTTTTATCCAAAGCGACTTACAACTTGGGGGTACAATAAGCGATTGGTCGTGAAGAGTCGAGTGAGCACAACAAGTGCCTGAAATACTTGGTCCGTGTACATTTCTCAGTGTAGCACAGGCTAGAGTAGGGCGGGAAAGAGGAGGAAAAGAGGAAAGGAAAGTTTTTTTTTTTTTTAGGAGGTTAAGTGCTCACGGAAGAGATGAGTTTTTAGTTGACTTTTGAATGTTGTCAATGAATCCGCATTTCGTATGGCGGTGGGCAGATCATTCCACCAGCTGGGAACGTTGAATGAAAATGTTCTGGAGAGGGATTTTTTGCCTCTCTGTGATGGTACCACAAGCCTTCGCTCCTTAGCTGAACGAAGGCTTCTGGTGGGGGTGTGGCGACGTAGAATCGAGTCAAAGTATGCAGGAGCTGAGCGCGTGGTGGCTCTGTAGGCAAGCATCAGCGACTTAAACTTGATGCGAGCAGCGAGTGGTAGCCAGTGCAGAGAGATGAAGAGTGGTGTGACGTGGGTCCTTTTGGGCTCGTTGAAGACCAGACGTGCCGCTGCATTCTGGATCATTCGAAGTTTTTGGATTGCACAAGAGGGGAGTCCAGCCAGAAGCGCATTGCAGTAGTCAAGTCTAGAAATAACCAGGGCCTGGACAAGAAGCTGTGTTGCGTGTTCTGTTAGGAACGGTCTGATCTTCCTGATGTTGTAGAGCGCAAACCTGCAAGAGCGAGCTGTCTTAGCAATGTGATCTCTGAAGGACAACTGGCCATCAAATGTAACTCCAAGATTTCTGACTGATTTTGAAGGGGAGATCAGGGATGCACCTAGCTGGATGGTGAAGTCATGTTGCATAGTGGGACTGGCGGGAAAGATGAGGAACTCAGTCTTTGCCAGGTTGAGCTGTAGGTGATGTTTACTCATCCATGCAGAGATGTCAGCCAGACAGCCGGAGATTCGTGCAGCTACTGTGGGGTCGTCTGGTTGGAATGAAAGGTAGAGCTGAGTGTCATCAGCATAGCAGTGATATGAGAAGCCATGTGCCTGTATGATGGGACCTAATGAAGTAGTGTAAATGGAGAAAAGGAGAGGTCCAAGCACTGAGCCCTGAGGAACCCCCGTGGTCAGTTGATGCGCTTGGGATTCCTCTCCTCTCCAGGCAACCTTGAAGGACCTACCTGTGAGATAAGACTCAAACCAATGGAGCGGAGTCCCTGTGATGCCCAGTGATGAGAGGGTGGACAGAAGAATTTGATGATTTACCGTGTCAAAGGCAGCAGATAGATCAAGGAGGATAAGGACTGATGATTTGGACTTGTTGAAAGCTGATGGCTGAGAAAGGCTTCAGATAGGCCTCCATTGGCATTCAGTACATTTACACTCCCAAGACCCATAAAAGGCACTTAAAACGTTGTTACAAAGTCCATCTCACCACAGTGGCTCTACAATAATTTTACGATGCGACGACTAGTTTTTGTGTGCAAAAAAAAATCAAAATAACACCTTTATCCAACTTGTTAATGTCTTCCGTGTATGCCTCCACGACGCATGCGCGAGAATATGACGTAGCGCCAGCGTTCGGGAATCCATGAAATGCACACTTTAGCCCGATTTTGAGAACTACGCCGAGACCTAAAGCACGATCGATCAATGTAGAATTCAACAGCTTAGATACGGCGCATCTTCCTCTGCTCGTAAACAAATCACTTCCGGGTCGTGTGTCCGAACGCCGGATCTACGTCATATTCTCGCGCATGCGTCGTGGAGGCACACACGGAAGACAAGAACAAGTTGGATAAAGATGTTATTTTTTTTGCGCACAAAAACTATTGTCGTTGCATCGTAAAATTATTGTAGAGTCACTGTGGTGAGATGGACTTTGTAACAACGTTTTAAGTGCCTTTTATGGGTCTTGGGAGTATAAATGTACTGAATGCCAATGGAGGCCTGTCTGAAGCCTTTCTCAGCCATCAGCTTTCAACTAAAATATCTTCATTTGTGTTCCGAATATGAACGGAGGTCTTACGGGTGTCGAACGACATGAGGGTGAGTAATTAATGACAGAATTTTCATTTTTGGGTGAACTAACCCTTTAATATTTATAATATAAAATGCATATAGCTTTTCACAGTTTAAAATGACAATTTATGGTCACTCCTCTAAACATAGTAACTTGTTGGTATGATTGTATTGTCTTCTTTATTATGATGATCCCATTATGGCATTTTGAAAGAATTTTCTACCTTTGCCCATACAACACAACATTGGACCCCATTGACTTTCATTGTAGGGACATAACTGTTTTTAAAGTATCTTGTATTCCATTTTTTGGTGAACAATATCTTTCAGCTTAGGCACACTGCTTTTTCAAAATGTAGGCTACATTTGAGGTCCTTGGAACATGTAGTTGATATAATAGTAAATTAATAATTGATTCAAATAATTGTATTCACAACACCCCTCAGAAATCCCAAAGGAACCCATAGTGAATTAGTCTCCCGGGTTGATTGACGTCATGACTGAATGTCTGTATTTGTGTGAACTGTGGCATATACGTTGATCAAAGCAAGAAAGACGGTCTTGATGACCCTTTTGAGTAATGCTGGAGGGTTGTTTCCTGCCTGCAGTGGTATGAATCACAGTGGTGTCTGTTTATTATATAAAAGTCCAATTAAGAAGGCAGCTTTGTATGCTTGTTTCAGTGTGTTAAATGTGCAGAAGCTTGTGTGTATGCATATTTCCTGTTGAAAATATGATTCATGTCTGTGGTGTATGCACGGTGTCTTGAAATTGAACAAATTGTTTGGTCATATACTGCGATCCATCAATTATCTCATAATATTTCAAATGTCACCGAGATATTGTGGCTGATGTCCTGTCTGATGTCATTTTTTAAAGAGATCGCAAGAGTCCTTTCCCTATAATGGACTTTTTTGCAGCTAGTGCTGACATGGTGTCACATTCTGGGACCTCGATGAATATTGTGGATAGATGTACAACTTTCTGGTAGCATCCTCTGGGAGGGAGAGATGGATCAGCGCACCACATGCTAAATGTAACACAGATTGTGCTGCTGAGACATTTTAATCAGCTACTACTTTTACATAATACCACATAATTCCCAATAAAATACTGTTTCCTTCATTTCTTTCCTGAAGCAGATAGCATTGCATGTTCAGTTAAGCTCACTGGTATTATCTGATTAAGGAGAACTAGTTAACCAATAAATCCTGAAAATTAATAATTTTCATGATGTTCAGTTTTGTTGGCGGTTCTTGAATGGTTCGATTGGACACTTGTAGGTTGGTGTTCTGTTAAATTGTTCAAAAAGTGAATCTTTAATGTTAATCAAAGTTATCTTTAGCAAATCTCAAAATGATTGTATATTTTTCATACTGTACATTTGTGATGCCTTCTAAAATGAAACCCTATGATAGACATTTAACATTTTTTTTAAATAATTGATTTTGAGTTAAATTTTTCATTTATTTTGACTAAATAGTAGTAAAATAGTATGAGTCAAGCCCTACAAAATATCTCCGATATAATTTCCACCTGTAAAAATGTATTGCGATTTTAAAAAAAAAATGTTTTAATTGATTTATTAATTTTTTCTTAAAAATCAAATTTTCCAAACTCCTCCCAGGCCGTTGGTCTGATCTTCACCAAAATTGGCACACAGCAGCTAGGGACAGTGCTGGCAAAATTTATCAGAAGAACTTTGATTCGTCAAATCATTGCAAAGATATGTTAATTAATTGATTAGGCAAACCCATTTTTACGAATTGACCTAAAGCTGCTGAATGCAATGTCCAATCTTAACGAAACTTGACACACAAGGACAACAGGACATTCTGAGGACGCACACCAAGTTTTGTACAATTCTCCCAATAGGGGGTGCAACAACTAAAAAACAATTGTAGTTCTAAACAAATTATCCATATTGGTATGCAATGCATCTTCTTTGGTGTACATCCTAAAATATGCTCTAATATGACTAGGATGTCCTACCCTTCCAAAAATTGATTTATTTGTACATTGTGCTAAAATGAATATAAGTACCAAATTTTCTGAAAATCTGCTTCAAGGTGGCGCTATAATAATGGCGCATTTTCTTTATTTTAGCTAATAGTTCTGTAACCTTGTGTGGCAAATCAAAATTCTTGTTTCTTTTGAATTCTTGCTTAAAGCCCCAACAATAGCAAATTAAAAATATTGCTGTCCATTTAAAATGGAGACATTTTGAGTCTTTTTCACAATATTATATATTTATACAATTTCAAAATATTTTTTGATGTGGTATGAATAATAAAATAAACACTTATGTGTTAAACTGAAAACATGGTTAGAAGGCAATCCGTAAACAGTAGAAATGAGAAAAGTTGAGATAAATGCTTCAGATAAATAGTTTTATTATTTGAAATTGTCCTGTCCTTTCGTTTCATCAATTTAAATGTTGAATATGAATCATTCCATACATGTACATCATATATATTTTGATCAAACCATAACTTTCAGTGAATATTCAAGATGGACCTTGCTATGAAAAACCACAACATAATTAGGGTTGGGTACCGAAACCCGGTGCCAACATGACACCAGTACCTATATAACCGGTATGTAACCGGACTGAATCAGAACGCAGGTTTCGGTGCCTAATTTCAGTTCCACTTAAATTCAAACGTGCTTTGGGTGGCGCCAAGCCAGAGACAGATGCGATCAGCGCATGTCACATATCACAAATATTCTGTGTTTTCAACCACATAATGTTTATTTTAGGTTTCAGACATTTAAATGCACATAAGTATTAGCAAAAAAATACACACTTGATGTCTATGGAAGCGGCAATAACAATCCTTTCAGTTATAATTTGACTACATGTCTTATTCATATCAGATACACGGTATATAGTTAACTATATAGTTTACTCTATTGTTGGCCCAGTTCAGCGGTCACTTACTTTCATGTATTTCGTAAGACGTGGATGAATTTACATGATGCAAATCCAACAGAATCCGATTCTCTGAATTGCGCCGCAAACTAACATGGCGGCACCCTTCGGGCATGCATTTATAGATCAACTAACCCACATTCACTTACACATATTTGAAAATCAGAATATCAGATAGTTCATGACGTAGTTAACAAGTTTGTTAATATTTTGAAATAAAAGATAAAAAGAAATAGAATCGGAAATAAGTATCGGTTCAGGCACCGGTACCATTTTAAAAGTATCGGTTTGGCACCGGTATCATAAAAAACCCTAAACATTATATGCTATTCTTTCACATGGGCCAGTGTTGCTTGGACCCCAATGTCTGCTGCTTGCAGCTATATTTGATTATGTATTTGTTTTGTTTGCATGTGCCCAGCAGTCATTTGCTGATGTATAAGGTCATGCAATCACAATCAAGAGATTTTCCCCTCAGTGAAATCTAATCACAAGTGGGCTCAGGAGACGTATTGGAGATGCACGTTCATATCCGCTGTAAATATCAGTCGGTCTTGAGATCAGATTTTCCAAAGTGGATGTAAACAGAGCCTACAAGAATGTAACCATCCAGCACGATTTTCAACATAAAGGACACTAGAAGCTGGACACATAATTTTTAATTACAAATAAGATAGAATTGATACAGTTGCATAATTACTGATCTGAATTTGACATCACTTATTTTTTTATTAGTTTCCTTTCTGCATGTAAAATGCTTTGTCTTACAGGTGTACCAACACAAGGCAGTTGCCGCTTAGCCTCTCACTTGTGTTTCTGTGTAAATAAAGATAATGTTTATTGCTGAGCTCTGCCGAGGGAGCCAATATCTCAGCTGGGTGCATCAACAAGAACGCTCCACTTTTTTGGCCTGTCACTCACAGTAAGCTCTAGTGACAGACCATGAAATGGTGTAAATAGACAAGTGCAGGAAAACCCCTCAAGCTCAAACAGATAGAAAAACTCATCACAACTGTCCTGATGGAGCAAATGTGGGAAATTCATGTCCAGGTAGCAGGAAATGCCCTTTAGTTTAACACTGCTGATGTCTTTTTCATAGCTCCGTACTAAGACTGTGAAATCAGTGCTGTGATGATTATGTAATTCATTAAAATTGTAAATGTGTAGTATTAGCCACCCATATTAGTGCTTTTAACTTTGAAATGTTCATAAAAGTATGAGAGACAGAGTGTTAAGGAAAATACCAATTATAAAATGAATGCTTAATGATCAAAGCTGTGCGTGCCGCAACTGGAAGTTATGATGTAGTATCAAGAGACTTTACTAATATCTTTAACCAAGTATGTACTGTAGCCTTGTGCAAATACGTTCCACCACCCAATAATGGCATGTTATATATTAATGCAGTCTGCTAAATGGTGCCTGAAATTCATGTCTGAAAATGGAGGAAATTACTCCCTTATATGCCCCATATTTTTAATTTCAAATTTAACTTGATCTTTTGAAATTTAAGAGGTCTTTGTACCATTAAAACATCCTGCCAGTTCTATAGCTTAAAATGTCCTCCTCATTATCAACAAAGCATTTATTTAAAGCTGCAGTCTGTAATTTTTTTTTTGGTTAAAATGAAATTTTGGAGCAAGTACATACACTCTAAAAAAAAAAAGGTTCTATATGGCACCAAAAATGGTTCTTGGCTCGTAATCATAGGGGAACCTTTTTTAGTGCTATATAGCACCAATTTTGGTGCTTCAG
Organism: Gobio gobio; assembly: GCF_949357685.1. Classification (NCBI taxonomy): domain Eukaryota; kingdom Metazoa; phylum Chordata; class Actinopteri; order Cypriniformes; family Gobionidae; genus Gobio; species Gobio gobio. The sequence continues at coordinate 49,218,405 of NC_137115.1, forward strand.
TGGTTCTTCAGCGGTTCTTCCCCGGTTCTTTGACTAAGGTGCTATAAAGCACCTCTGAAGAACCGCTGAAGAACCACTGAAGAACCACTGAAGCACTAAAAAAGGTTCCCCTATGATTACAAGCCAAGAACCATTTTTGGTGCCATATAGAACCTTTTTTTTTTTTAGTATAACCAGCCGTTGTTCAAAACGGTCTGCATATTCTTAGCCGATTTACAACGGTAAGCTTGTATAATAATGTGTTCAAATTTGAGTGGTACTGGTAGATTTCCGCAGGAAATATGAACTTTCCGTCTTTGCGTCATTACGCAAGGAGTCTGAGCATGTTTGGATACTGACGGTAGCGGATCGTATATGTGGTCTCTTCTTACAGCAGCTGAAATGTAATTAAACTTGTCATTTTGATGGCGACTTGTAATCCAGAGAGTTAAAATCGACAGTCATTGTTGACAACTGACAATTAGATTCTTCTGCGCTGAGGAGCCGTGCAGATGCACAACCCATGTAAAGAAGATAACTCCGCAGATAACTGCACTTTCAAAAGTAACTTGCGGTTCGCAGCTCCAAAAATGGCTTGGTTTGATATTGCTGGATCTGTGACGTCACATAGGCAAACACATTTGAATATGACCGCCTCCAGAGCAAGACATCGACAAATGGTTCTACATCATCACACAATTAGCCCGCCCACTGGCGTTTAGTCGCTTAACAGCTGACATTTGTCTACCCTGGATGTGAGTGTCGTGTCAAAAGCTAATAGAGCCCGTTATAATCACTGTCTACACTGGATGCAGTATACAGATGTGTGTTCAGTTTCTGACATACTCCACACACTCTGTCGACAACAGGACAAATGGAAGAAAGTTAGTTCTCTTTGACGCTTCCAGTTTAAACCGTTTAAATCATAAATCATTTGTGTCTCTGTACAGACTTCAGAAGGATCCCAGCATCAGAAACAAGTGGATGATTTACTTTAATTGTGTCCCGGATCACATCAGAGGATTATGTTTAATCGGCGTGTAATGGAGAGTTTGCAAATAAACTTTTGCTGAAAGATGAAGCAGCCGAATGTATTGAATCTGACAGCAGCTGCATCTCAAACCATAAATAAATGATTTGTCTGTAAATTATTTTATTTGGATAATATTTTCAAAACACTCACATGCATTAGCAAGTGGGCGCTGATGCGGTTTCCTTTATGCAATGACGTCAGCCAATCATAACAGTGGCCGTTTACTGACAAGCCTTAAAAATGGATGATTTTATATATATCTTTTTGTGCAAAAACTTTAAAAAACATTATAAGTGAACCTCAATGAACATTAAAACAAAAAATTTATGTCTTGACCTGTTTAATTATATAGGGTTTTAATTGCAATTATAGTATACATAGTATAACAACTAATTAGCAACTGCACCAAATTGCATATTTTTGCAATTTTTTTAAGTGTTTTTTCCTTCTTAAGTATGAGCTCCATATTTTCCTATACCATATTATATGAGCCATAAAAGCCTGATGTATCAAATATTATACTCAACAAAAATACATATACATTTTTTTTTAGTGCTGGGAATCGATTAAAAAAAAGTTACTAATTAATCGCATCTTTTTCTGTAATTAATCGTGATTAATCGCAAGTTTTTAATATTTTTGGAGTTTTTTAAATTTTTTATATTGTATTAATTTCAGTTACTCTCCAAATTAATGTAGAAACAATTTAAAGACAGTATATTTTAAATATGTGTTGTAATGGCATCTTATTATGAATGAAGGCCTCTATGAAACATTAATGACGTTACATTACAGTATCACTGAAATCTACCCATTTCAACATTTATTAGGCTTTAAAAAAAACTACTTTTAATTTAAGTGAACTTAACAATCTTTACATAAACCCATTATAATAAATGTTATATTTACCCATGGCCTTCCCTGTTAGACATTATACAGAAATATAATAGTTATCAAACACCTTTCAGAACTGCATAAATAATAAATGAAATATAGATTAATTATCATTAAAGCTACATTTTCCTCTGTTTCCATTGTTCTTTGATGAACATTAACGACAGACATCATCAGTGCTCCTGTCACTTTAAGAACGGCCGCTGACGTACATGACGCTGTCCCGCGCGCATCTCATTTCCTCACAACTCTTTAAGTTAATTTAAGACTCCTAATGTGAGAACTCTACTAAACTGGCGTTTTGGCAAAATTCTCTGTGTTGTTGTTATTGTTTGTTCAAGAGCAAAAGAGAACTCGATGTGTGCACGTGCCACGAGACTGGCGCGAGTCTGTCTGTGCGGCGAATGTGTGTGTCCCAGCTGACATGACACACACACACACACAGACACACACACACAGACAGGACAGCGCGTTCTCTTGTGTCTTGTCATGCTTAGATGGTTTAAAAGCATTTACATGAATAAGAGCGTGATCATATAATGTAACGCTGGGTAAAAATGGATATAAAAACGGACGCTGCGTTAATTGCGTTAAATATTTTTAATGCGTTAAGCTGAAAAAATTAATCGCCCGCGTTAACGCATTAATTTGCCCTGCCCTAATTTTTTTATATTATATATATTTTTAAAGGCTCCCATCCACATGGAGACGCGTTTAGCTGAATACGTTAAAATTTTGTATCGTATCAGCGTTTCGTCCAGACGGATCAGGCATTTTTGGAGCCTGAAACCGGTATTTTTTTAAACCGGGTCCCACAGTGGATAAATCTGAAACTGACACCCTTGTGTTTTCGTGTGTACAGCCAATCTGTATATTTTGTGAAACGGTGATGTACATTGTTTTTAGTCGGTTTCAGTGGTTTCGTGTGTACACAGATATTTCTGAAGACGAGGGGAAAAAAGATTGGATAGGGAAAGCTCTGGCTTCGTGTTGATGTGGCTTTATATTATAATGATATGTCATGCTTTACAGGGTTAATCATTGTTTTCTCCTATTCATTTTTCCACAAATGATCTGTCTCCTTCCCTTATTCTGTCTCTACTAACATTTATATTGTTGTTCTTGGCAGAGATTTCGTGACCTGACCTTTAAAAATTAGTTCAACAGATATTTAAATCCACAAGTCGGTAGTCTTAAAAATAGCTGGTTTAAATTGTACAGTGGCAGCAGATATAATCCTGAGAAACGAGACCTCGCTGCTAAATCAGTTATCGGATATCAGTGTAATCATTATATATGAAGTATGAATATGTAAATAAACATGGAGTCAAGCTAACCATAACAAACAAAACCGTAAGTGACTGATGCAAAGAGAATACTTGTATGTACGTCCCAGATGGATGTCTAGAGAGGAGAGATGTAACAGGTGTGCTGTAAAGATGAAGGAGTCTGTTTTAAGTAGGTCTCTTCAGCAGCTGCACTGGCTGCAACATTTATACAACTCTGCAAGTTTATACAGTGCAAGCGAGTGGAGGGGCATGGTGAGCCCAGACACCACAAAACTAGATCGTTTGCAGTGTAAACATGGAATAAAACATGCCTTTTGCATGTCAGATTAATATATACATTGAATACCATTCATTGATAAATGTCCACGACTGTAAATTTTCTACAGAATTGTAAACTGAGCACCTCGTTATTTATTTAATCCACTTGTATAGTTTTAACCAAAATGTTTATTTGCATTTCATCCAGCAGTCCATCTTTAACAGACATTGAGTGTGAATGAGGTGTGATTTTTCAAAAGAAAAGTTTGCTCTGGCTGGTAAACCACCATTGGTTTGCGCCAATTACGTAATAGTTTGAACAGCCACAAAAGACCACCTACTCTCCAGACAGGATTTAAACATCTTTTGATTGAAGACCCAAGTTAGTTTTGAAGATGAAAAACGTCCCAAGCACAAAGTTCCCTCACCATTCCTGATTTCTAACACACATTCACAGCGTTCGGCTGGTCTTGCGGCTCTCAGAGCAGAAACTCGTCTCTGGTTACGTTCATATGTCAATTGCTCGAGCTTATTTTATCCATTAGATCGAAAGATCTAAAAAAAGTCCATACATTTGCCCACCCATAGACCCTCCTCTCGAAGAAATCGGGACAGAAGTGGTGAAAGTGGACAAAAGAGACTAGCTTACATTTTAAGAGAGAGAACATTATGTGAATAAATTACTTTGTTTGCGGCTCTTCAACAGCACGTCTCTGTGTGCATCACTCCGTGTTGTGCAAGTCAAATATAATCAGTCATAATAAATAAATGTAATTTATTAAAATATTTTTGGTATTAGTATTTATTTATTGATTATTATTCATTTCAAATACAGTTTCTGAATATTATTTAGGCCTACATATAGAAATACCTATTATGTTATTCATAATTGAGTAGTATTGTATTTAATGGAAATGTATTTTTACCATTCGTTACCAGAGGTGTAGTTGGAAAAAAGAGGTGGGTAAACTATAAATTCTGGGTGACCGCATCGTGGTCACGGTAAGGTGGGCCACTGCCTACCGGTGTATAGCCTATCCTGATGATAGCTATTGTTCTCAGAGAGAACAAAAATATTTAAGAGAGATAAAAGGGAGGCTTATATCCAGAGGTTCCAATGCAATGCACTTGTACATAATGATTAGATTTGGGATTATTTTCATAGTCGATTAATCTATTGAATATTTTCTCAAGTAATCGATTAGTTGTTTGGTCTATAATATGTCCGAAAAATGTGGTTCAGTGTTTCCCAAAAGCCCAGGATGTCGTCCTCAAATGTCTCGTTTTGTCCACAACTCAGTTTACTGTCACATATGAGAGAACACACTAGAACATATTCACATTAAACAAGCTGGAATCAAAGAATTTTACTTTTGTCTTAAAAAATTATTCAAGCCGACTAATCGATTATCAAAATAGTTGTCGATTACAGTTTTTGCCAATTGCTAATGAGGCAGGTGCAGATTAACGACAGAAGGATGAATTTGGTGAAGAAGAGCGAGAGCTTTGTGTTGATGATGACGGTGCAGACAGCGATCGATTGCGATTGCATTTAGAATGTAAACTTTTGATGAATTTATGAGAAATCTACGAACGCAAACAGGAAGTAAAACTCCCATTGATTTTTCTCCATAAGGATTTAGATTATCAGCCATAATGTCTAAAACATCTGAGGTAGACTGACCACGAGTTGTGAAACGAAAGTTTCTGCTTCTGTAGCTAGAGGTCTGTAAGAAAAACTACACTACCCACAGTCCTAAGCTTAACAGCGACGCCTCTGATTGGTCCAACTCGCTGTTATTACCATAGAAACGTTTACCGTATAGGCGTCGATTTCGGGGGGACGGGGGGGACGCGTACCCACCAGATTTCGTCATGAGTCCTTTTGTACCCACCACTTTTTTTTTTTTTTTTTTAAGCCTCGAGTTCAATTTTGCGGTGAAGCATTGCTGACACACACATATTATTTTTTCCACTCAATTGTGTCGTAATAACGATATCTTATGTCATTTTAACTACATCTTTTCTCATAATAACGAGATCTTATGTCGTTTTAACGACATCTTTTGTTGTAAAAACGTTTGAAAAGCAGAAGCAAGCTCCGTAAAATATGCTCTTCCGCTGCCTGTATCAGTGGCAGTGCCCATAACACGAAATTGTTGTAATGGATTGATGTAGCCTATACAGTTCTTAACAGCCATGGGTAGCAGGTGCCATGGACCGCTCATGATTTAGCGTAATGACGGACCGCGGTGCAGCCACAAATATCATAATTATCTATAGGCTAGGCCTACTGTCATTGAGACATTCAAGAAATGTATTAAAAAGAAAGACGCTTTCAGCCTTACTCAAAGTAGAGCCCTACATTTCTGCCCGAGCCCGACGGGCCCGACTTTTTTACGCCCTAGGGCCGGGCTTCGGGCCAATTTTCCAGTCATAGCCTACCTCAGACGCGGGCCGGGCTTCGGGCTTTTTTAGGCTATAGGACGGCGCTATGCAACACGCATCGCCGCAAATGAGTAAAGCAAGCCAACACGCAAACTGCCACAAGTGAAACTGAAAATAAGCTAAGTTTTAGATGCTCAAAAGCACAATCATCTTCATTAAAATTAATGAGACTAAATGCTCTTACCAGTGTTTAGGTCGCTCGTTCTCATAATACGGTCTTTGATGTTGAAAAGAGCTGATGAATAAAATACTCATATCGGTTGATTTCGTTGACATGAACTCCGTTAAATGTGCATATAGCACGGGAATTGAAGACCGGATATATATTCATTTCGCGGAGAGGTGTAGCCTAAGGTAAGACAACCAGCATGTTTTTTATTTTTAATTAGGCCTATTTGTTTAGATTGTGTAGCCCGTTTTGTTTGCGCGCGCCGTTGCGATCTGCCTGCCTCATCTTGTCAAAAATGCCTTTTTACTGTGATGGTGGTGATAATAGGCTAAACATTTAAACGATGCTTTAAGTGTTTTTTATGGATTTAATAAGCAAGACAAGTCAAGTGTTGATTTCAGAGGCTAAAGTGTTGGGTTAACTCACTGTCGGCCGCTGGCCGCTTGGTCGTCACTTTAAAAAGCAAAAACTTTAGTTTAACAAACATTAAATGCTTTAAACATTTTTCTAAATTAACTTAATAAAGAAACAAAACGAAATATATCTACTTTGACATTAAAAACAAAACTGAACTATTTTAATGGCTGTAACTAATGTGTAATAGGGAGGATAAAAAAACCACGGGCTCCAGTGGGACTCTGATAATGAAGTGGGAAAAAAAATTGCAAAAATGAAAAATATTAAAGAATTCGCGGGGCGCTTTCATCGGCATGAGTAAGATAGGCTATAAGACCCGCAATATGTCTCTCATCTGACATTTTTATTTATTTACATTAGTAAGCTGCAGGACAGTCTTTCAAAACATGACCTGCGCGAAAGAGAAAAAAAAATGTACCCAGCACTTCTGAAAATGCACTTCTGAATGCGTCTCTGTCCCCAGCACATTTCAAACCAAACTGACGCCCATGGTTTACCGTACCCGCGAACGGCTATAGCGATAACAATAACTAGCTAGCTGACTAGCAAGGAGCTTGTTGTCACAAACTTTCAGTGGTTTAAATACCAGAGAATGCATGTAATTACATCCAGTTATTTATCTGATAATAATGTATCCTGAATTTTACTTGTAGGCCTACATTGGCTAATGGGAAAAGGAAGAGGTGACTTGAGTCAGTGGCATGAATCTAACCGTGAACCAAATTAACCCCAAAAACATAAAGTTTAGTACTGTTTTCCAAGCTCACTCACTTTGGGCTTGTAGCCGAGCCCGTTTGCTGGCATTAGGAGGAGGGCTGCTGTCTTGACGGCGCTTAAAAAATTGCCGGATATCCATGTTTGAATCTTGGTTGCGTGTCGTTCATGAATGATTCGTTCATTTTGAACGAATCTTTAATATGACTCGGGACTACCGAGTTGTCTCAGAGAGTGATTCGTTCATTTTGTGTTGACCGCGCATGCGCATTACGCAACATATGGGTTCTGATTCTGAATCGACAGGCGAGATCCGAGTCTTTTGTTCTTCCTGTCAGTCCCAAGCCTGTAGTGCTCCAGTCAGAAATTGAAGCTTTCGCGCCTCGATCGCCCCCCGGTGGCCGGTCCCAGTATAGCTCCTAAACCCCACCTCTCCATGTATTTGAATGGGCACGAGACACACTAAACTATTTAATTACACTTCAAATAATTGTTTCCTAAAGATGGTTTCTGTCATTTTAGGCAGTTTTTATTACAATAATTTCATTTCAAGTGTTCGTTTTTTAAATAAGTTTAGTTTTAGTGAGTTATTTGATGCTATAAAAACGGGGGGTGTGACGTCATGATTGACAGCTGAGATTGACGGCTTCTCTGAGTGAAGTTGTCACTGAGGCACTAACGGACTTTTTTCTGGATTTTTGGGAGGAGATTGGAGCTTTAGCTTTAATTTCTACACTTCCATAACTGTTTATTTCACACCAACATAATTAATTGTTCTGCATCTGCGAGAGTGTGGGCGGGCTTTTGATAATCGCGCCTCTACTTCCTGTTCTCTACTGCGCAACTCCGGTCCCGAGATCGCTACTGCGCAGACTCGATCCCAAGATGTCAGCGCCGTGAGCGGGCCTATGAAAGCTTCAACTTTGGTCAGCGGAAGTCAATGAAGTCGCGTCGTCCATATTTTTTTACGGTCTATGGTCAGTCCCATAGAGACGGAAAGAGAAAAGATTAGTTCATTTTGCTGAACGAGACTCAAAGATCCGAGTCAGTAAAATGATCCGAACTTCCCACTACTCACACTGGCAGTTGCATCGCAATATGAAAGACTTTGTCTAACTGTACAACAAACAACCAATGAAAATGAACAATATGAAACTAAAACGACATAAGCTTAATTTAAAATGGCTTAGGAACTGTAGGCTATTTAGAGGTGGATAAACTCAATTTAGAGGTGGATAAACGCACTTTGGAGGTGGGTAAACGCTATTTCCGAATTTTGGGAGGTGCGTTAACGGCGTTTACGTTCGTTTAGCCTCCACTACATCCCTGTTCGTTACGTGAGGCAAAAGAAGTCGGAAGGAAGGATGAACTAAAATTCAGCGCATTTACTTCTGCTCTCATATTTGAAGGCTGCTATTGGATCATTGAAGCTGAATGTCATTTTATGTGGCTACAGATTTTTTTTACCAAGAGCTTACGACCGGCTACCTTACCGTTAAGAACAAATGGTGCAACCGTATAAATTACAAAGTTTAACTATTAGTTACTAAGCCTCTAGTGTGATCTTTACATTCCAATATAAGTAAGAACTTGCGAATCACTGTTGCAATCCTACCCTGGTCGGTATCCATGTCGCTGTAATCAGATGCTTTCTTAACTACTGCTGTTTTCTCACCACGGCCATTTTGTTGTGTGTTTATTTTTATATTGAAAGGAAAGTGCGCAGCACATATTTACATATCATCTAAATGTTCACTAACAGTTATACCAAACTTCTTTTTACCCCTAAGTGAAGAACGAAAAATGACTTTATATAAAGATCTAATGCACTATTTTCATGACATTAGAAGTTTTCAATTTCAATGAAGTCAAAAGTTTACTAAGTTTTTAGTTGAATCAAAACAAGGAAGTAAATTAGTTCAACATGGCCACAAATTATTCAAATGAGGGAACAAATTAATTAATAGTGGGAACAAATTCATAATTCATGGCCACGATTTAACTTAAACGAGTGAACGAATTCTTAATTCATATATATATACTTATATATTTTTCATGTGTGGGGCTCTGTAGAAGTAAATGAACTGAAAAGCGGCTATCAGTTTGACATTTGCGTGGCTTCGGTGCCAACTTGTGCTGCAGCTGGCTAGTATCAGGAAGAGATTCCTTGCTTTGTTTTTGTCATGTTGTCACCGGCTGTCAATTAGAGGCCTGTTCCTTTTAGCCTGCAGCCGATTTGCCCTTTTCTCACAACGCTCCCTGCCTTAGTCAAGAGGACGACTGACATGATGGCAGCAATTATTGTAGGAGCAACCCAATGGACTCTGGGTGTAATCTGATGATGGTTCTCAACTGGTTTTGCTTCTAGAACCAGATTTTACATTGGACGACCAGTGGCATTTGGAAAAAGTATGGATAAATGTTTGTGGTTCCAGACTATTACCCCTCTTCAGTTTTCTAAACTATAAAATTAAGAATTTCTCAAAATAAATGCATCATACAAGCAGAGAGTTTTCATGTGATTGTCAAACATGACTGAATTAATTCAAGGCACATATTTTCAATACGCAAAACTGCTTTTGAACTTCACTAAACGGGTGTGTGTGTGTGTGTGTGTGTGTGTGTGTGTGTGTGTGTGTGTGTGTGCCACTCAAACCAGCATCAGATAAAGGAGCGAACGATCATCTAAATCTGTACTTTGCTGTTTAGTTACCGTGCAACATCAAACCACATTTGCAGTGTGAAACTAATGGTGAGGTCATAATATATGCAGGTTATAAAGTGTTTTAGGTTTTTCTCACCCATGTAAGCACATGCTATGACTTTGAGAAAAAATGAATGAAAAAAAAAGCCCCCAGAGAGAAATAAATATTTACAGATGACCATATAGCAAATATAATGCTGAGAATAATGCTGTATGAACCATTTATGTTAAATGTGCATAAAAATAGCTACAGATAGGTTGAAATAGAAAATGTGTAGGAACCCTGATTAATGGGAGTATCGGCCATATTACCAAGTGAAAGATGAATTTGTACCAAAATACCATTTAGTTTAACCCTGTGGAGCTGCTTGCGTGTCGGTCAAAAATAACCGTTTTTTTATTTGATTTACAAATGATTGTTCTGTATTTTAGTATTTTTAGGGGTTTTATGGTAATAAATTGTATTTATGCAGTAGTTATAATTCATTTATTAACTTTTTTTTAAATGGACCTGAAATTGAAATTTCCAACGTAAATGGTCCTAAATCTTTAATGCTTTGGAGCACAGACTTAAGTTTGGTCTCTTTTTAAAGACGACACTTGGCAGATTATTGCTGAAGTGAAAAGAGTTTGAAAAATGTGAACTTGAAGAAAAGTTATACAATTTTACATTTTTTGTTTATGAAAAATGCACAAAAATAAAAATTGAAATGTAAATAATTTCCAAAACTCTAAAACTGTGAGAAAAACAAAGCAATAAATCTAAACAAGCTGTATTCCAAATTTGAGGTCATCTCAAAAAAGGAGCTTTCAGTAAGATTTTATTTGGGCGCTGTACCAAACGTTTCCACTAGATTAAATTCGTCTCCCATTCATTTCCAAAGTGGTCATTTTTGACCGCGAACAAAACAAGTGTGACTATGGGTCCTATTTTAACATTCTGAGCGCATGGTCTAAAGTGCATGGCACAAGTCCACTTTTGCTAGTTTACTGACAGGAAAAATGGTCTAAAAGGGTTGTACCAAGTCTCTCAATGAGTCATGGGTGTGTTTTGAGGTTAACATGCAATGGGAGTCTCATCTCCTATTCCCTTTAAAAGCCAGTTGCTCTTGCACCATGGCGGATTTGCTATTTACACTGCGGAATTTGCAAGCTGAAAAACTGAACGCTTCTCTAGTGAGGAAACGGATCTGCTTGTGTGTGAGGTTACAGCGCGCAGGCAGACCATCTACGGGACAAGCCGGATTCCACCAAAGCTCCAAAAATGTTTCATCCTTTAATTTTTCATATTTATATCATGTGCTGCTGTGTGTAATTGTGCACCGCCTATAGGCGCATATTACTAACGCGCTCTTTAAATAACAAAAAATACTGGCAAATGTCAATGGCGCAGTCGGTTTCAGTTGCCTCATAATAGTTATGCGCCTGAACTAGGGATGGCTCGATACCACAATTTTGTCTTCGGTACGGTACCACAATCTAATACCGAAGTACCGATATTAAATCGATACCATACAGGGTCTGAATTTTGCCGCGGGTATTGCGCATAATTTTACTCTCCCAGGTTTGGGGTTTATAAAGCAGAAAATTAACAAAAAAATTTTTTATTATTAAATGAATCAACAAAGATTATCAAATCAGTCATTTGGAAACTTTCTTGTGCAAAGTAATTTCAGCAATACTCCCTTCTCTAGCTCTCAAAATGAGCAAATTGCTTTTAGCTTCAAAAGACATCACACATGCACTATAAAAGCAATCTGCGCGCTCCGATTCAAAGCTTTCGTTTCGGGACAGCTGACGGAAGTCACTGCCCACGTCTTTTTAAACCTCGCCAATTTGAACATGCAGGCGATTTTATAGCATTCCGTCATACATGGGATGGGAGCTAAGAGAGAGGTTTCTTTGCGCTCATACCAACAACAAACAGACAAGCCTAAAGAGCGTTGCGCATTCCAAATTAAGTTGTTTTTCCTTAGTCAGATACACACAAACTTATGTAAAAAATGTCCATCTTTAGTCAGTAGTCACATAAACACAGTTGGTTATGTCTTACGCGAATATAGTGCAATAGTATGCGTGCAAATATTATGAAATCTAAACGTCATTGGTTGAAACGAACGCTGTAGATTTCATAATATTTAAACGATACGATCTTATGCATGTGCGTTGATCAGTGTTAAAAGAAAATAAATGTCTAAATTAGATTGTTTGATTTATGCACTCACCTGTCGATCTCTTAATGTCTTGTACAAGTCAGGGCAAGTGGCAGATGCTTGGCAAGGTTTGATGGTTCTTCAGCAGTTTTATAAGCAAAGTAATTCCAAATTTCACTTCTACTTCTCTCTTTATTAACTCCTTTTGGGCGTGTTGAGTGAGATTCAACTGCTGTATTCATTTTGTTCTATGTTGCCACATTTGCCGGTTTCGCGTCAGTTTGGGTAGCACACTGCCACCTAGTGGTGAACTTTGGAACAGCAGCATATACCGAAATGAGCAAAATCTTGATATCGTACCGTTTGAAATAAAATACATACCGGTATTTTCCCAGTACCGGTATACCGTGCATCCCTAGTCTAAACACACACCGTTTTCAGACTAGCTTGCCCATGGGCGAACAAATGCATTTGCTATTCAAACGTGACGCTGGATGTGAAAATGATAACTGGGTCGGGCTGAAACTAGCATTGCACCAGGTGTATGAAATAGGGCTAGGGCTGTACGATTAATCGGAAAATAACCGAAACCGACATTCAGAACCTCTAACCGACATATTTTTCCCATGTCGGTTATTTCGGTTTTCACGTGACTCCGCCCCGTCAGTCACATCAAGTGCAGTTTGCAGGCACACAGAGATGCAGGAGCGGTTATCTGTGTTTATAGATGCCCAGAATCACTATAGTAACTGCATGTTTTACACAGTTTATACAGGTCAGTTAATTGCTGTTCTTATAGCCTACGCGCTGACACACACACACACACACACACACACACACACACACACACACACACACACACACACACACACACACACACACACACACACACACAGACGGTGCGCGCAAGCCCCAGAGCCGCTTTCACTTTCGTGCTCATAAAGTTTGTCAAGTAAATGCGTTTAAAGGCTTGCCAGTTTCAACATTTAAAGCGATTGTGAACTATTCAAAAACAACAATACGGAAAACTTCTCCGTTCAGTGCTCAGCTTCTTTCTGTGACACAGAGAGCCGAGGGGTGTCGCGTCTCTGAAAACGCGCGCGCCCTGAAGGCAGATCTTTCACCTGCGTCCACACAGAGCTGTCATTTGTATGTGGTTTAAGCCCTGCCAGTTTGAACATTAAAGTGAGTTTAGACCATCAGATGTGTATTATGTTGAACTAATGCCTGATATATTTTGACAAACGAACACTCAGACAGAAGCCGTGACTAAAGTAAAGTAATAAAGTAGCTTAGAAACTCAACAGTTAGGCATACATTTTAATACCTTAGAAGTAAGTACAAACCACAGCTTCATAATGAATAGAGACGGTATGAGTAATTCACAAACACAATCACTCTCTCATTAATGCATTCAAATAAATGTAATGTAGGCCTACAGTGTTAATTTATCTGTATCTGATGTACAACAAACAGAAATCTGCTCCATAGACAATAACTGCTGAAAGAGAACCGTTTCCTTCAAGTATTTTAAAATCACAATGCACTTTTTCATTAGAAAAAAAAATTCCACCTTTAATAGTAGAAAATATTTACAGTACAAACCTTATCAGTGAACTTAAACCTTATGAGGGCAAAAAAAAAAAAAAAGCAAAATAATCGTTCATTAATCGTAATCGAGGTCAAATGTTCAATTAATCAAGGTTTTTATTTTTGGTCAAATCGTTACAGCCCTAAATAGGGCCCTATGTTTTTCAGGATCTTAACCTTTTCGAATCATGTCCGTGATTTTTGTGTGTGCGTGTTTACACCGCAAGTGCCGAAACCTTTACAAAGTTTCGTACCATTCCGGTGAAGTAAAAAAAAAAAAAGATCTAACAGCATCAGGGGGTTAATTGTGAGGCAGCAGACAGCGAAAAAAAACAAACAAAATTCACGTTTTTTATTTTGCCAAAATTCACTCCTAATTTTTTAATGGTTGTCAATGGGGAACTTTTTGTTCCAGAAATTTGTTACCGTGTCGACCATGGGCTTGTGATCTTAATTTGAAATAATTTCAGCTGTAATGTTAATGGACAACACAAGCTCACTGATCAATGAGAGAGATGCATTTGCAAGCCTGAACACCCAAATCAGAGGCACGACTATGTCTATGACAGATGCTTTCAGGAAATAAAAGCACCTTGCTTTGTCCCAGTGTTTAGTACTAATGGACCAGCAACAGTATATCGGGTTGTAGCTGTTTGTTAAAATGTGCAGATTGCAATTATATTGTGTATGAAATGCTTTTAGAATGGGCTTTGATAAAGGGCTTTTTAATTAAGATGTTGTTGTGGGTGACGAATGCCATTCAGCCTCTGCACAGTCTTTATTTGAGGTGTGTACTCAAGAGTTCTGATGAATACTCTGAAGATGGATTATAATTAAATGCAAAGTCAATAAGCCACAGATTCTGCAGAACAGCACGCTTTGAGACTGATGTAGTCACTTTGCTTCTTGAAAATTATAAATGGTTTTTCTAATAAAGGTTGCCTTGCAATAATTATGCATTAATTTTTCAACTAGGTTTTATATTTTATATACAGGTTTCAGTATTTTATCTATTTATTTGTTTTTAATAAGATTGTTTTGCACATCCTTAGCAGTGATATATTATATTTTAAAAAGTGTTTTAGGTTTTTATCACCATGTAAGCACATGCTATAACTTCGAGAAAAAGCAATGAAAAAAAGCCCTAGTGAGAATAAAATATTTACAGATGACTGTATAGCAAATATAATGCTGAGAATAATGCTGTATGAACCATTTATGTTAAATGCATAAAAATGGCTACAGAAAATGTGTAGGAACCCTGATTAATGGAAGTATCAGCCATATTACCAAGTGAAAGATGAATTTGTACCAAAATACCATTTAGTTTAACCCTGTGGAACTGCTTGCGTGTCGGTCAAAAATGACCGTTTTTTTATTTGAATGAAATGATTGTACTGTATTTTAGTTTGATAATATTTTTTATTTTTAAGGGGTTTTATAGATAATTTATTAGCACTTATTATTGGGTGTGAGCAAAAACATGTCAATTTTGTGAGTTCCTTTTAAAATGCAAATGAGCTGCTGCTCCGCGCCCCCCTTCCAGAAGAGGGGGGATCCTTTACACAAGCTTCGGATACACTGTCAAAAACAAAACGGGCAAATCTCACTCAGCCAAAATGTCAGAAATAACCAGTTGTGAAGTGCAGCCTTACATGTTTGAACCAGAGTCGGACACAGATGGAGAGACTCAGGAAGAGGTTTAAACTTTTAGACTGCACCTGACCCTTTCTAAATGGTTGGTGGATTCATTTATGTAACGTTAGTTGTTGAGTTTGTGGGATTACAAATTTATAAATTGTTATATCTAGGTTCCAATGTAATACTATGTACATAAGGTTTTCAGTGTATATGCTGTTATACAGTTTGAGGTAAAGATTGACGACGATCAAGTTAATCAGCCCATGTGTTTGAGACATTAGTCTTTTGTCTTTGTGCACTTCCTGACCATTTAGTGTGACAAGCTCCGAGCACAGTTGTGCTTTTGTCTCTGATAATGTGAAGGTATGAGCAATACTGTCAGTGATTGAATTTGCATCTATGCATTTGAATGACACTGTTATGCTGATCGGATTAGGACTGGTGACATTGTAATGTCTGGGGTGTGTCCCTTTAGCTGGACACAACATTTGCATTCTTTTGTTTAGATTGTCTCCTCCTCTACTGTGTGAATCCCTCCCCCTGAAATGTGGATAAATTACAGTGTTTTATACTGTTTTAGCTAGACTTGTTCGACGACCACAGCGAAAACCAAGCTTGTGTCTCAATAAAGAGTAACGTCTGCTTGAAAGATATCCCAACGTCTCCTGGTGTTTCCAACAAGTTGTATAGGTGCTCATGCGGGAACGTAAAAAAGGCATTCACCTGACTATACAATGCATAATAAATGTGCGTTTATGAATAAAACTAACGGGATAAAACTAACGACATAGCTCTAGACTGTGAATACAGTCAGAGACTATGGTCATTTTAGTCATATTAGCCGTACAGCATTCTAGAAAGCTAATTCAGAAAGGAAATTTGCAAACATTCACAAAATATGAGGTGCCATCCTTACTTGTTCTAGATATGAAGTTAGAACACGAAGCGTTGGTATTGACCCATCCTGCAGAAACACATTTCAGTCATGGGTGGGGTTTCCCTACTCTTACGTAGGAGTAGGGGGAAATATGAAACATCACGTTATGAAAGATTGATAATGATTGATGGGGATTATAAAAAAAGTATTGGGTGGATTTTTACCATTATAGGCTGGTTGTTTACACACACTGTGAACATGCATCTTTGTTCAAACATATTATAAAAGTAAATTTTGCATAATAGGTTCCCTTTAAAGTGTTGCCAATTTTTAACCTGCTTTGTATTGTAACAATGTCGGTGGTATATTTAAATGAACAATGTTTACTTGTTCTCCGCGTTACCGAGAAATTCACGTTTATTTGTCTGTAAAAGTCTGCCGGATTACTTTTGACAGCTCCAGGTCAATCGTGAAAACTACATATTATAGAATTCTTGCACCCTACGTCTGCATTTTTGTATCCACAGGCAGTCAGATCGACAGAGCGTTATTAACAAAACAGATATTGTAACACTGAAAATTGTATCATACTTTGTCTACTGTTTAAACAGCATTATGGTAAAAGTGGAAACACAATTGCAACAGCTTTCTTACATGTATGCAACTGGGGTTTGGGCGGAACTGACAGAATGTCAGCTTCTTTCAGTTTTCCCCTCCGTTTGGCCTAAAACACTGTGTTTGTGGTCATCCAGTTTGAAATGTTGACTTTTATCATTTTGGGATTCTGTGTTACGATTCTTTGCAGCCTTTATCCACTGCCTACAACGGGCTGAAACCTTCACTGGAAACTGAAAGTAACTCACTCCTCCTTAACGTTAACTCTTTGAATTCTTGCACCCGGGAACAATAAAAGTTTGTGAAGAAGTATTTCCTACTAAAGCAAGGCGGTATTTGACTCTGTTAAGCATATCAATATCAGACTAGTGGGATTGGCCTTGGATGGCATCATGCCCCTGTGATTTATGGGCGTTGAAGTTTACCTACCTATTTGGCAAAAGGGACGACGATAGCCTTTTTTTCTGTAGTCAGTTTGCATTGATTTAATTTTTTCCCTGTCTTCTTACTGTACAGGCAGTAGAAAGTAGAGGTCTTCACGGGTCCAAAAATTCATACCCGAACCCGAAGAGACCCGTAATGTGCTTAACGGAACCGACCCGGACCCGTCTATTATTTCAAAAGCTGGACCCGGACCCGTAAAGATCCGAGAAATGCCAAAAACGTAGTACCCGGAACCGACCTGGACCCGTCTATTATTTAAAAGCTGGAACCGAACCCGGCGTGAAGACACAGACCCGACTGGACCCGTTTGTCACATATTCCACAATAACTGATTAACAAGTCAATAAACAAGTTATGAAAAATATAACTTTTTGTCTTACCTAGCCGTCGTCTCCCTTCCTTGTAACGTTACTTGTGATGCATTACATCCTTGCCAAAAAGTTAAATCCATGTTATTCCTCTCTTGTTATTCCAAGCATGCTTAATTCACTCATCATTTCAGCTTTAAAAGTCCACTTTATGTCACGGTGACGGATGACAAATGCGTCTTTGCAGATTTGCATTTCGACTCGAGTTAACTCGCATAATAACTTTGACTGTTTGCCTTTTTGAACTATAATAGCGATTGCTCGTTCGGTGGCCGCTGACGTCCGCATTATTTATTTGCTATAATCTCTGTGAGCCGAGCCTGACCACCAAAACTTTAAGAAATAAGACGGTTCATTCATATTATTATTAAAGTCAATCACAGCGGAAGCTCGGGTTGCCATAGAAATGACACGCGCTTGATACTGCGCACATGCGCGGTGGCTGGAGCAACCTGAAATATGAGCTTTTTTACGCAATTTGAGCATCATAGAAAACATTTGTGACAGTTCAACTGAGATTTTGTTGCTGATTTTAAATATATTATTTTAATATAATTTCAAATCAAACTTCAACAGTGCGTCACACGTAGACAGCACTTACTTTTTTCTCATGTTTGTCCACAATATGCATGAAGGATGCCCGGACAGAAGAGGTGCCGTGGGTTTAACTTCTTTATATTCGTTGTTTTTTAGCTTTTTTCACACATCACTCATGAAGGTAACCATTATTATTACCGTGCGCTTGCAGAGAGAGCGAGCGAGAGAGAGAGAGAGCGAGCGCGTGAGGCGAGCGAGCAAGAGAGAGAGAGATCGCTCGTGTTTTTCTTCTTTCTTTTTTTTAAACCTTATTTCCCGGCTCACACTTTTCTTATCCTAATTTTACAGTTGCAAGTTACAAAAAACACACAAGCAGTGCTGACTGACTCTGATCACGGGCAGGTGTTCTCCGAGTCCGGATCGACTCGGGTATTGCACACAATTGTTAAACAGACCCGGGACCCGTAGTAATAGATTGGGACCCGACCCGGACCCGGCTGATCATTTAAAATATAGACCCGAACCCGTACGGGTCCCGGGTCGGGTCCCGGGTCCACGGGTCTCGGGGGCTCCGTGAAGACCTCTAGTAGAAAGCCCATTTTTGCCAGTGGTGAAGTACTACTTTTAAGTAATGTCACAATTCTCTCCTCAGTAATATATCGGCTGTAAATATTATTTATTTATTTATTCATTTTTGTATTAATTTATTCATTTATTTATTTATTTGAATCCCCTTTTTAGCTCTGGCAACAATATCATCTTTTTTCTTGCCTGTTCTAAATTACTGTCATCATTTGTAAATCCATAATGTTTCACGTATATGTATTGTCATTGCCATAATGCATTATATTTGTTTACAAGACCATAAAGAAAATTACCTAAAGGTGTGTGTATAAATTAAAGTGCCTTGACATGAAGAGGGAAATGGCAAACATTTTATTGTATTGCAAGGGCTATAGAAGATTATATGACTCATATTTACACAAGCAATTATATGTAGGCTAATTAATGCTAATGATGATTGCTTACTTGCTTCATTCATTTGGTTTGACTGGCAGTTCTTATATTATACAGTAATAAAGTAGCATAATTTATTTATAGCATGACTTCTCCAAGATTATTGATGAAGGTTTCCAAGGTGTGATTGTAGTTATAAAATTCCATTGAGAACACATGCTATCATGATCATTCTCATTGTCATATAATAATAATTAATAATTTGTTAGATTTATATAGCGCTTTTCTGGGTACTCAAAGCGCTTTACATATAGAAGGGGGGAATCTCCTCAACCACCACCAACGTGCAGCATCACCTGGATGATGCGACGGCAGCCATATTGCGCCAGAACGGCCACCACACACCAGCTGATTGGTGGAGAGGAGACAGCGACGAAGCCAATCACAATATGGGGATTTTTAGGAGGCCATGATGGACAGAGGCCAAAGGGCAAATTTGGCCAGGATGCCGGGGTTACACCCCTACTCTTTTTCCTGGGATTTTTTATGACCACAGAGAGTCAGGACCTCGGTTTAACATCTCATCCAAAAGATGGATATACATGTTTAATATCCCCAACATACTGATGCCGAGGAGATGCTGGTGGGCTTTTGTCCTGCTGCTAAATTTCTTCCATTCACACACACAAGCGCATACTTGTCTGTTTTTCCTGCAGTTGCAATGTGTTGCTGTTTAGCAAGTCTATTAATATTTTATTCCTCCTTTATATACTCAGCACCTAAGGCTGAAGTCTTCTCAAAGTGTCTGGCTTGGGATATTTGAAATGAACAATGATTCCTTTGCTTCATCTTTCCATCTGTCATTAGCTTCAGAATTCGATATAAAGTAGCCGCACTTTAAAATTCACCATCACATGGAGCCTTTAACCTGACAAAGCCAGACGATAAAACTCGCACATGCCCGCAGGATCTTTAACTTGCGTCAAAGGCGTGATTTGACCGCCAGAAGGGTAACAATGGGGTGAGTTGTCAAGATGAACAGAGCCTCGTCACAGAATATATACTTTCAATAATGAGGGAAGGTGCCAAATGCGCAATCTGAGGGGTTGCTAGGCAACTGCATCAGCATCACTCCAGCAACCTCATGTCAAGAAACGCCCTGGAACCACGCTTTTGAATGGCATCGCCTGGCTCGCTTATGTGATTTGCAGCACATTGATTGAAGCATGGCCCATTGCCTGCCTATTATCCGTGATGGTAGATTCACACACACAGGCTGAATCGCTCCGTAAAGGAAGTAATGATTCATTGCCATCACCAGTTCAGCACAGTTGGCAGCATTAGTGTGACTGTTGTTGTGGATTTGGTGTCTGCTCAAGTCTTTCGTCACAAAGTATCACAAGTTGACAAATGAGCATGTTTCAGACCTTTCCGTTGCCCTTCGCCTGAAGGATGTAATGCTATGATCAGTTATGAGCAGCCCAGCGTTTAGAAGGTCTTGCTGTGTGATCATTAGTTAGTAATCAGTAGAACATGATCAAACTGTGAACTGCGTCGATGCTGACGGCAACGGAGCACACATATAAAAGAGAATCTGTGCTCATTAATTCAGAGTTACAGCCCTAGCAGATTATACATTTATATACTTAGAAATAGGCATCACAAAACTACTATTCCTACCAGGATTTAACATTAGTCTTTTCATCTTCCCTCGCTTGAAGTTTTGTGTCCAGTTTTCCGGTGTTTAATTTCCTGATGTGTGTTTTAAATGCCAATACCAATACCTTTCACAAAAAAGCATCCACACACCAGATACTGACCACTACTTTTAATATATTGACCCTCTCTCGTTCAGGGACTTATTATTCCATTTCTGTTAATCAAATGTCTGTGAAATTTGTTTAATTTATGTCTCGGTTGTTAACTTTTTATGTTCATATAAATGTTTATACATAAAAAAATTGGCTGGAAAAAAGCAGTTGAGAGTGAGAGGATGTTTCTTTTTATTTTTTTTTGCTGAGTATATATGTGTTATACACCGCCCGGCCCAAAAAAAAGTTGCTGTTTGGATTTTTCACCTGTCATAAATAACATCACAGCATTTATTTCCATCAAGAGCCACATCAATTTTTGGTCAAGATCTTATATTGTCAATGCAAGAGTCCAGCACTCTGTAAAGTCTCCTCCAGCACATCCCAAAGACTTTCAATGAATTTAAGGTCTGGACTCGGAGGTGCCGATTCTTCATGCTCCCTCCCAACCATTCTTTCACAATCTGAGCCTGATGAATCTTGTCACTGTCCTCCTGGAATATGGCCATGATGGGTCTTCCTACATGGTTGTTTAAGAAATGAAAAGCTACACACTCCATCAATTAGGGTTATAAAAACTGAAGCCAAACATATAATATGTTATAATGCTGGAAACATAATAATCACTGCAATAATGATCCAATCATCGACTCTTAAGCAATGGCATTTGCCTATTTAAATCCACACAGCGACTTCTTCTTTTTGGCCGGGCAGTGTATATGACTTCTCAAAGGTTTAGGTAAGACTTTTTTTGTTGAGTCTGCTCACCAAGGGTGCATTTATTTGAACAAAAATGCAATAAAAACATTAATTGTGAAATAAAATAACTTTTTTTTTTTCAAAATGTCTTCAGTGTCACATCATCTTTCATAAATCATTCTAATATGCTGATTTGGTGCTCGAGAGACATTTCTCGTTATTATCAATTTTGAAAACGATTGCTGCTTAATATTTTTGTGAAAATCATGAAAATTCTGGATTTTTGAAAATTCTAATGAACTGTATTTTAAAAAGTAAATTATTGTAAAAAAATATATATTCTCACTTTCGATCAATTTGATCATTCCTTTCTGAATGAAAGTATTAATTTATTTAAAAAAAAAAATCCTTACTGACCCCACAACTTGGTTGTGTGTATATATGAATTATATATTTATTTAGTTATTTACTGTATATTGCACATACTGTGTGTGTATTTTAAACAGTGCAGTTCAAACAGAGGCAGGAAGCTTTCAACCATTATTTCTGATTAATACCTTTTATTATTCACAGCATTTAAATGACATGTTCAATCTTTAAATTAGTCGCCTGTTTATCTATGATTGAGTAAGTTTCATTTGATGGTTTTGGTAGGTTCGTTTCAGTTCGTCTTGAACAGTGAATGAAAATGATTGCAATGTGTTGCAGTGATTGATTTATTCATTTATTAATGCATTCATCTATAATTTAATTCAAAATGTTATATTTTAAAGATCTGCTGGTCTAATGACATACTCAGACATATTTTTTTTATATATACTTCTACATCTTGCTGTCTGAAGATCGCACTAGTGATGGCTGTACTTTTCAAATCTACCCTATCTTTTTGCTCTTGTAGCTTCCTGAACACCTTCAGGCTCGGTAGTGCTGGAGCCTCAGGCACATATCATCCTTTTCCTAATCGATTGTGACGCCTTTCTCCTCTCTCCCTCTGCTGAGACGAGCACTTGCCGTCCGTACCTTTTGCTGTCCAGTACACGAAAGCAGGCGACTTCAGTACAGACACTGAAAGACAGTCCTTTTATACTCACAAGTTCCCTGTGCCTTTTCATTCACCCGATATATCATATTCCTGCAGACCAAGAATGCTATAGTTCTGTTTACATCTGACATTCAGATGTCCTTTTTCTACAAAAACTACATTTGTGCCCGGGGAAAAAACCTGAAAAGTAATGTCCAAAAATTACATTGCAGACATTAGAAATAAGGCCACAATTGCTTGTGTCCACATTTCAGGATGTTCATATCCATATTCTCTCATAGAAGGACTGTCCCCGAATTGACCGCAAACGTGCAGCAGGAACTAAGGAGCTTGTCACAACCGATATTCTCTCATGTGACATCTTTTTATTGCCTTTTTGAGAGCAAAATATAATTGATTCCCCTTGAGTAATACTTTACTCATGTCATTTCACATATGTATGACTTTCTTTTGTAGAACATAAAAGATGATAATTTAAGAAATGCTTCAGTATATATATTTTTTCATACAATGGGAAGTCAATGGTAACCAATTGGGATTCAAACTCTTGAGGTCTGGCAACCGCAAGCATGAAAGCTCGTAGTAGAGGCTTGTACAGCAGTCTGTAATATATAAAAATAATAAAAACAGAACTATATATAGTTACACTATCTTGCCAAAAGCTTTGGGACGCCTGCCTTTACATGCACATGAACTTTAATGAAATCCCATTCTTAATCTGTAGGGTTTAATATGGAGTCGGCCCACCCTGTGCAGCTATAACAGCTTCAACTCTTCTGGGAAGGCTTTCCACAAAGTTTAGGAGTGTGTTTATGGGTATTTCTGACCATTCTTCTAGAAGCGCATTTGTGAGGTCAGGCACTGATGTTGGACGAGAAGGCCTGGCTCGCAGTCTCTGCTCTAATTCATCCCAAAGGTGTTCTATCGGGTTGAGGTCAGGACTCTAGGCAGTCAAGTTCCTCCACACCAAACTCGCTCATCCATTTCTTTATGGACCTTGCTTTGTGCACTGGTGCGCAGTCATGTTGGAACAGGAAGGGGCCGTCCCCAAACTGTTCCCACAAAGTTGGGAGCATGAAATTGTCCAAAATGTCTTGGTATGCTGATGCATTAAGAGTTCCTTTCACTGGAACTAAAGGTCTAAGCCCAACCACTGTAAAACAACCCCACACTATAATCCCTCCTCCACCAAACTTTACACATGGCACAATGCAGTCAGGCAAGTCCGTTCTCCTGGCAACAGCCAAACCCAGACTCATCCATTGGATTGCCAGAGAGAGGAGCGTGATTGGTCCCTCCAGAGAACACGTCTCCACTGCTCTAGAGTCCAGTGGTGATGTGCTTTACACCACTGTATCCCACGCTTTACATTACACTTGGTGATGTAAGGCTTGGATGAGCTGCTCGGCCATGGAAGAGCTTCCATGAAGCTCTCTACGCTCTGTTCTTGAGCTGATCTGAAGGCCACACGAAGTTTGGAGGTCTGTAGATATTGACTGTTGGCGTTGGTGACTTCTACGCACAGTGCACCTCAGCATGCGCTGACCCCACTTTGTGGCTGGGTTGCTATTGTTCCCAGTTGGTTTCACTTTCACTGTTATAATGCCACTAACAGTTGATCGTCGAATATTTTAGTAATGAGGAAATTTCACGAATGGACTAATTGCAATGGTGGCAACCTATCATGGCACCACGCTTGAATTCACTGAGCTCCTGAGAGTTACCATTCTATCACAAATGTTTGTAGAAGCGTCTACATGCCTAGGTGCTTGATTTTATACACCTTTGGCCATGGAAATGATTGCAACACCTGAATTCAATGATTTGGAGGGGTGTCCTAATACTTTTGGCAATATAGGTATTTCACAATGTTAGTATTTCAAAATATTTACACCCTTTTATTTTTTTATTTTTTTACTGTGATTGCAAAGCTACATTTTCAGCAGCCATTACCCCAGTTCCCAGATCCTTCAGAAATCATCCTAATATGCTGATTTGGTGCTGTCCCCAATTTGACTGCAAATGTGCCACAGAAACTGAGGATCTTGTCAAGACTGGTTATATCTCATGTGATGTGTTTTTACTGCCTTTTTGAGAGCAAAATATAATTGATTCTCTTGAGTAATCCATTGCCTCACAAAGGAGTTCACCGGTATGTCAGGACAGTCTGATGCGCTAGAGGATTGTGCATAGTAAAGATCTTGTCTTGTTAAGAAGAATTAGAACTCCATTCCCAGTGTACACACGAGTACATGCATGAACATGAAGTGTCAAATCAGATCTGATCTTGTTCTCACACTCCTCTTCTCCTCTGTAGACTGCTGGAATGGCTTCTAAACCTCATCCGCCTCTGATGAAGAAACACAGTCAGACCGATCTGGTGAGCCGACTCAAGACTCGCAAAATCCTGGGCGTCGGTGGAGAGGATGATGATGGAGAGGTGCACAGGTCAAAGGTTAGTATTTATGTTTTGCGTCCTTGTAAATTTCCTTACCCAAGTTCCATGACTTGCATAGCAACTTAAACACACGGACATGCATGTTAATGTTTTGCATTCTGTTTGTTTGAAATACAATGAAAAAACAAAAACAACAGTGAAAAACAACAATTGAAAAACAACAATGCAATTGGATTGAAATAGTTGCAATATATTTAGCTAATTTGGCTCATTTAGCCTCAATTTTACCTGCTACTTTTTGAGTAGTGTGTTGCCAAAAGTAGTGTTGAGTAGTGGGTTTTTACAAAATTCTAGTCCAAAACTTGCCAAAATGTGAGTAAAAATTGGCCTTGTCGAATAAATACATTTTACTCAACCTTAAACTGTAATATTATAATACATGGCTATGTCAAATAAAATTATGATGTCAAAGGACCTGTTGTTGATGTTGATGCAGACATACAAACCGTCTACTAAAGAAAACATCATGACTCTATCGGAAAAAAAGATTGATCTGAAATTTGTTTACCTCCAGAACTCATGACACATTAAATATTCTTTGCCCTACAGCAGCAAAACTAAATGATAAGGAATGTGATTAGGATTTTTTGACCTGCAAAGCTTGACAATTTAAAATGTAGTTGCCATAAGGGCAAAAATATTTATTGTTTATCACCTGTGAAATGTATTTGCATGATTTTTTGACATATAAGAGGTCATGGTGCTATAAAAACATACAATTTAAGAGCTCAAAACTTCTTTGTTACTCCAAAAACAGCTTTTCTTTTTAAACCAAGCTGCCAATATGACCGGTTTTCTGTTTCCAACTGAATGTATAATCACATGACTTCCTGGAGAAGGGTCATTGTGTTTGTGCGCTCATCAGACATAACTGTGAACGGCTACAATGCTCAGCACTGCAACCTTTTATGCAATGGGAGTGGATTTAAATATAATGCTGCAATCAACATTTTTCATCATTGGTTAATCTTGGCAGCTGTAATGGTAAAAACGTACTACTTATTTCATATAAGTATTATAAAGTCAAAGTTACCCAATCACAGCAATGGGCTTTTATTTTGAAGTCTTAAAGGAGACCCGCCCATTTAAACAGAGAGTTTGAATTAAAGGAGCTAAAGACAGGGTAGAAAATTACTTTTATTTCCAAATTATGGCAGTTTTTAATGTAAAACTTCTACTAGCGTTACTAGTGCACCCCAGGAAACATTCCAAAATAAAAACAAGGGGTCATGACATGAGAAATCAAATTTACCTTTTGACATATTTAAAGCATTGACCTCATAAAGCATTTATTTAATCAAGCTCCAAGAATGTCTCTTTCTGAAATTGGATGCCCTGTGATGTCACAAAGGCAAATACATTATGACTGCCTCCAGAGGAAGACCTCGACGAATAGTTCTACATCATCGCACCATAGAGCTCTGGAGGTCACGTGACCCATTCTGTTTACAACACCATTTTGGCAGGCAGGGCCAGCCGGCGCTAGCGCACACCAGCTGGCCATCATGTTGAAATAGTAAGATTTAAACAGTCTGGTTTTAAATTATTTTATAGATACCAATGCAACAGCCGCTCTGGCGCTCCCCTGATTGCCTGACAAAATGGCGGAGTTTAGGCTGCGTGACGTCAAGCTCCGGAGCTCTATAGGCCCCGCCCACTGCCGTTAACGGCAGATATTTGCCTACACTGCATGTGAGTGTCGCGTCAAAAGCAAATAGAACCCATTTTAATCACTAACGCTGTCTACACTACACAGTAGGGGTGGTTAATCTGTCTGATTTCCCAATTCGATTCGATTACGATTATTGAAGTCCCGATTCGATTACAGTCGATTTTCGATTATTAACGATTCTCGATTAGCGATTATTGATTTTCCATTTCACAACAGTAAACGAAAATACACTACAAAGTGATTGCAGTATAAAAAAAAAAGTCAGCCACTGAATTACTTAACTCTTTTATTGAGTAACAACAACTCAAAGCACTTGTCGTGTAGTGTCGTGTAGTTACACAGAAATGAATACATCACATTGTGTTGTGACTCATCAAGTTGAACTAAACAATAACAAATAAATGAAAGGCTTATTTCCTTTAGGAAGTAGATCAGAACCAACATACTGTAGAAATTGGACAATTTTCTTCTAGAAAGACAACGTGTTCAGGTGGAGGAAGACTGCAGGTTGCAGTCGAAACATGTCAAGGTAAAGAAGAAGTTTTTTTCTCCACCTAAACACCTTGTCTTTCTAGAAGAAAATTGTCCAATTTAATCATATCAGACGGGCCTGTCCGGTAAACACATCACATTATCAGACATCTGTGCTGCTTTAGTGTGGCGCTGTGTGTGTTTCCAGCATCAGTGTGTGTGTGTGTGTGTGTGTGTGTGTGTGTGTGTGTGTGTGTGTGTGTGTGTGTGTGTGTGTGTGTGTGTGTGTGTGTGTGTGTGTGTGTGTGTGTGTGTGTGTGTGTGTGTGTGTGTGTGTGTGTGTGTGTGTGTGTGTGTGTGTGTGTGTGTGTGTGTGTGTGTGTGTGTGTGTGTGTGTGTGTGTGTGTGGGTGGGTGTGGGTGATCCGCTCATCGCATCCTCAGGATCGCCTTTATTCCCGCGAATGTGCATGTCGTTGTGTGTCGCACTCGCTCATCTGACGCGCTCATAAATCTGCGGATTGAAGGCGTTTATTCAGTGTTTGTGCGCGAATCTGAGCCGTGCTAACGCGCTAATGCTAATGTGCCTGAGCTCCAGAGGAGGCGAGGCAGGAGGATTTCTAGAGTGTTCCCTCAGAATCATCTCAGCATTAACGACAGATTTACATTCATCTAATGAACACACACACACACACACACACGGTGGTAGTGTCAGGTTTAGATAAATAAAATCGATTTTTGAAAATTTAATTATCGATTCATACTCGTCCATAACATACTCGCGATTAAACAATAATCGATTTTTTTGAAAATTTAATTATCGATTCATACTCGTCCATAACATACTCGCGATTAATCGATAATCGATTTTTTTTCACCACCCCTACTACACAGTACACAGATGTGTGTTCATTTTCTGACACTCCACGCACTTGAGTCTATCAGTAATAGGACAAATGGAAGAGTGAAAGAGGGTACACTTTGACTCGTCCAGTGTTCAGCTCATCTGCATCTCTGTACAGACTTTAGAAAGGCTCCGGCATCAGAAACAAGTGGATTTTAATGGCACCCCGTAACGCGTTGGAGGATTATATGTTTGTTCGGAGCATTTTGTTTTGTAAATGAGGTACAGTGTAATGGAGAATTCGCAAAGAAACTTTCACAAACTGCAAGTAAATGATTTCATAAAGCTTTGTCAATAGATGACTGTTTTATATGGGTAATGTTTTCAAAACACTCACGCGCAATGGCAAGTGGGCGTTGATGCTGTTCGTTATGCAATTATGTTAACCAATCATAACGGGGGCCGTTTACTGACAAGCCTCAAAGGAGCCGCACCTAAAAAATTTATCATTTCAGACAGAGGGCCAAAATGAAGGTTGAAAATAATAGTTTTTCCACAGAGATGTTTTTTTTGTGTGTGTTTTTTTGTGCATTATAAGTTAACCTCAAGGAACATTAAAATAGTAAAAAAAAAATGTAATGTCCATGTCATGACCCCTTTAAAAAACAGTTTGACCTCACTGTTATATTATCTGATAAAAATAAACAAGAAGAGCTTAGTGCACAACGTAATACAGCATCTCTTGGGTGATATGAAAAATTTAAACATCTATATACTTCCATGCTATATATATATTTATAGTGCTCATGTTCACAAATATGCTCTGTGATGCTTGTACCCATTTCTGAGGCGGTTTGTCCTCGCTCGTGAGCTACAAAATTGTTTATCTGGTTTGGAAGAGAGGAAGATGGAGCCATTCACAACTAAAAATAAATGAAGGAAGCACTCCATTTTTTTTTTCACTCGTCCTTAAGCTGTACACCCACAGGAAAGTGATGCGGTGAAACGGCTGTTGTTTTCTTCATGAGCAGCAGGGTTGAGTTTCCTGTATATAGAGTGAAGGGTCTTGGTTTGTGTGAAGACGTTAGAGTTACTCAGAGCTGTGGTATATGGGCCCTGTCGTGCACTTCCCCTTTCAGCACTTCTGATTCAGCTCTGTGGTTATTTCATATGTATAGGGGTCTTTTGTAGGATTTAACAGAGCCATTCAGCAGTATTTCTGGTAAATACACTATGGCTATTCAGTATCATTTGAAAAGACTAATGGAATTGTATGATTTAGGCATCTAACAAGCTCCCATTTGCAGAGATTGCAATGAAAGATGTTCTGGTTTGCACAACTTGCTCCAGTGTTGAGGAGGCGACTTTAAAAATGTAGCTTGCCAGTTACAGCCTCATGATTTAAATTAAACTTCAGTCAAGCTATCCTCATGCAAAAAGTAGTTAACTACTTTGAAGCTGCAGTGTATTTGTAAGTAAGCAAACAGGCTGTATATATTAATTAGAGCAGTATTTCTCGGACTCAACAATAATATGAATTTAAATGAATGAATTTCGACAACTAAACAACTCAGGGTTCCCAGGCTCCTAAAAAGTACTTGAATTTCAGAAACACGGATTCAAGGACTAGTATGTGAAAACAAACATAGGTCCTTGAAAATGGTTGAATTTAATATTAACAAAAATGTTGTTAGAGTAGCATGGTGCTATTACAAAAATGGGACAATTTGGTTAATATTGTAAAATATTATGGCAATTTAAAATAACTTTTTTCTATTTTAATATATTTTAAAATGCAATTTATTCCTGTAATGATGAAATTTCAATTTTCAGTGGCTCATTTGGCTTACTTCAGTGTCATAAGATTATATTATTATAATTTCTGATTATTATCAATGTTGAAAACAGTCGTGCTGCTTAATAATTTTCAGGAAACCGTGATACATTTTTCCAGGATTCTTTGATGAAATGAATTGAATTCTGTCACTTTTGATCAATTTAATGTGTCGTTGTTGAATAAAAGTTTTAATTCCTTTAAAAAAAATCTTACTGACCCCAATCTTTTGAACATTAAAAGGTATATTTTGAGGCAAAATGTAAAATTTTGTAATTTATTCAGTCACATTCATATTGCTTCAAAGTATGACAAACAAAGATATTCTGAAGTTTTTGTCCATACAATGAAAATCAATGGTGTCCAAAAAACACTGGACGTCATAGGCTTTCATTGTATGAACAATGTACACAGAAGAATGTAAGTCATACATGTGAGTAAATTGACAAAAGTTTCATTTTTGGGTGAACTATCCCTTTACGGGAGTTTTTTAACCATCACATCTTGTTTTGTTGTAAAGGTGGATTTACTCCGCTGTTTGTTTGTTGTTAGATTAGATTAGAGGTGACAATAGTACTCCCTAACACTGTGGCTCACATCCTTCCAATGACAGATTTACTGTAGGTTTTCTGTTGCTTTCCTTTCCCTGCTTTGCAAACTTTTCCCTTCACACATGTGCCAGTGCTTAATGAAGAATGAAGGAGCAGGCGGTCACACAGAGCAGATTATTCTCTTCAAAACAGCATTGTTTATTTCTTCCTCTTCCTGCCTTCCCTCTGCCTCTGTTTGCTGGCCTGTGCCACTCTATTCTGCATTATTATTCCTGATAAATGCGTCGCACGCTCATGATTCAGGTCTGCTTCCTGGAGAAGGGTCTGTTCCTGTGAAAGCCACGCATGCTTGAATGACTGTACAGATGCATGATTCAGTAATGTCACAGCAGCCAGAGGCCAAACTCCCTTTCAAACAGATGCACATGTCAGAACACATGCGCAATCACATGATACACACCTTATAACTGTCATACATATTATTTCTGTTATTTAACATGTTTTTTGTTATATTTGTTTAATCTATTCATGAATATTGAGTGTTGAGGTTAACAAGGAACTAAAAGACATTTGCGTTGCACACGGACATTTTCTTAAGGTGCAACAGGAAAAGTTTTTTTTTTTTGTGAGAAGTTGTTCTCCGTGTGAAGATTACAAGTGTTACTCGTGTTTTGAGTAAAGAAGTCAAGAAGATGTTTTTCTTTTTTGTGTTTTGAAACGGGTATTTTAAAGTGATCTCATTCCCTCTTGGTTATATGCAGCCAGCGAGGTGTGTATTACGTTTGTATTTCCCGAGTGTATTTGTATTTACCTCTTTATAGTGTATGTGAACGTGTTTATCTTTTACATTGTCATACTGTAGTTTGACGGTGGATTTCATTGACGGTGAATATGACGACGGAGAAAGGGATGACAAATGCAATAAATCCATCAGTAACCAGAACC
The DNA here is from genome assembly GCF_949357685.1 of Gobio gobio. Classification (NCBI taxonomy): domain Eukaryota; kingdom Metazoa; phylum Chordata; class Actinopteri; order Cypriniformes; family Gobionidae; genus Gobio; species Gobio gobio. Next base: position 49,249,818 of record NC_137115.1, read on the forward strand.
GTATGGCGAGCGGATAATGCCACGGATAACCTACCGAAGTAGACAGTCGTGTACTTTTACGTGAGAGAAGGGGTACGTCGCCACAACAGACGCGTGACACCAACGTCGCTGAGAAGTACGTCGCCACAACAGACGCGTGACACCAACGTCGCTGAGAAGTACGTCGCCACAACAGATTCGTGAGACTAACGTCGTGAGAAGTAGCCTAATTGCCACCACAAGTATCTTATCCTTGTTTTTTCTAGATTTTCTTATCCCTCCTTTATTTATTATTAACCTATGTTAACTTTTTTTCTTTTACTTTCCTATGTGTTCTGATGACATTGAATATATTAAGCCTATTGCTACATATTGTGCATTGTACGTTGTAAATCGTTGATGTCATCTATTTACAAGCATAATAAAACAAGTTTTTTTTTATCACTCACTTTCTCCTGGTGATTAAGGGCTATGTGCAAATTATTTTATTTTATTTTCACAATTATTAACAACTTTAAAGATTGACCCATAAATTCAGTAATTATCTATAAACATAACATTCTGTAATGTGTCATTCTGAGCTTTTACCTTTGAAAATGGTAAGAATTGTACTTTACACAGTTGACCATACAATGGGTGATACACTAGTTCACAATATTGATGTTGGGATGTTGAAGGATATATTTTACTATACCTCTTAACATAAATATTATTTCTACTTAATTTTGTTATTTTTATAAAACAAATTATGACTCAACTGCCCTTTCCATAGCTTTCTTCCACTTAAGAAGAGTTGGTCACTTTTAAGGAATTTTTATTTTACTATATCTTTACATAAATATTTTTTTTCTTCTTAAAAACTATTTCGTTATTTTAAAAACCCAATTAATGACTCATCTGCACTTTCCAATAGGTTGGATGTGAGGGGGAAGTACGTAGCTTTCTTCCACTTAAGAAGAGTTGTGCACTTTTAAGCAATTTTTATTTTACTATATCTCTTTACATAATTATTATTATTATTTTTTTTACTTAACTATAATTTCGTTATTTTACTAACCCTAATGAAGGTTGCACGCACTTTTCACAATCCGTTATATGGAGCTATTCAATTTTGATTTTGCATATTGTTTGTTCATGTGAGCACTTATTTCAATAACATAATTTTTCTTTACCACTTCGTTATTTTGGCTTGGATTTTCGTTTGTTGGAAATATGAACTGAATTTAAAAATGCTTTTGAAATTAAAAACTTTTATAAACGTTTAATAAACAATACATTTTTAAATAAAGACGGTGCAACAGCGCGACAAAGGCACATAGGTTATATAAATTCTCTAATGTGGATAAATGCATATTTTGTACACATCACAATACAACATATAGCCTATATATGTCCTTGTTAGGAGAAAATATATGTCGTTATTATTACGTGAAAAGATGTTAAAACGACATCTCATTATGACATAACTGAGTGGGAAAATAATATGAATGTGGCAGCAATGCGTCAGCATATAGTTTTGTAACCTCTTATTTGGTTAAATGGGTAAACTATAAACATGAAACTAAGCATGTTGGCTCACAATGACTTGTTCTCCATTTAATGTTGAAGAAAATGTTGAATGAAATTAAAGAAAATTAGGGTGAGATCAAGAGAAAAGAAAAAAGTGTGCAATGGCTCTTATAGGGCTTTAGCGTCCAAGTAAAAGACAATGTCTTAAATGTTCAAAACATGTTTAATTGGTTGTACTTCACCACAACACGAACATAACATTAAGTGGCGCACAAAGTGGGTATGCGCTATATGCGGCGCATAGGGGCGCAGCCAAAGCGATGGATATATATATATATATATATATATATATATATATATATATATATATATTAGATATATATATATATATATATATATATATTAGATATATATATAGCCTATATATATATATATAGGCCTATATATATATTCTATATGTAGCTGCTGTTGTGCGTTTCTAAATCATTTCTGTATTTCCTCAATATTATATAACATTTTAGAGGACTAACAGTCTATAGGTGCCCTCATAAGATTACATAATAGAATTTTGGATAATAATGGAATATCGCGAGTGGGCGCGCCTGGTGGGGGCGCTGGCGATTTGACAGCAAAACGCGCGTCTTTGACGCGTGGTTTACCACAAAAACGCGCTCTTAACGTGCGCTTTGGGGTCATTGAAAACGGGCGTTTCCGTTAAGAACGCGCGCTTATATGGTAGGCCTAAATCACGCGTCGAGAACGCGCGCTATGAGTCGGACAAAACGCATGTTACTAACGTGTAGGCTAAACAGGTAAACCAAACAGGCTGTGCAAACTTGTGTTTTAAGTATCCAAACAGACTAAAGAACGTGCCCTTTCCTTGGTGTTCTCAAAATTGCATGCTCAATTTTTAGGGCACACCTCTTATAAAGTAAAGTTACATATTGTTGACCATCTTTTAAGTAATTACACTATTTACCACGAAACACTATGGCTGTTATAAGAATTAAATTAAATAAGGCTCAACAAAATCCATCTTACTATTTATCAAAATCCACTTACACTCAGAGGTTAAATTGGGCCGGAGCGCACCGGAGCGCAGCTCCGCCTCCTCAGGTCCACAACACACCCTGCTGGAGCTCAGCTCCGTCTCCTTCAGCACGAAATATTATTATTAGACTTTAATTATTGTTCGTCTCCTGACAAATACAGGCTATATGGAATTATCAGATGCCATAAGGCATTAATCGCTGCGTTCTCTGGTTCAGCACCGCGCCCACAGCCATCAAGGTAAACCCGTCACAATTCTAACAGTGAGTTACCATGGAAATCCGCGAACTGCTAGAGGTCTCTCACACTTTACCAACATATCTAACATTTACTAACATGATCGATAAAAATATTAGACACACGCATCAACAGAGATCCGTTCTCTGCAGAAAAAAGCAGCCAATTACAATTCCCTTGTTGTGCAGCCTACCGAAGTTAATGACAAGTTTATCATAATATTCAAGTTGTGTGTTCAGTGCTGTTCGCGAGTGTCATGATAAAATAAACAATAAAAGCATGATAAGTCACGAAAGACAACTGAATTACTGACAGGATGCTGTGCGCGCTCCGAGCGCAACACGGACAAACGGACAAGCATTCTAGCCTTTGTCTTCGGTTGCGCGCCTAAACGGCCAAATCAACACAGAAATATAGGCTATCAAAAGTATTCAAGTATTCACATAAACATAGTAGATGTAAGCACTGTGGGCGTTCACACACACGAAGAGGATTTATACTCATCATTTGGCCAACCTCACAGTGAGAGCCCTGCACAATTAATTCCATATTGCAACTTATTTATTGTTTGCTGCATAATTGTTTGTTTTTAGTTGTGGACCTAATAATTACTATTGTTTACATTTTATTGGGGAAAAAAAGCTTTTTAATAATAATTTTATATAATTTTTGATTGTGGCTCTTTTGGAAAAATGCATTTAACAAAAATGAAAAAAAAAAAAATGGCTCTTTGGTCAAAAAAAGTTCCCAACCCTTTTCAGGGACACTCATCTTTAGGGGAGTATTGTCAAATAATCTACTGCCCACTGACAAGCTATTTATTATTCATTTTTTGGCCTTCAAACTTATTAAAAATGCACATAATGTAGATCAGAGAAATCAAATTTTTCTCGGGGGAGCATTCCCCCGAACCCCCCTAACTACCTCAAATTTGGGACTTCACTGATTTTAAAAAAAAACCTGCTTATGGTCCTAAGTGAACTGTAAAGTATTTCTCTTTGTTTGAATAACTCAACTCTAACTTACACAGTAATACTGGAAAAAGAGCCCCTTTGGTGTAAAAACACATTAAGTATTTTTCCGGCGCGATTTTGAATGACCATTCACCGTAAATAAGGGCTCCCCCTCCCTACAAAAGCCAATTTACCCACTGCTTACACTGTAATTTCAATTGCCTGAATAATGTAATGAGATTTTAAAATTTATGTTGTAATATAATATTTTAATAATAGAAATATGAATATGTTGGGAAAATGTATTTATTCCATTTATTTTGGCGGCGTAATGGATCATTCAACTATTCGTTCTAACCGACTGTTCAAAAACGGTGATTTATGGGAGAACGAAACCCATAGGCCTACTTTGTTTGAATCTATTTTTGTTGGAAAAATAGAGCAAAACTGTAAAAAATGACTACTTGTTGTTTATTGAACTGTTGTATAAAATTAATATCGCATTTTGCAATCGTGCTGATATAGGCTAGTATCTCTGGAAAATAGCACTCTTGCTCGTATGATATTGCTTACCTCATAATTTCCTCTTGAATTACTTTCAAACTAATGTTTTTTTTTTCGTTATTACCCTATTTTTAATGAAAATACAACAGCAATAAAATAGTAGGCCTACCATAAAAAAAACTTGCGTTTATGGAACTTTTGTTAAAAAAACGAATAAGACGGATGACATAAAATAGCTATACCCGAATTATAACAAATAAATAAAAGATATTTGGAAATTCCTCAATGGGAAACCCTCAATTTGTGGTTTGTGTTTTCTGTTATTAACAAAATTGATCTTGCTTGTGCCTCCGCTATCTTCCTGTCAATCATCTCGCTCGCGCCTATGATTACAGTTATAGTAAAATTTAAATTCACCATCATCGGTTCCCATCCTCAGCCGATCTGCATGACAGTTTTTGCAACGACCATCAATACTAGATAAATGGGCAAGTAAAAAGGCACGCCATGTTACAATTTAGTAGGATCTAAAGAGCGCTCTAGAATGTTTGGTATGCGACATTATTAGTATTGGGCATGGAGAACCGGTTCCTACTTGGAATCGTTTTAAAATTCAGGGCCGGGTTTCCCAATAACGATGTATCTTAGCTCTAAAGAGCATGTTCTACGAGCGAAGTTACGATCACTCGCAGCAATTCCACGTGCGTTTCCCAAAAATGTAATTAACATGAACATAAGTGCTACTTAAGAGTCGCTGTCCATTTGCGAAGTGCTGAAATATAACCTTATATGGAATCGTTTCCTCTGAACGTTTCACCTAATAATTGTCATCTGATGTGGATTAGCAATCAAAACACGTCTATAAAGCAACTACCTACAGGCTGAGGCACTGACAAAATGGCTGAACAAAAAAAAAACAAGAAAAGATACCTTTCAAAAAGACGAAATAAATATCCTCATTTAATTCAGATGTGTATTTATATTTTTGTTTGTTTGTTACCTGCCCAGTGAAAAAAATCCAGTGATCATAAAGTCAGTTTCCACAAAAATATTAAGCAGCAGAACTGTTATTTTTTTTAATCAACATTGATAATAATGAGAATATTAAAATTAACAAAAATAATAAAAAAAAGTGTACAATAAAGTACAATCAAAACCTTATACACTTGAATAAATGCACAATGCACTTGAATAAAGTTAAAGGTGTAATCTGCCGGTTGTCCTGTAGGTGACCTCATAACTCTGTCTTCTTACGATAGCCTACACTTAGAGCTTTATGATTAGGCTACTCAAGAGCACTCGTAGATCTACGCTCATTTTCAAGTGCTACTTAAGTTACGATGCTTTTGGGAAACAGACCTTAATATTAAGATCACTCGTACGATCGTTTTTACGATCAATTTAGGTTTACGATGCTTTTGGGAAACGCAGCCCAGATTATTTTCTTTCTTTTCGTTTCTTTATTGGAATCCGATCATAATGTTAATGTTTGTCAATTTGTGACAGTTTTTTTTATTTGTTAACATTGTTAATAATAATAAAAATGAAATAAACTTATAAGTAGTAAACACTATTGACACTTTTTGGGAAAGTTAACTAATAACTGTAAAATAAATAGCCTATAACAAATATCTAGCCTATACTAATGCAAACTTTTAAATGCTTTCAAAGGCAAAATACATGGAAACGATGTATATGTATCAGGTGTTTTAATTGAAAAATAAGCAAATACTCAAAAGGCAGACGTGGCAAATTACAATAAGTAACAGCAATGAAGTCTCGAATCAAGGGCAAGGAATTAAAAAAATTAAATGAAGAAAATAAAATAAAATACATAGTAAGGAGCTATATTGCTCTTAGCTTATTTAAAAAACTGGCTAATGAAGAAGCTTTTTCACTTGAAAGGCTACAACGTGAAGCAGCAAAAGCTTTAAGTTCATTAGTAAAATGAGAAAAGGAGGGGTTTTCAAAAATCTGCAATTATGAATAAAGTGTTTAGCAAGTTCAAATAGGTTATTAATCAATTGTGATCGATCTTTCTTAAGTAAACCAAAATGAATTTGTTTGTATTCAATGAGATTTACACATATAATAATATATGACAGTTTGTACAATTGAGACCAAAGCAATTTGGAGTAATAATAATAATAATGAAAAAATATATATGCTCAGTGGTTTCAATATTAGTTCCACAAAATTAACAAGAGTTTTCTCCAATATTAAATTTAGATTTAAGGAATTATTTAGATGGGTATGTAATTTATTATATTGAAATAAAGTTATTTCATTTTAGGGAGAGATGGAAAGGTGATAATTAATTCTCTGTATAGGCGTATTGTAAGGCGACGACGTATATATCAGGCGTCTTCTAAGGCGACGTACATAGAAACGACGTATGTATCAGGCGTCTTATAAGGCGACGTGCCTAGTTCAGACGTTAAAATTTAGTCAATTTCTCACATACGCCGTCGCCACGCCGCCGTAGGTATTCGTTCCTACCATGACGTCGCCGTGACTTCGCCGCCGGTCTGTCGTCTAACGTCTCTATCAATCCCATTCAAAAAAAGACACGGACTGACGGCGACGGATGGGTAGACTGCTCCTTCTCCTTCTTCTGGGAAGTTTGTGAAATGTCACTTTTCGCACGCCATAGAACCGTGGTGTCGTTTATTTCCTGGAGGGAGTGATAGTCAAACTCGAACCTGCGTCAACGTTCCCGAAGCTGCTCGTGCCCGGCGCGAACCCGCGTCAACCCGCTTCAACGTTCCCGAAGCTGCTCGTGCACGGCCCAGACCACCAGCTGTGTCACACTCGGAAGGACGGGATGTAACGTTACACAGATAAGCCCACGTTTATCGTTAAGGACCTGCAGTTCATCAGTGTTTCATTAAGACGTCCATAAGTCGGACACTTAAGCTTGTGTTCTGAAAGGTGACAATAAGTTTGAACACTACAAGGGACTGTGTAACCTTAATAATAACAACTGTGGTTTAAATTGTATAAGGGGAATTTATTGATATTGTCTATTGAAGAAAGTAAGTGATTACAAAAAACAAAAAAACATTTTTGTGCACATTTAAGCAAGCCAATATCTTTCAGGGTTTTTTTTGTTGTTGAGTTTTTATTATTTTCTAAGGATGTTCACTTAAATGCAATATTACCAAGCCTTTACAATATTGATTTAATCAAAGGGTTGATCTAAAGGACATTGACCAAATTTAATTTGATTGTTTCAAAATAAATTCTGCTGTTAACTACACAGCTAATTGTAAGTGTGTACAGGCAATTCCCAGATAATGTAAGATGTCTCAAGCAAGTGAAAGGGAACTAGTGTCAGGGAAGTCTACCATTGTACAACAAGCAGTACAGCCTGCAGAGCCTCGTAGAAGTGAAAGAGATCGAAGATTAACAGAAAAGGGAAAGGAATTTCAGAAGGACAAAGTGAAAGGATTATTACTTCGCTTTGGCAGTATTTATGAACGCTGGAAAGTTTTGACTAAGGTGGCTAAAAAATCTGTAATCAAACAAGATCCCAGTGATATCCTCCAAGAACACATTAAAGGTATTCAAAGAGAAGAATCTGAGCTGAACAGTGTTTATGATGAATACCGAAAGATTGACAGCCCAGCTCATGACATGAGACGCAAGTTGGACAGATGTGCATCCGTCACCAGAATTGTAATACAGAATGCACAGTCTCAAATTCAAGGAAATGAGGAGGAGATTATTTGGCCTGATGCTTCATCTGTATTCGCATCTTCAACCTCCAGTGTTTCATTTCAGAGCAATAATTCTAAGTCTAATTCCATTCACTCTGCTGTATCCTCATCCAAAAGACAAGAAGCTGCTGCTGAGTATGCACATACACAGGCTGTATTGAAGATTATGGGTGAGCAAGAAAGCCACCAAGCAGAACTGCAGAGACTTGAAGCTGAGGATAAGTTAATAGTTGCAGACCAAGAAGCAGCTGCATCGACTCGCCGTCTTCAAAGAGAAAAGGAAGAAATCGAACGCAAGATAGAAAGAGAGAGACAAGAGGCTGCTTTGTTAAAGAGACAGCATGAAGAGAATGCTGCAAGAAAAAGGTCAGTTGAAAATTTGAAAAGAGAGCTTGAGCGTTTGGAAGAGCTAAAGAGGCTTAATGCAGCCAAAGCGAAGCTTCGCGTGTACAATGCAAATGAGTTCTATCCAACCCAGGACTTTGTACCACAAAACTCTGAGGCTGAGTTGCCTACAGATATGCAGATAATCTATCAAGCGAGTATTGCTGATCAGCATCCACCACTGCCAAGAGATGTGACTCCAAGAGGTGAACTCCAAAATGACATGCGAGAGCTGGTGAAGGTCTTAGCTGAAGCTATGACAGCAAACAGGCTACCCATTCCAGAGCCTTCAATATTTAGTGGGGATCCACTCAAGTTTAATCATTGGAAATCATCCTTTCAGACACTTATAGAGAAAAAGAATATTCCTACCGCAGAGAAAGTCTTCTTTCTTCAAAAATATGTCGGAGGAGCTGCAAGAGAAGCCCTAGAAGGTCATTTTCTGGCTGGTTCAGAAGATTCATACAATGCAGCATGGGACCTGCTCAATGAAAGATATGGCCAACCCTTTGTAATTGCCAAGGCTTTCCGAGACAAACTACATACATGGCCAAAAATAACTTCAAGAGAGAGTTTTGAGTTGAGAAAATTTGTAGACCTTTTACGCAGTTGCGAAAGTGCTATGGCTAACAATGACAGTCTCCACATTCTTAATGATGGAATTGAGAATCAAAAGCTTACTGCCAAGTTACCTGACTGGTTAAGCTCCGGATGGAACCGAAAGGCCACACAATATCAACTTGAACACGGAAGGTTCCCAAACTTCAGTTATTTTGTGACGTTCCTTTCAATGGAGGCTAGCATCGCTTGCAACCCCATTACATCCTTCCATGCATTACGGCAAAGTGAATCTGATAAATCGAAGATCAGGAGCCAGAACATTATAACTTCAAAGAACCAAACCGTAGGTGCCAAGATCTTCACAACAAACACCACTGAAGGAAAAATAGTCACATGTGTGTTTTGTAAAAAGCCAGGACACAGCTTACACAAGTGCTATAAATTAAGAGAGAAGCCAGTTGCTGACCGCGTAAAATTTATGCAAAGTGAAAAACTGTGCTTCGGCTGTTTGAGCCCTGGCCACCAGTCTAAGAGCTGCACTAACCGGATGGTCTGCGATTCATGCTCAAGGAGGCACCCCACATGCCTGCACGAAGAACGTTCGAAAAGGGACCAAGAACTAAAGAAGGAACAATCTAAGGAAAGAACTCAACCACAAGACGTCACAAAGGAAACAACCTCTAACAGAGTTGTACAAGATACTAATAGTACACAGACGTCGGCAATAGTACCTGTCTATGTGTCAACGCCAAGTGATCCAGACAAGGAAGTTCTCGTCTATGCTCTGTTAGATTCACAGAGTGACTCTTCATTCATTCTTGATGAAGTGGCAGATGTTCTTGATACAAACACTGAACAAGTTAAGTTAAAACTATCTACAATGTCATCAAAGGGGACAATCATTCACTGTAAAAGACTTAATAGCCTACAAATAAGGGGCCTATTTTCCTCCAAGAAGTTAACTGTGCCGACAGTTTACACTCGTGACTTCATTCCTGCTAATCGCACACACATCCCAGTGCCTGAGACAGCAAAGGCATGGCCTCATTTGGAGCATCTTGCTGACCACATCGCGCCTCAAAAGGATTGCGAAATTGGTCTGTTGATTGGGTACAATTGCCCACAAGCTTTAATGCCACGAGAAGTCGTTTGTGGAGAGGAAAGCCAGCCATTTGCTCAGAAGACCGACTTAGGATGGAGCATAGTGAGCTATGGTGACCCAGGTGAACACTACGGTGATGCAATTGGAGTAAGTCATCGCATCATTGTAAAACAAGTCATGCCTGAAGTGAATGCAATGGTCAAGCTTAAAGGAGAAGTCCACTTTGTTTGCAACACCCAGGTCAGTGAAATGGTCACTCCAGATGACATAATTAAGATGTTGGAATCTGATTTCAGTGAGAGAGCTGGAGACGAGACAACCTTCTCTCAAGAAGATCTTCACTTCTTGGCTAAACTGAAAGACGGAATCAGACAGAAGCAAGACGGTCATTTCGAAATGCCCTTACCTTTCAAACAAGACAGACCAAATCTACCAAATAATAAATCATGTGCTGTTCAACGCCTAATGTCCTTGGAACGAAGGCTCAAGAGAGACCAGCAATACCGCACTGACTACTTGGGGTTTATGAAAGACATCATTGCTCGTGGCGACGCAGAAAAGGTCCCTGGAGAAGAGCTTCACAATCAACCAGTCTGGTATATTCCCCACCACGGCGTATACAACCCCCAAAAGCCTGGGAAGATACGAGTGGTTTTTGATTGCTCAGCAAGGTTCCAAGAAACGTCACTGAATGACCAACTTCTTACTGGTCCAGAGCTCACAAACACCTTGGTGGGAGTCCTTTGTAGGTTTCGCAAAGGCCCGATTGCCATCATGTGTGACGTAGAAAAAATGTTTCACCAGTTCCATGTAAGGCCTGAGCACCAAGACTACCTCAGGTTTTTATGGTGGGAGAATGGTGATCTAGAGTCTCCACCCTCAATTTTTCGGATGAAGGTCCACCTATTTGGGGCAGCCTCCTCACCTGGATGTGCCAATTTTGGACTTAAGCATCTAGCCGCTCAAGGTCAGGATAAATTTAACCCAAGCACTGTTAAGTTCATCCAAAGGAATTTTTATGTTGACGATGGATTAGTGTGTGCAACATCTGATGCTGAAGCAATCCAACTGATTAAGGAAGCGAGAGACCTGTGCAGCACAGGCAAGCTTAGACTACACAAATTTATCTCCAACAGCAAGGAGGTGTTGAAATCAATACCGAAGGACGAATGTGCTGAAAGTGTCAAAGACATGGATATGGCTTTGGGAGAACCACTCATGGAAAGAGCTCTTGGCGTTCAATGGTGTGTATCCTCTGATGACTTCCAGTTCAGAGTGACCGTCAAGGAACACCCAAATACCAGAAGAGGAGTGCTTTCTACAGTAGCCTCCATCTACGATCCATTGGGTTTCGTAGCGCCTTTTATTCTCCGTGGAAAGCAGATCCTACAACAACTGTGTCGAGACAAAGTAACTTGGGATGAGCCGCTCCCACTAGAGCTAAGAGCACAGTGGGAAATCTGGCTAAAAGATCTTCGAAACTTATCTAATGTAAGGATCAGAAGGTGCTATATCCCAGATAACTTCAAGGATGTCAAGCAGTACGAACTTCACCACTTCTCAGATGCAAGTGTCATCGGTTATGGGGAATGTAGTTACCTCAGAGCAGTCGACATCAAGGGAGATGTTCACTGCACGCTAGTCATGGGAAAAGCACGGGTTGCTCCTACCAAGGTAACCACAGTACCACGGCTTGAGTTGTCAGCTGCAGTCGTAGCAGCAAGAACAAGTGTTATGCTCAGAAATGAGCTCGAAATAGAGGGTCTTCAAGAACATTTTTGGACTGACTCAAAGGTTGTCCTCGGCTATATAAACAATGATGCCAGGCGGTTTCATGTGTTTGTTGCGAACAGAATCCAAAGAATCAAGTCCACTACAGATCCTGCACAATGGCACTTTGTAAAGTCTGAAGATAATCCTGCGGATCATGCGTCGAGAGGTCTCTCCGCAGATCAGCTTGTTGCTTCAAATTGGTTCACTGGCCCAGATTTTTTATGGGAAAGAGAGCTACCCAGAGGAGATGTTATGGTGGGAGAAGTCTATGATGATGATCCGGAACTTAGAAAGGCCCTGGTGCTCAACACCAAGGTGAGGGAGAAGAGGTCATTGTTAGACCGCTTAACAAAGTTCTCTGACTGGAAAAGAGCTGTCAAGGCTATTGCTCTTCTAAAGCGCCATGCTAAGCAGATCAAGGGCATCAAAGATAAAGTAAGTGGAGCTACAAGTATTGAGGAAAGGCAGGAAGCAGAGCTGTTTATAATCAAGTTGGTTCAGAGGGAAGCATTCAGCAGTGAAATCAGAAGTATAAAGCAAGGCAAGGAAGTAAAACCCAAAGACAAGGTAAACAAACTACACAAACTGAGTCCGTTTGTAGATGAGCATGGTGTGCTTAGGGTTGGAGGACGTTTGACAAGATCTGTTCTTCATCCTCATGTCAAGCATCCTGCCATTGTGCCAAATAAGAGTCATGTATCGTCGTTGCTTATTAAGCACTACCATGAAAAGGTGCATCATCAAGGAAGAGGAATAACTGCCAATGAATTGCGATCCAATGGGGTATGGGTCATAGGATGCAGCAATGCAGTTGCCTCACATATTTACAAGTGCACAACATGCAGAAAGTACAGAAGGAACACACAAGATCCAAAAATGGCGGATTTGCCAGAAGAAAGAATGGAAATGACACCTCCTTTCACATATTGTGGCATAGACTGTTTTGGACCATTCTATGTGAAGGACGCAAGAAAGGAACTGAAGAAGTATGGTCTTGTTTTCACCTGTATGTGCTCTAGAGCCATACATATTGAAATGCTTGATGACCTCACTACAGATGCTTTTATCAACGCATTGCGTGGATTCATCGCAATACGAGGACACGTAAGACAGTTGAGATGTGATCAAGGTACTAACTTCGTAGGTGCAAAAGGAGAGTTCATGAATGCAATGAAGAATTTGGATCATGAACAGTTAAAGGAATATGGATGTGAGTTCATAATGAACTTCCCATCATCAAGCCACATGGGAGGCGTATGGGAGAGGCAAATAAGGACGATCAGAAGTGTTCTAACTGCAATCCTTGATCAGTCTGCTAAACGACTCGACAGTGCCTCGCTCAGAACCTTTCTGTATGAAGTGATGGCTATTATAAATAGCAGACCTCTGACAATCGAGCATTTAAATGACCCAACAAGCCTTGAACCTCTCACGCCCAATCACATTCTTATGATGAAGTCTAACATAATATTCCCACCTCCAGGTGAGTTTGTGAGTCAGGATCTATACTTGCGCAAGAGATGGCGTCAGGTGCAGTTTTTGGCAAACGAGTTTTGGACAAGGTGGAAGAAGGAGTATCTCCTTAATCTTCAGCAAAGACAAATATGGCAGAAAGAGAAGAGAAATACGAAGGTTAACGACATTGTCATCCTGCAGGAGGACAGTTCTCCACGTAACCGATGGAGATTGGCTAGGGTGACTGAGGTGTATCCGAGCACTGATGGAAAGGTTCGAAAGGTGAAACTGTTAATTAGTGACTCAACCTTAGACAGTCAGGGAAGACGCATTTCCAAGCCAGTCTACCTTGATAGGCCTGTACAAAAGACAGTTGTACTGCTTGAAGCCGAGTAAAGGTTATGGTTGCCATTTCATGAATACAGTATTTTATGTTACTGTAAGGTTTAAAGGCATACTGTATGGTTGAAATTAAGGTGTGAAAAGGTTTAAATTGTGAGGTGAAATGACAAATAGTCATTTGGTGGGAGTATAACTGTCATACATATTATTTCTGTTATTTAACATGTTTTTTGTTATATTTGTTTAATCTATTCATGAATATTGAGTGTTGAGGTTAACAAGGAACTAAAAGACATTTGCGTTGCACACGGACATTTTCTTAAGGTGCAACAGGAAAAGTTTTTTTTTTTTGTGAGAAGTTGTTCTCCGTGTGAAGATTACAAGTGTTACTCGTGTTTTGAGTAAAGAAGTCAAGAAGATGTTTTTCTTTTTTGTGTTTTGAAACGGGTATTTTAAAGTGATCTCATTCCCTCTTGGTTATATGCAGCCAGCGAGGTGTGTATTACGTTTGTATTTCCCGAGTGTATTTGTATTTACCTCTTTATAGTGTATGTGAACGTGTTTATCTTTTACATTGTCATACTGTAGTTTGACGGTGGATTTCATTGACGGTGAATATGACGACGGAGAAAGGGATGACAAATGCAATAAATCCATCAGTAACCAGAACCGTGGTGTCGTTTATTTCCTGGAGGGAGTGATACACCTAGTGAAGCTCTGTTTTTATTTGTGCATGGCCTTTTGGTGTGCATGGCCCGCTAAGTATCCTAATGGAAGTTTGTATCAGCAGTTGTTTTGACAGCAGTACAAAGAGACAGAGGCTGTGTAAAGATGCGGTAATAAACCCACTGATCCCTCCATTTTCTTTTCTAATGTTTGATATCCTCAAAAGCACAATTTATGTTTTTATATCTTCCAAGCAAGTGGACCTGGGCTTCGGTTATAGCTCTCATGAGATCACTCTCATTGCTATGCTTGGCTTTTATATTCTGTGTACTTCTCTGACCTGCAGTAGCCTCTAATCAGGATGTTGGTACTCGCTGAGAATCTCTCGCCAAAGGCCAAAGCAGTCAGCAAATTGAAATATTTGTGCAGTTTTAGAGCTCAGAAAGGTCTCGGCTGCTCGCACTGCTTGAGTAAGATGGCCATCACAGAGCCAACCACCTAATGAAATGCAATTTGCAGTTAGGCAGATGGAAAAACACACTTTAGAGCCTGAAAACTTTACTGCTGTGAATCTTAATGAAATATGACAGCTCTAAAATTAAAACCGGATTGGATTTCAATTTAATCTAATCTTGTTTCATCACTACAGTTGATCACCTCTGGCCTGGAAGCAGAAGTTTCTGCTTAGTGATGTAACTCTATGTAACTTCTTTGTAATCCTTGTAAGTTGCAGATAGATTTTATGTATATGTATTTTATTTATTGTCATAACCTAGTTGTCTGGAATTTTTCCTGGTGAGCTTTAAAAGACAATAAACGCATATAAATATAGCCTGACGTCATCATACTCAGATTCTAGTCAGAATATGAGTCTGATACTTCTCCATTGGGCTGTGATTATGGGGCGTGTTTCAACCGAACCAGGAAAGAAAATGCCTCTGCACTCAGTTGGATAGACCTAGGCTACAACCAATCAGAGCAACGGAGGAATTGACGTATGTTGAGCGACGGATAGTTGTCAACAGAACTCAACTGCACACACTCTGGAAGAAGTAGAAGAAGAAGATGAGTGTAAACAATCGTTGCCGGTGTTGTAAAAATAATTTAAGGATATACTGAGTACTTACCAACACGATCATCATTTTTGAGAGAAATAGTAAAGGTGAATGCATATACGAACAAGTTCTCTGTTTAGTAAACGAATTCAACCCAAACGCTCTTTGGTGACGTGGAATGTTACGTTACTGTTGATCATCTGTCCATCATCGTATAAAGCCCGCCCTGACAATTTGATTGGTCCAAACAGCTCTGGTTCGAGCATAGTTGCTCCACAACGGATCAAGTCCAGACCGAACTGCCCGACCTCAAATGTTGTGGGCTGGGCTAAGTTCAGCTGGCATCCAGGCTAATATAAATACATAGAATGAGGAAAAAAAACACACACACATACATGCACACAGAGCTTGACATTAACTTTTTTGCTCACCAGCCACTGAGGCTAGTGTTTTTTCCAAAATTACTAGCCACAATTTTGAAATAGATACCATGGGGAAAATTGTTATACTGTTAAATATTAGGGCTGTGTATCACCAACAATGTCACGATTAGGCATGTGCCGGTATCAAATTTTCATGTTGCGATTAATTGCTGAAGCTTTTATCACGGTATACGGTATTATCACGATATTGAAATAAGTTGCAAAAAAAGTGGTGTCATACTACAACAGGTTAAATCACTTTCTTATAACAAAAGAACCAAACATTTAAATACAATAAAGCAATACACAAAAATGTATAAAGTAAACAAATATTTAAAACAGATTAAAGTGCAAAAGAATTATAAAGAACAATAGGTATGCTGAAATGTACATTTAACTAAGATTAATACATGCTTTAGAAGTATTTTTCATTGTCAGTTTGTTTATGAATGAACTAATGTTAAATACTGGAGCCTTGTTAAGTGTGTGATTGAACAACAGTCAGAACATATTCAAACAATATCTAGGGCATGTAATTTAGTCCAGATTAAAATATAAAATGCAAGTTTGAAAATGAATAGCCTTAAGTCTTTAAGTATTATGTATTAGGTTATGTGATTACTGGGGAAACGGCTGCATTTCTGCTGTTCCTTCAGTGCCCTCTGCTGTCAAAGAATGAATGTGCACTTCAGCGTGTCTCCTCATTCCGCCATGTGCTCGGCTCATGCACGGTCTATAGAGTGCCGAAGTAATGACGTCACTTTGTAGGCCAACCCGGAAGTTAGCGGCGCATGGGTTCCCTCGATCAAAAAGCCATTCATTTTCCCCATAGACTTTTGGAAAATCGCAAAAAATAAGATCTGTGTTCAACAAAGAGTAATGACCCTTACACGTTTTGTCTACCAAGATAATCTTTACAAGTTAATCCAAAATGTATACATTTTGAAGCCCAAATAAAGCCGTCAGATATAAAATGCTAACGGTAGGCTATAAACGGACTACAGCACACCATGGTCGCGGATCAACGTCATCATCAAGCTTCCTCAAACTTTATTTAAAAGCACGCTCGCTCATTATGATCTGCGCTGAGTATGAACACTTATCCACTTTTTCATGAGAAATATTGCCCATTCGTTTTTTCCAAAAATGTTAGAAACTAATTTTGTTTATGCGTGCCTCTCTGAGATTTATCTTTTGTTAATGTTTTTTTCAGACAATATGATTATCACTGTGATAACATTAAATGACATGAAACACAACACAGTCTCTTTTTGTTAAATGCAAGTTTATGTATGATCAATAATACAAAACGTATAATAAGCTACACATGAAATAAAGCAAACAATTCAGTCAAACATTCAAAGTCAGTGCTAGTCGGCTAACTTACAACGGTAACGTACAGTTATAGCCTAAAAATAAACAAGTAATGAAACTTATCTTTGCACTCAGCCTAAACGATTTGCCAGGGAACAAATTATAGATCCATGAGAGCAAATATGGGCCGTTAAATCTCCACAAGACTAATTATAGCTGGAGACGCCACAGAGACATCAGAGCCAGCGGCAGACGGCAGAAGGACTAGCCGAGGAAAGTCAACTCTCGCCAGCTAAACAAGCGCTGACCGCCGCTGACTCACTGGAGCTCACAACTCCGATAACACCAGATAAAATGTTTAAATAGGCACTCTTCTTATAAATAAACCACAGATTTGAGCTTTAAACAACTACATTATCGACTGAAAAAGTCTTAAAACTAAGTTTTGTCACACATTAACAGTAGATTTTAACACAAAAAGACGTGTAAACACAGCCCATGTCATCCATTTCTCAACGAGACAAACATGTGAAGAGAGTAAACTCCAAATGTTCAAGCATCCAACTTTGCGCGAATAGCGCGATTTATTCACATAAGTAGGCTGAAACGCGGGCTAGTGAGAGATTGCCTGTTTGTCACGATGACGTCTAAAGTCCCCGCCAAAGGATGTAGTCCCTTTTAGCAACTTGTTAGCAACCATCGTTTTTAAGACACAATAAAGTCTTAAAAAATCACAAGCAGGTTATAACTAGTGTGTTTTATGTCATAGATTAAAACGTGAAAATATATAGAGGCTTTGTTAACCACAGACCTTATTTCAGGCGATTTAGCAAAAACCCATTCAAAAAACCCATAGACTTTAGGGCGAGGGAACCCATAGGGCTAAAATGCTAACTCACTTCCGCGTTTTGGCCTACAAAGTGACGTCATTACTTCGGCACTCTATTTACATCAGTGCGCGTTCCTCTTTGACTTGTTGTTCATTTTAAACGGTTGATGGGTAAAGTATTCTTAAAATTCATTCTAAAAATCTGAATAATTCGTAATAAATAATTCTTCACGGCATTTTGAAGTGCCCACGATAACAATATTGTGCATGTTCATTATTGCGGTATATCATATTACCGTTTACCGGCACATGTCTAGTCACGATACGATACGCATCACGATACTAAAGTCACGATACGTATCACGATATAGATCAATTTGGAATTTAAATTTATTTAACAGTTAATATCTGTTTATTGAATAACCAGTGTTATAACAGTTGTAATAAGTGAAAAACTATTTTGTTTTTGTCATTAAAAAACAATGAGTTAAATGAAATAAATAATTTGTCCCAAAAAAAAGAGAGCTTGGAATGGCTCGATTCAATATCGATTATTTTGGAGACATATCAGGTACACACATCTCTCAACTAATGCTGTGAACTATGGGAGTCAGCTGTAGCCTACTATAATATTGAAGGTAAAAATGAACTGATTTGTCCAAACACTTAAATTACACTGAATTAAGTTTTTTTTAAATAATAAAGTTATAATAGGCTATTAACTTTTACAAATTACCTACTCCATTTCGTTTTTGAAATATAAACATTTAAATGGTGGCTGTCATAAAAACTCCAGATTCATTCAAACATGCATGAAATATTTAAAAACAACATTAAAAATTATAATGAATATGTAATATGGTGCATATATTTATCAAAATTCTCCTCTCTGGAGTTAATTTTTCTAGCCGACTAACGAGTTTATGGACACGGCATATGGTTTTTCTGAGGTAAATGTGACATTGTTTACAAGTTGTTTTACTGGCGTCTTTCTGCGTTTGAAACACTGATTGAGCGATTACATGAGACATGATATGGATTTCGGTAAATTGCACTATCTTTTAACAGACTTTCATTTGCTCATTCATGTTTATTTTGCACTGTATTAAGGCGGAGGATAAGATCAGTTCTTGTGCGCTGCACGCCGTCGTTTCTCATGAGCTGAGCTGCGCCAGAGCGGTATTAATGTTTTTAGATTTCGTAATAAAATGGACGTAATTTGAGACTTTATTTTGTAACAAAGCACAAAGATTGTTTTGATTTAAAGGATGGGAGGCGAGCTGCGCGTTGCAATGTTCCGTTCATTCTTCAAATGAAAACAGGATGACTTTAAAATAGATATCGGTTTGTAAAAATATTTTTTACCCAGCCCTAACTTATAGTGACACTTAAGCGTGTCAACAATGCTCAATGACTAAACAAAACTTAAAACATATTCCATAAAAGTAAAAACTATATCATCTTAAAATCCTCTTATCCATTTTGAATGTCTTGCACTGCAGCTTGACTCACGTGATAATTGGTTACATTCAAAAGCGCACAGCATCGATACGGCAGCTGCTGTATCGATACACGCAACGTCAGGAGTTCATGACGATGTATCGTTGTATCGATATTCTGAGCACAGCCCTATTAAATATGCGTTTTCTTTCTCAACTGTTTACGTTAATGACTGTGTTTATGTGAATTCCCACCAAGACCGGCATTTTGACATCATTTTGTGTGTATTTGACTGTTTAAGCGTGATTTAGCACCGAAAAAGAACTCCTTTTAGTCCTGAGACCACTGCATTTGTTGGGTTGGCAGCTGTTAATGTCAAGCCCTGCATACATGTATATCCCATCAATTACAAGAAATTAAATATAGATGCATAAATACCAGAGGAATTAAGAGCATGAACAATGCTACAATTAGTGCTGTTCAAAAAACGTGGACTTTAATTACTCTGAGGCGTCTGAGAGTTTAAGAGGTGTCCGGCCGGATGTGTGAGATCTTTCAGAGTTGATGACATTTATGTCTCACGTTTGCAGAGAAAAGGTCTAACAATTGTGGAAAGATCACAACCTATAATTTGAGGCAGGCTGCACTATATTACTGATCTGTCTTGTACTGAACTGTGGAGCTGCCAAACCACTCTGTAATTGAGAAAGTCAGCACACTTTCTATCACAGATCTATAAATGTTGAAAACCAATTTAGATAAGCTAGACTTTTTAAGTTGTCTCAAGTGTTTAATAATGCCTTAGGTTATTATCCCACTTCAACAATGCAGAAGTGCTGGTGGCTTGCAAGAAACTTCAACACATTCTCACTCCTAACTCATCACATTTTGACATTTGGTCGGGATCTCTCGCTGTCACTTTTCAACACACAGGGTACTCCTTTGGCGCCATTTTTCGATGTGCAGGATACTCCATTGCCTTCAATGAGAAACATTTAGCATGGGGATTATATCGTCATGATTGGGGTATAATTTTGTCGGTAACACTTTACAATAAGGTTCATTAGTTAACTACATTAGTTAACATGAACTAATAATAATGAACTGCACGTATAAACCATTTATTTATCTTTTTTAGTGTTAATTTCAACATTTACTAATGCATTATTAAAATATTGCTAACATTAGTTAATACACTGTGAACTAACATGAACAAACCATGAACTGCTGTATTTTTATGAACGTCTCGGTTACGTATGTAACCCTCGTTCCCTGAGGAGGGAACGGAGACGTACGTTAGTGACTAACGAATGGGGGTTTCGCTTAGAAGCCAATCATCTTCATCGTATTCAACAGCGCCCAATGGCAGTGCCAATGCCATGGGCATGCGGAATTTGCATGCGTAACTCCGCCCCACCTCGTGGGTATATAAGGAAGTACGCTGCGAACATCGCATTATGTTACTGCTGCAGGAGCCAAGACTGAACTCCGCGTTCCAGGCAGCACAGCTGACGTGGCTAAGGAAACGTACGTCTCCGTTCCCTCCTCAGGGAACGAGGGTTACATACGTAACCGAGACGTTCCCTTTCGTTCAGTCACTACGACGTACGTTAGTGACTAACGAATGGGGGATCCTATTCAACAACGTCAGCTGTCATCCAGTGCCCTGCGTAAGTGTGAGATCCCGCCACTTAAGGCCCTAGGACTCCCACTTATCACAGGAATACCAAGGTACACTGGGAAGCATATCCCAGTGAGGGAATGCCAAGATGCCTACCGTAGGGAGGACTTAGAGAATACACATATGACCCGCTGAGGGTTACATATGGAAGATCTCTAGGGTACCAGCCGAAGGTGGACTTTTAACCCTAGGGGTGGCAGGGACTTGCCAAGGGAAAGACACCTGCTCACTGAGGAGGCTTACGGTGGGAATACTCGTGTGGGGGTCGCCGGAGGGGAACCATGCACACGGAGCACCTGGCCGGACATGAGGGTCTGGGCTCGAAAGAGCAGACTGAACTGATGTCGGCGTCGACAGTGCTGGAGGAGCTCAGGGCTCTCGGGGAGCTCACCTGAGGAAAATATCGCACGTATCCAGTCCTGGGAGTGGAATGGCGAGCAAGCGAAGACACCTGAGCCTGGCCCATTACCGGCCACCCGTAGGGGCGAGTACATAGTCGGACACTGGCTCCACTCGGAGATTGTAGAATCTGGCGAATGTGTTGGGTGTCGCCCAGCCTGCAGCTCTGCAGATGTCTGTTAGCGAGGCGCCATGCGCTAGAGCCCAAGAGGAGGCCACACTCCGGGTGGAGTGTGCCCTCACACCAAGGGGACATGGTCGGCCTTGCTGCTGGTATGCCAAAACAATGGTGTCCACTATCCAGTGAGACAACCTCTGCTTTGAGAGAGCGCTTCCCTTCCGCTCTCCACCATAACAGACAAGAGCTGGTCTGAGGTCCTGAACACTGCGTCATGTCTACGTAGGCGCGGAGAGCGCGTACTGGACAGAGCAATGCCAAGGCTGGGTCTGCCTCCTCCAAAGGCAGCGCTTGCAGGTTCACCACCTGATCTCGGAACGGAGTGGTAGGAACCTTGGGCACATATCCGGGCCGGGGTCTCAGGATCACGTGAGAGTTAGCCGGCCCGAACTCAAGGCACGCTTCGTCAACCGAAAATGCTTGCAGGTCCCCGACCCTCTTAAGCGAGGCCAATGCGGTCAGCAGAGCCGTCTTCATAGACAAGAGCTTAATCTCGGCCGACCGCAAAGGCTCAAGGGAGGCCTCTACAGAGCACTTAAGACTACTGAGAGGTCCCAAGAGGGAACGAGAGGAGAGCGAGGAAGATTCAGTCTCCTCGCCCCCCTCAGGAACCTGATGATCAGGTCGTGCTGCTACTTACCTTATTGTCTCCCAGGAGATCGTGGTAGGCAGATATTGCGGCCACGTACACTTAAGGGTGGAAGGAGACAGCCTTCGTCCCACCCCCTCCTGGAGAAACGAAGCACAGACCCGATCGGGCATTTCCAGGGGTCTTCCTGGCGGGAAGAGCACCATGTGACGAAGAGGTCCCACTTCAACGCATAGAGGTGTCATGTAGACTCTGCCCTAGCGGAAGTGATGGTAGCGACCACCGCAGGTGGAGGCTACTCAAACCAGCCGCGTCCCGTCCAGAAGCCACACGTGGAGCTTCCAGAACGCTGGACGCGGGTGCCAAAAGGTGCCCCGTCTCTGAGTGAGGAGTCTCAGAGGAATAGGCCAGGGAGGGGCTGTCGCAAGGAGTAGCAGTTCTG
The DNA here is from genome assembly GCF_949357685.1 of Gobio gobio. NCBI lineage: Eukaryota > Metazoa > Chordata > Actinopteri > Cypriniformes > Gobionidae > Gobio > Gobio gobio. Next base: position 49,272,401 of record NC_137115.1, read on the forward strand.
AGAACCAGGTCCGGCCGTGCCAACGGGGCGACCAACATGACCTGCTCCTTGTCCTCCCTGATCTTGCACAGTACCTGTGCGAGAAGGCTCACTGGGGGAAACGCATAATAGCGTAGCCCCGACGACCAGCTGTGCGCCAGTGCATCCGTGCCGACCATAGGTCAGGGAATAATACAGGGAGCAATGGGAAGAGTCCTGGGAGGCAACAGGACTACCTGTGCGTCGCCGAACCGTTCCCATATCAGCTGGACCGTCTGGGGATGGAGTCTCCATTCTCCAGGAAGTGGCTGAAGCCGTGAGCTCGTAGGCTGCACGGTTCAGGACTTCCGGGATGTGGACAGCATGAAGGGACCTCAGATGCTTCTGACTCCAAAAAACGAGATGGCGGGCGAGTTGAGACATACGGCGGGAGCGTAGACCGCCCGGCCGTGTCGTCTGTCCTGACTAGTACATGTTGACCCTTCAGCAACGCTCGGAAGCGGTGCAGGGCGAACCGTACTGCCAGCAACTCGAGGCAATTGACATGCAGAAGGCGCTGGGGTCCTATCCAGGAGCCCGCGGCTGCTTGTCCATTGCACATGGCTCCCCAGCCCATGGATGACGCATCTGTTGATACAACAAGATGCCTGGAAACTCGTTCTAAGGACACTCCGGTCCGTAGAAAACTGAGGTTCGACCACGGGGAGAGAGTCTGTAAGCAGGCCCGAGTCACTTGAACCCGGAGCGTGCCAGACCGCCATGCCCATCTCGGGACTCGATCGCGTAGCCAGTGCTGAAGCGGTCTCATATGAAGCAATCCGAGCGGCGTTACCGCGGCTGCAGATGCCATATGCCCCAGGAGCCTCTGAAACCATTTCAGTGGAACCGCACTCTTGCCCTCGACTTGTCGAAGGGAAGTCAGCAGAGACTGCGCGCGCTCGCTCGAAAGCTGCGCGCACATGGCGACCGAGTCGATATCCATACCGAGAAAAGAGATCCTCTGCGCGGGGCAAAGTTACTCTTTTCCCAGTTGACCCGAAGGCCCAGACGGGCTAGGTGATGGAGCACCAAATCTCTGTGTCCGCAAACCTGCTCTCGAGAGTGACCCAGTATGAGCCAGTCGTCGAGGTAGTTCAGGATGCGAACCCCGTGCTGCCGAAGGGGCGCAAGGGCTGCCTCGGCAATCTTCGTAAAGACGCGAGGGGACAGAGATAGCCCGAATGGTAGAACTGCGTACTGATATGCCCGCCCCTCGAAAGCAAACCGTAGGAACGGTCTGTGTCGAGGTAGAATGGAGACATGGAAGTAGGCGTCCTTCAGGTCGATCGCTGCAACCAATCGTCTGGACGAACGCATTCGAAAAGGCGTTTCGCTGTCAACATCTTGAACGGAAACCGGTGGAGGTAACGGTTCAAGACGCGCAGGTCCAGGATCGGTCAAGCCCACCGGTCTTTTTGGGTACAATGAAGTACGGGCTGTAACACCCGGAATTCACCTCGGCTGGAGGGACAGGTTCGATCGCACCCTTCGCCAGTAGGGTGGCAACCTCCGCTCGCATGACGGGGGCATTAGCCCCGATCATAGTGGAACGGACTCCCCGGAAGCGGGGAGGAACCTGCGCGAACTGAATCGCGTAGCCGCACCTGACTGTCTTCGCGACCCAGCGGGACAGCCCTGGAATCTGAAGCCAGGCTCCCAGGAACTGCACCAGCGGGGTCAATCGGACTACAGGTGTACCCGGAGTGGGGCAGCGATGCAGCGTTACCGACCCGGACAAGGGAGGCTGTTGGGCGTCCCGGTGTGGGGGTGCGGTTAACGGCTGCGTCCTGACAGAGGAGACCAGGGAAGGACGCGCGTTCCACTGGGGTCTGCTCTGCCAGGAGGCTGGCGACAGAGAGGGATGCGAGTGGCGGGACCCGTGGGTGGCGCGCACTGTCATCACCGGTCTCTGGGTCCTCAGAGACAGGAACATGAGTTCTTCCCAAGCGCTGCTAGCCCGGGGGCCAGCAGCGGAAGGATTTTCCCCCGGCCCTCCACCGGGGGAAGGAGAGGCCCTGCTACCATCCCCTGGGAAGAACTGGAACCCATCTCTGAGTTGTCCACCTCCAGCGTGGCGTTTAACCAGGCTGGGGAGCGGACTGGGCGACATCCTCAACCACCTCCACGGCGCGGCCCAGGTTAAGGCTGCTGCGGGGCCGGGCGGGAAGAGGGAGGGCGCCCTCGGCGGCGAGCGGACTGAGGCGACTGAGCCGGCGGCTGGTGCAGCAGCTGGCCGCCGGGGCAGTACGTGTTACAGCCTCAGTCTGCTCTGGGGCGGCCGAGAACTGTTGGGCGCAGTTCCCAGCCGCGCCGCCGAAGAGGCCAGCCTGGGATATGGGTGAGTTGAGGGGGCGGGCCCACTCAACGTCCTCCAAATCACCAGGTAAGGCCAGGTGTTCTCCCGGACCACAGCTGTGGACATCTCCCGACCCAGGGAGCGTGTGGCCACCTTCACCGCCCGGGGGCGGGATCAGTCGCGGCACGCAGCTCAATGAAGAGCCCTGGGTCGGCTCCACCCTTGTGCATGTGCAAAGGGGCGGCGGCCTGCCCGTAGCTCTGCAGGACCACGCCACCGAAGTAGACGAGCCCACAGGCTTTGGGAGGGTGCTTAGGACAGCCACACCACGCCACGTCAAGCCCTCTGTGGACACCGTAGTGCGCAACAGAGAGTTCAACAGTGGGGGTGAGGGGGCCCCAGTGTACCCTAGGCTGCGGCCCCATCAAGGGCAGAGAAGGCGGAGGAGGCCACCAAACGATCGCGGGAAGCACGGGGACTTCCAGGACCGCGTGATCTCCTCATGCACCTCGGGAGCGAAAGGCATTGGGGGCGGGGCCCAACAGCTGTCGGGTGCCGTCCCCAAACACCAATCGCGCAACCACGAGCACTCGCGACTGGGCGGAGTTCCACACCAGCGCGAGACTCGCGGCTGCCCGAGATAACATGGCTGTCAACCTTAGGTCGGATCAGGCAGCGCTGACACACCCGGAGGCGGAGCACAACTCCTAATCGTCATCCCCAAAGGACTCCAGCCCACCTTGGGATGCGGCGATCGACATCTCACTGCTATCTGGAGCGTGAACGAAACGAACGAGGCGTCAGAGACGGGCCGCTGTTTCAGTCCAACACTCGCGGGTTTAAGCAATGTGCAAGAGGGGGCGTGGCCCGAGGAATGATCGTCGGGGTTCTTAATACCACGGCACCGCACTCAGGTCACCCTGGCCACCAACCAAAGTACCGCCTCACTCGGAGACGGTAGATTGGGGTGTGGCAGAGGGGACTCTCTCTCCTCACGGAGATCACTGAGTCTCGACCGCAACATCGCGATGGTCACGTTCCCGCAGTGGGAACATGACGCATCCACAAACACTGCCCGAACGTGCTGAAGCCCAAACACATCGAGCAGTGAATGTGCCCATAGACAGCAACGGAGATCGATCGCACCCGGAAGTGCACGGGCGAACCGTCTTGAAAAAGACGTGCCACGCGCAAGCTCTTTTTGTGAGAGGAAAGCTCTGCAGAGTGCCGAAGCGCCCAGGGAAACACACACACAGCTGTTGCAGATCACTGCACAGATCAGCAGGCAGGCAGCATGAGATCGCTGGAACGCGCCGTAACACCAACACCCTGGAGAACCGCTGGTCTCTCGAAGACTGAAGAGAAGACTTCAGAATTCAGGCTTGTAGGAGTGAAGAGATCCTCTTGGCTCCAAAGCAGAAACATAATGCGATGTTCGCAGCGTACTTCCTTATATACCCACGAGGTGGGGCGGAGTTACGCATGCAAATTCCGCATGCCCATGGCATTGGCACTGCCATTGGGCGCTGTTGAATACGATGAAGATGATTGGCTTCTAAGCGAAACCCCCATTCGTTAGTCACTAACGTACGTCGTAGTGACTGAACGAAAGGGAACTAACGTTAACAAAGATTAACTAATGCTGAACAGAGGTTTTGTTCAAGTTTAGTTCATGTTAACTAATGCAACCTTATTGTAAAGTGTTACCATTTTGTCATTATGACATATGTTGGGGTGTGATTTTCAATTTAATCAGCCTGTATCATTTTGTTTACATTTATTTAACTTTTTTATGTATACCATTTAGATAGATAGATAGATAGATAGATAGATAGATAGATAGATAGATAGATAGATAGATAGATAGATAGATAGATAGATAGATAGATAGATAGATAGATAGATAGATAGATAGATAGATAGATAGATAGATAGATAGATAGATAGATAGATAGATAGATAGATAGATAGATAGATACAGTACACACAACAACAACAAAAACACAAAAAGATGTAAGTTCAGCTTTGTAGCCTGTTAAGAATTGAAATTGCAGATGGTACAAAGCTCTTTTTGAAGCAAGCTTTTCTCCATGTCAGGGTCCTGTACCTGCGCCCGGAGGGCAGGTTGAGTGAAGTGAAAGTTGAGGGTGTGCTCTGGGTCTGTTATTATGGTTTGGGCAAGGCGGGCTATTGCTATGTCATTGAGTTCTGAGATGTTGGGTGTAGGGGAATGTATTATTTTTGAAGCTACGTGTGTTATTTTATTCAGTTTATTTTTGTTGGTGACTGACAGCATGGTGTAAAAACTAGTGGAGCAGTATAACAAGATGGGCTGAATAATGCTCGTGTACAGTAGTAACAAAAGATGAGGGGCAATGTAAAAGGAACTGAGTTTTCGTAGAACATGCAAACGTTGTTGTGAGCGTTTATAGATGTCTGTTATATGATGGTCAAAAGTGAGCTTGTTATCCAAGGTAAGTCAAAGATATTTGAATTTCTCAACCTGTTCTATCATGTTGCCATGAATGGAGATCTGACTGAGACTGGGTGCATTAAAGACCAGTTCTTTTGTTTTCTCAACATTGAGATGGAGAAAATTGTCTGTGCACCAGTGTGTGAAATATGATATTGTATCGTGATAAGCAGCAATGGTAGTGTGATCATTGAGGAGAGCCAGAATTGCAGTATCATGTAGACATGTTTGAGCACATAACCCAACCCCTACCCATAAACCAACAGTCACAATTTATGAAAAAACTACAAAGTCCCAACGATTGATTTGTTTGAGAAACAGACCCCAAAACCACTGTCAAACTCAGGTCTTGTGCACACACATTCAAAAATTGCCACCAGAAGAAGTGTTGCATCAGCTTTGATTGTGAAATGGCATTGGCTCTTGTGTGTCTTGTGACTGATTGCATCATGCTAATGTTTGGGTGTATCTTTTGAATGAGATATGAGTGTGTGCTTTCATGGAGTGGTATCATTTTCTGTGATTTAAAAAATTAAAGGGTTAGTTTACCCAAAAATGAAAATTAGCCCATGAATTACTCACCTTCAAGTCATCCTAGGTGGATATGACATTCTTCTTTCAGACGAATAAAATCAGAGTTATATTAAAAATGTCCTGGCTCTTCAAAGCTTTATAATGGCAGTGAATGCCATTTTCGAAGGTCATGAAAGTGCATCTATCCATCATACAACTGCTCCACACGGCTCCCGGGGGTTAATAAAGGCCTTCTGAAGGGAAGTGGCGCGGTTGTGTAAGAAAAATATCCATAATTAAAACTTTATAGACTAAAATAACTAGCTTCCGGTGGTCAGCGGTACACAAGTCGACTTGCGCTAAAAGAGTAACCCTTGACGCGATGTATAGGAGCATCGCACGCTTTGACGCCTCTCGCGGATAGTGCTGGGCAACAAACTCAAGCCCCTCTGCTCTTATATTGAAATCCTCCACCTTTTCTCTTTAAAAATTCTTGTTTTAGACTCTAATTCCCGACCAGTGTTTTGTTTTGCACCATCCTCTGCGCTTCTGCGTTCGTCAATACGCATGCGTCAAGGGTTCTAGGGTCGGGGGTTACTCTTTCACAAGTCACAAGTCAACAATTCAAATAAGATTTACACAAACGCATCGATTAGCTTCAGAAGGCCTTTATTAACCCCCCCGGAGCCATGTGGAGCAGTTATATGGTGGATAGATGCACTTTTATGGACTTCAAAAACGACGCAACCATTCACTGCCATTATAAAGCTTGGATTAGCCAGAACATTTTTAATATAACTGATTTTATTTGTCTGAAATAAGAATGTCATTTAAACCTAGGATGACTTGAGGGTGAGTAAATCATGGGCTAATTTTCATTTTTGGGTGAACTATCCCTTTAAGTTCCTCTCTGTTCGTATGGCTTCAGAAGACTTGGAATGCAACAGTTGTTTGCAATACTTTTATACTGTTTTTTTTAATCAGTTTTTGCAATAAATACCTATGACTAATGTACTTTTATTTGCCTGTTACGCATTTTATATCGGTTATAAGTGGGTAGGAGTGGGGATAGGTGCTCTAAAATATCTATTTATAAATATTTATAAAATCCTTTCCTCTTTTACAAATGCTTGATCTGACGCATAAGAAAAAGATTCAGAAAGCAGTGGAGTACACCGCACGTCGAAAAATGATGCTAAAGGGTACACCTTCACGGAGTGGATCGGTGGATAAGATTTTCAGTGGTTAATAAAATTCTGCTCTGTACCTCATACAAAACTATTATATACCACCCCAGAGATACATAAACTATTGTGATTTACACTTGTCTGTCTGTTATGTTTTTCTTTTATAATTGGAAATATTTTTAAGAAAGGTTTATGGATAGGTTTCAAGGTTGGAGTGGGAATAGCAGCCCAAAATATATTTTTAATACTGTATTGTCAAGCTCAAAGCCAAGAATACATGAAATAATGATTTTTCACAATCCTTTTTTTCTTTTGAACAACGCATTTTCAAGATATGATACAATCTGATCAAAGTACTTGAACAACATCTGACCATCAATGATCGGTGTCACAATGTCTATTATTTTTGTCAAAATGTAACAAAAATAGTCCAGACAATAGACATTTGGGACAATATGACATTTTTCCTCGTCATTTTACTTTTGCATTTAACTTTAATTTGCATTTTACGTTTCAAAATCTCAAAGAACCTTTCACACAAAGAGCGATAGCTAATTAAAATAACTTTAATGATAACTATTATCATCCACACCAATGCACAATATCGTTGTTTATTATAAGTGTGTGCTGCAGTTATGCCGTCTGCTGCTTTAAATGCTCAAACTCTTTAAAGAATGATAGATTCTGATTGGCTGTCGATGTATTTATCATTCATCAGCTGGAAAAAGTAATTCTGAAAGTGATTCCAGTGATATTGTGTCTCTTTGCTGTTATATTTGGTGTGAACTCGGGCCTTGCATTTTGACGTTTGCACCCCATTCTATGTTGTTACATTATATTTATTCATTGTGTTTTATAGCTTGACACTTCTTGTCTTGTCATGCAGAAATCTGATTTTACTCTTTGCTCTTTCAGCACGCCTCACACTCTCACGCGGAAAATAAGTCTGTCTGTCAGCTCTTTGAAAGATATTGTGGTATTGTGTTGTCATTTCATTAACTTGAACAGTCCCTCAGCAGAGGCTGAGTTGAAATACATGTTGTGTGGCAGCACGAGGCGGAAGTATCGGGTGTATCGAAAAAAATCCTATTATTAATCTTGTTTACTTTGGCTGATATTGGAAGTTGTGGTGATTGTTTGGGCAGCTCTGGGCGTCTACATTCTGGCAGTCACCAAATCTAATTTATTTTCATGTCATTAGCACATCCCGGTATGAATCCCAGCAGCAGCGTCTGCTGTATCACTGTGGCGGGAATCTAGGGACCTGCACAATCACAGCCCTCATAGTGGGCTTTCTCTCTTTATCTCCGCATGCTTATTTCCACGCCTCTTTGCCTCCATTCTGTCTCTTACAATCGGTTTCTCTTTCTTATCTCTCTATTGCGCTGCCTTTCTGTTTTGTTTCACGGTCTTTAAGGAAATCCATGCAGAGTGGGATTCTGGAGGTTTGGCTTTTTATCGACATTAGTGGAGCACCCACTGAGATTAAATGAAACGCATGCAGCTTCATATATGTCACAGCATTTATAATGTCATCAATCAGCAAACCTGGAGTTGTGGCTGAAATTAAAAGGCTTCTTCCTTGCGCAAATCAATAGAATAGCAATCCATCATGTGATTCCGGTTCTACTAACCTCCCATCTCAACAGACCTTGTACAACCCCAAATCAGAAAAAGTTGGGACAGTATGGAAAACGCAAATAAAAAAAAAAGAAGTGATTTCTAAATTTACTTTGACCTGCAACACATTTCAAAAAAAGTTGGGACAGTAAAGCATTTACCACTTTTTAATGTTGCCATTCCTTTTCACAACACTTAAAAGACGTTTAGGGACTGAAGACACCAAGTGATGAAGTGTTTCAGGTGTAATTTTGTCCCATTCTTCCTGCAAACACGTCTTAAGGTGGGCAACAGTACGGGGTCTTCGTTGTCGCATTTTGCGCTTCAAAATGCGCCACACATTCTCTATTGGAGTCAGGTCGGGACTGCAGGCAGGCCAGTCAAGTACCCGTACCCTCTTCCTCCGCAGCCAGGACTTTGTAATGTGTGCAGAATGTGGTTTTGCATTGTCTTGTTGAAATATGCATGGACGTCCCTGGAAAAGATGTCTTCTTGAAGGCAGCATATTATGCTCCAAAATCTCTATGTACTTTTCAGCATTAATGGTGCCTTCACAGAAGTGCAAGTTACCTTTGCCAAGGGCACTGACACAACCCCATACCATGACAGACCCTGGCTTTTGGACTTGTTGCTGGTAACAGTCTGGATGATCCTTTTCTTCTTTGGTCCGGAGCACACAGCATCCATTCCTCCCAAAAAATACCTCAAATACTGATTCATCTGACCACAGTACACGTTTCCACTGTGTGATGGTCCATCCCAGATTCCTCCGAGCCCAGAGAAGTCGACGGCGCTTCTGGACACTGTTAACATAGGGCTTCATTTTGGCACAGTACAGTTTTAACTGGCATTTGTGGATGTAACTACATATTGTGGTACTTGACAAAGGTTTGCCAAAGTAGTCCTGAGCCCATGTGGTGATATCGCTTATAGATGAATGACGATTCTTGATGCAGTGCCGCCTGAGGGATCGGAGATCACGGTTGTTCAGCTTAGGCTTGCGCCCTTGTCCTTTACGCACTGAAATTCCTCCAGATTCCTTGAATCTTTTAATTATGTTATGCACTGTTGAATGTGAAATATCCAAATCTCTTCCTATCTTTCTTTGAGGAACATTGTTTTTAAACATTTCAATAATTTTCTCACGTATTTGTTGGCAAACTGGCGATCCTCGGCCCATCTTTGCTCCTAAAGGATTAGACCTTTCTTGGATGCTGCTTTTGTACCAAATCATAATTACAATCACCTGTTGACATCACCTGTTTCAAATCACATCATTATTTAACCATTTTACCTCATTACTAGCCCTAAATTGCTCCTCTCCCAACTTTTTTTGAAATGTGTTGCAGGTCTGAATGACAGGAAAGGATGCATATTTACAAATGACATGAAGTTGACCAGACAAAACATGAAATATTTTGTGTTCATATTGTCTGCAATGAAATACAAGTCAAAGTCAATTTAGAAATCACTTCTTTTTTTTTTTTATTTGCGTTTTCCATACTGTCCCAAATTTTTCTGATTTAGGGTTGTAACATTTAGGCCACAAACTAAACTTAAAGACATTCTGACATTCATGCTGACTTTGACTCCAGTTGTTATGCTGAACATATACTCTACCGTTCAAAAGTTTAATTTTTTTTGTGTGTGTGAAAGAAATGAATGTTTATTCAACAAGGACACAATTGATCAAAAGTGACAGTATACACATTTGTAATTTTGCTCAAAATAAATCTTTTCTTTTGAACTTTCTATTCATCAAAAAATCCTGAAAAATGTATCCGTTTCCACAACAAATATTAAGCAGCACAACTGTTTTGAACATTGATAATAATTAGCAGCAAATCCTCATTTTAGAATGATTTTTGAAGGATCATGTGACATTGAAGAGTTAAATTTACAATAGAAAACAGTGCAAATCAAATTGCAATAATATTTCTTTCATTTCTTTCAAAAACATTAAAAAAAAAAACTTTACCAAACTTTTAAATGAGAGTGAACAAACTGTAACTTTTTAGGAGTGAATTTTCAAATTGCAGTGGAAGGAGTGTGTATTTATAAACTTTCAGATTCAATTCCGATTCACAAGCTCTTGATTCAATTCCGTTTTTTGATTACATTTGATTAAACTCCCATTCATTTTCAATATATTTCAGTTCATTTTACTTGCATTTAATGAAAAATCTCTCTTGACTAATGCTGTATGCAGGACATCATCATTTTATAGATTCATTAAGAGAACCTAGTTATTTGTTTCATAAATCACATTACATTGGTAATGATGTATGTTTTGATTCATTGAAAAGAACCTTAATTCATTAGACTCATTTGTTCATGAATCTGATTGCAATGAAGCTCTAGTGGCACTCCTTCCTCCAAAAGATTACTCTTATTGGTTTGTTCTTTTATTGAATCATTTCTTGGTTCTGTAAGACTGCATGAATTCGCTCAAAGGATCGGTAGCGAACCGCGGTGAAGGCCGCACGCGTTCAGTGTCTCAGCTGGAAGAATGGATTTGATTATAATATTCTTTATCTGACTCCATTTATCAATGTTGTCGCATTTAGAAGAGAATCCCAACTGGTTGTTTGATCATTTATATTTGATAGTTAATCATACATTTAATCAATTATACCGTTCCACATTGGAGATAGTTAATAATTACAGATTAATTCAGAAAGGATCAAAAGGTAACAATTTATTAACAATCAAGTAAATGTAAAATGTCAATTACATCATAGACATAAATCTCTTCTAAAAGGAAACACAAATTCTAGTTATGGTTACACTTAAAATAGTTTAAAATAAATGTAAACATAAACCGTCTCAGGTTACGAATGTAACCATTGTTCCCTGAGAACAGGGAACGAGACGCTGCGTCAGCTTCGACGCTACGGGGAACGCCTCCAGCGTGACTGGTGCCTGAAATCACATTGAATCACGTCAATCCTATTGACCGGCGACAGCCTATGATGTCATCAAGGTGCGACCAGGAAGTATATAAGGGAGCCTTGCCAACATGACAGTATCTACTCGTCTGAGGGGACTGTTTTTCGGCAGGCAGGCCCTGCGGCATGGCACAGCGACGCAGCGTCTCGTTCCCTGTTCTCAGGGAACAATGGTTACATTCGTAACCTGAGACGTTCCCTTTCGAAAGGGAACTCGCGCTGCGTCAGCTTCGACGCTACGGGGAACGATATACCCACGCCGCCATGCCGACGGGAGTGCATGCCCACTGGCAGTGACAACTGTCAAGACAAGCAAATTCTACTGAGATGCCTGAACCACTCCCCTTCTGGTCACATTAGGCTGTCAGTGACAGCGCCCCCTACGGTCAAAGCCCAAGCTTATCGCCTGAGAAGGAAACCTTCACACACATGAGTTCCCTCCCAGGCCTTGCTCGAAGGCCTGGAACCAACCCATTCGACTCAGAAGGGGTTCCTTTAAGGGAGCGTGGCAAGGGGACTACGAGGGAACCCTATGCCAGTCACTATTCGGGAGATTATCACCGAATGCCACCAGGGAGACCTGACCAGGTGACCCAGTCTAGTATGGGACACGTAATACGGTCAACCCTGTCTGTACAGTACAGAGCCTCTGGTACTCGCCTCCGAAGAGACATCCCGCTAGGGTGCTGCAAGAAAGGGCAGCATCACCGACTAGCCGGACCTCAGAGACGGGTTATCCCGGAGAGCAGCGCTCAGCGAAGTGCTTTCAAACCCTTGCTAGCGAGGGGAGTCAAGCCGCTCGATCCTCGGATCTACCAAGCACTTATTTTAAAACGTGCTTAGGAGGCCAAAGGCCTTATAGGCTGAATATATCGGGAGGGGCCCCTCGGGACCTACCACCAATAGATCAGCCCCAGGAGGCTGTAAGCTCACAATAGACCCTCGTTTGAGAGGAGCTCATAAGCCTGCCCGGTAGGCAACCATGCCGTAGGTCCCGTCCTGTCGGGACCACATAGCCGCAGTGACACTTCGTCGTGCTAGGGTAAGAACACCGCCTTCAGGTCTCGCAAACGGCCAGAGGCCAGCGCCTGATAGCGGGTAGCCACTAGCTGTCAGCAAAAAAGCCAGTTGTGTGTTCCCGCCTAGGGAACTCGTCCCCCAGGGAGGCCGAGAGAGGCCTCCACCTGGTAACCTGATAGACCGCTCGCGCATCCAAAGCAGCGCTCGTCCTCAGGAAGGCCAAACGGGCCTGATACCTGATCGCAGTCGTGCTAGCCCTCGAGGTAGCTGGGAAGACCAGGGACTCGCTTAATCAGGGAGGCCAAGCGGGCCTACCAACTGCAAGACATCGGGCACTCACAGTTTTCCAAACTGAATGTGCTACTCATAGCGCTTCAAGCTCACCACAGCGGCTGGGGACCGGGAGCTCGCTTTCAGGGAGGTACCATGCCTACCACCTGATAGCAAAAAGTGCCACTTATAGCACTTTATGCACACCACAGCGGCCGGGGAGCCGGCCTCTGCTCATTGACTGGATTCATCCAGGAACCACGAGACCAGAGCGTGCCCTCAGAGGAGGCCACGTGGGCCTACTACTCCAAAGCGAATCCCCTCAGGGAAGCCCGTGCAGCTTTGCCTGATAGCAGCCCATGCTACGATCCGTTACCGAAACTGGGGACCGGGGAACGATTCCAGGGAGGTGCAATGCCTCCACCTGGTAGCAGAGCATGCCGTCCGTCGTGCTTCGCTAACCGTCTCACTCTCGCGCCTGAGAAACAGGGGCTCGTTTTCAGGGAGGCAACAATGCCTACCACCTGATAGCAGAGCATGCCACGCCTAGCGTTTTGTTTCGCCAGTTGTCTCAGCGCCTGAGAATCGGGAGCTCTCTTTCAGGGAGGCAACCGTGCCTATCAACTGAAAGCAAAACGTGCTACTCATAGCACATCACGCTCATTGCCACAGTGACTGGGAACCGGGAGCTTGCTCTCAGGGAGGCCATAATGCCTACCAACCTGATAGCGGAGCATGCTACTCTAAGCATGCTACTCGAAGCACTTCGCGCTCACCATAGTCGACCGGAAGCCGGGAGCTCGCCCTCAGGGAGGCAACAATGCCTACCAACTGATAGCAGGACATGCTACTCGTAACATTCCATGCTCATTGCTACGGCGACCGGGAACCGAGAGCTCGTCGTCAGGGAGGCCACAGAGCCTACCAACCAACGGCAGAAAAGTGCTTATCCATAGCGCTCCATGCTCATTACCACAGCGACCGGGAACCGTGAGCTCATCGTCAGGGAGGCCACCATGCCTACCACCTGATAGCAGAAGGTACTACTCATAGCACTTCATGCTCACCGCCACAGTGGCTGGGAACCGGGAGTTTGCCTCCAGGGAGATCACTCAGGGAGGCCGGATGAGGCCTACTACCTACTAACACTCGTGCTAGCCATCCAGTGACTGGGGCCCAGGAACGCCATCCGCAGAGGAGGTCAAGTGGGCCTGCTTACCCCACAGCAGGCCCATAGGGAGGCCCAGTAGCGCCTACCACCTATTCAGCAGCTCGTACCAGCCGTCGAGGGACTTAATGCCTATGGTGCCCCCTCAGGGGAGACCAAGCAGTGCCTGCTGACCACAGCAGGCTCTCAGGGAGGCCAAACAGGGCCTAACTCCTGAGCGAAGGAAACCCAGACTGGGAGCCTACCCCTCAGGGAGGCCTGGCAGGACCTGTCCCCCCGAATAGGGGGTCTGCTTCAGATTCCAAGGATCCTGCCGAAACTCTAAGAAGGCTGGCTGCTGCTACCTGGGCTGACGGCAGCTGTCTGCTGCTGACGAAGGCCTGGAAATCCAGTTAACACCTGGGGACTCATCCCCAGGGCCAATGACGGGTCACTGCTGACGTCGACACCAGTGGAGAAGAGCCTCCGAGGCCCACTCGTGGGCCATAGTGTCGGGACTTTCCTGCAAGGAGGCCGGTTAACGCCTACTACCTGTCCTGAAGTCCAACTGCCCAGACCGTCCAAGCTGGCCACTCAGAGCCAGCTGGCTCCTATGCCCGCACCTGGGGCTGGCTCCATCCCAGAGGCAGCTAGGGACAACCTGCTTCGCCGTGTCCTAGGGCCCCCAGGACGGCGCAGTCTCTTGGGCAGTGCCTACAAACATGGACCTAATCACATTGCCAACAGCAGTGTACTCAGCAGAAGTGCTCAGCAAAGACCCTCTGAGCGAGGGGAGTACAACTTACGTCACCTGCATCGGGGCGGCTGTCTTTCTTTCCATGCAGCGGCCAACCTTGATTGCGAGGGCGTCAGCCATTGGCAATGCTCGGGCCTCAGGGGACCATCCGACCAGAACCGTACAGACAGAAGGATTATCCGATGTTCTGCTCAACCCGGGCCCTAAAGGAGGTGAAGCAGAGACATAAAGCAAGGGAACAATATCACAGGAATGTGAAAACCCACCGGCCGTACCATCCTCCAGGAAGAGGCCGGGGGCCGCCAGCAGATGGCGGCCACCAAGCTCCGAAAGGCGGAAACAGCAGATAAAGTCTAGTCGCAAACCGGCGAAAGACGCTTAATTCCACCCCACGACCACTGGCAAAGTCGCTGTCTCCTGCAACATCCTCGTCTGCATTACACGTGACCCCAGAACGCAGAGAAGGGGGCGGGCCTTGGCCGGACGACTCTGTAACAGAGGAGGCTGAAACAAGGATGCATAAACAAGACCATGTTCTTAATTAAAAAGACAGGCCAGGGGCGAACATCTTTATTAAAAGGGGACGCGCCCATCCTTGACAAAGCCTAGGCCAAGTGGTGCGACATAGGTCCGCACTAGATCTACTCAGGGCCCGGGAAAGAAATATTATCACCTCTAATATTACACAATGAGGCCCCAAAAACCCCTTTCCCAAAGCCCCGCAGAGCTGGGCGCAGATCTCACTACAGCTCGTGCATTAGCGCGTACCCGGTCTTCAGCTACTTTTCAGTTTACGCTAGGAAAAACGCAGCTCGCCCCTTACACTACAAGCCCTCAGGCGAGAGCGCGATTCAGTTACCCAAACAATGGGGAAAATATAGCACGGAGAGGCAGCAAACTCTCTAGCAGAAAGTGAAGTATTCACACACAACCATCATAATGTTGCAAAGAAGATCATTCTTAGCTTACTCACGGGGAGCTGCAGGCCCTGCGAAGATCCAGCGGCGATCCAAATTTCCCCAAAAAACCTCTCAGGCGAGCGAAGGTATAGGAGTTCTGAAAAACATAGTTTTGAAAATGTTTCACCCTCAGCGAGGGGACTCACCAATCGCTCCCAGCGGTGCTTCCAGCCAGCCATAGGCTAGTATCCGCCCGCCATCCTGAGGGGGGCGCTCTCACAACCAAGCCAGGCGGGCCGGCAGAACTTTTTCTCACATTTTCTGCTCATCAGAGGTCCACCGGCCTGATGTAATGCGCCCGTGGGAAAAACCAGAGGAAGGGAAAAAAGGCAGCGTTCATCTCCGCGCTCCTCGGGGGGTGGAGTCCGCTGCCTGCGCTGGTTCCGGTTACCAGCCCCGGCTTCCTTCCTCTTCCTGTTGCGGGTGTCCCGCCTCCCCTGCACCCCAGTCCTCCGCGGGGGGCGCTCGAGAGGCGACGCTGCTCGCTATTCCCGTCTCCAGCCCTCAGACTGGGACGGGCCGGGGACACCCGACTGCCTGTCCGCGGTCCCGGACCTCAGCGGGATGCATGTTCTGAATGCCGCCAAGCGCGCCTCCACCTCTCCGAACTTTCCCATCACCACCTCCACGGAGGTGCCGAAAAGTTCAGATGGCGAAACCGGGGCATCAAGGAGAAAGGACTTATTTTTCTCCCCGATGCCCAAACGGTTAAACCACAGATGTCTCTCCGTGGCCACCGTCGCCACCATCGGCGCTATACTGTACGGTGGCCCGGAGAGAGAAAAACCGCGGTCCGGCGCGACTCGACTACCGCCTCAGGGGGTCCCTCCCCCTGATCGAGGTCCCTCGACAGGTCCGCCTAGTAAGCCTGCAACACCGCTGTGGTGTGCGAAGCCGCTGCAGCGTGACCCATTGACATGTACGCCGTGTCAATCAGAGACCGGCAGGGTGGGAGCTCTCAGTGCCGCCGGCCGCCCAGAGGCGAGATAAAAATAACATCTCGTCCACGGGCGGCACCGACACATACTCAGCCTAGCCCCCGACATCAGCGAAACTTCGCTAGATGACGTCGACAAATGCGGGGCCGAGTATGGTTTCTTCCATCCCCTCGAGATCTGCAGACGGAGATCTGGAAGGAATGGAAGACTCCCAGGAGTTGGGAGGTCATGGGCGGAGAGAAACCGATTGTCCGAACTGTTTGGACGCTCAGCCTCTCTCCTACGCGCCGCCAAGGCAGCTGCAGTCTACCCGCCGCGCATTCCATGACCTCCAGCAACTCCCCGTACATGGGACAGGATGGTTTGAGAAGCTTCAGTATCTTAAACTGACTCACCCATCCTCTGCTCGCGTGGAAGAGCAGCAGACGAGGAGGAGACATATAAATCCTATTTTTCCTCCTCCGAAGTCTGCCTCTCGCGATCTTGATCGTCCTCGAGAACCACGTCTGTCTCCAAGCGACGAGCCAGATCCATCTAGGAACCACATGCTTATGTTTAGACGCCGCTCAGCCTCAGCTCGAGCAGGGTCGTTCCCAGATGCTGAAAACCTCTCCCCTCGAGAAGAGGTCCAGACGAGAGCAGAGCGTTCCAGAGGAAAACGCTCGCAAAACTTTCCACAAGAGGTTCGCAAACCTCTCGTGCATGCCCTTCTCCCAGACAGTAAAAGCAAAGTGTGTGTGTATCCAAAGCGAAAGCTACCTGGTACACATTCAAAACACACCTGCAGAAGTGGCGTTGCTTCTCAGCACACTTCATTGCTATCCTCTTTGTAGACGTTTCACGTGAAGACAGGCAAAAACAGTCCCTGAAGACGAAAAGATACTGTCATGTTGGCAAGGCTCCCTTATATACTTCCTGGTCGCACCTTGATGACATCATAGGCTGTCGCCGGTCAATAGGATTGACGTGATTCAATGTGATTTCAGGCACCAGTCACGCTGGAGGCGTTCCCCGTAGCGTCGAAGCTGACGCAGCGCGAGTTCCCTTTCGAAAGGGAACTTTAATTATGCTCAGTAGGCCTCTGCCTAGAATGGAGAGAGAGAGAGAGAGAGAGAGAGAGAGAGAGAGAGAGAGAGAGAGAGAGAGAGAGAGAGAGAGAGAGAGAGAGAGAGAGAGAGAGATTTTAAGCAGCCATATGGGAATGGGTGATATGCCTCTAATGTTAGCACAGGCTCACCTTTCAAACAAGTAATTAAACAAAGGAGGAGTTTGCCAACATTTAGATTTCCTTGTAGTGCTGCCATCTTTGTTCAACAGCTATGAAGAAGTAGGTGGCTGCATTGAACGACAGCCAACAAACCTGAATACGTGTGAATCTGGAAATCATCAGAGACTCAGAGTGTGGGTGGCTGCATTTGCTAATTTATCCTCAAATTGGGTTTCATGCTAAATATATTGTGTTATTAATCCACCTATTCACTGGTGGCTACCAGACGTCAATGTTGACAACAGGTGTCTTCACTTAAATTAAAGATGCTTTCATGATTTGCACCACATCGCTGTAGATAACTCACCATGCACTATTAATTCATCATGCTCCAGACTGATTTAGTTGTTTTTGTGCATCCAAATTCAAAATGGAAGTTTCTGTTGCAAAACTCTTCTGCTAGATGTGACAATTTTTTATTATACTGAGTGTCACGTTTTTCTCCCTTGTGTCTTTCTCTCTTTCTTTATTCTTCACTTCACTTTCTCCGTTTCTCTCTCAGATCAGTCAGATGCTGGGGAATGAGATCAAGTTTGCGGTTCGAGAGCCTGTGGGACTGAGGTAAGAAAACATCCCTGTGCTGTTCCACCGCTCACTCCTCACTGTGGTGCTTAGGGGAGATTGCTCTCATACACCTCATTTATTACATTCTGCCTTGGGTCACCAGTGCAGAAAATAGCAGGACTTTAATTAAAGCACAGTTACTTTGACAGACCACAGCTGAGCCAGCTGAACCCTGAACGATAATTGTACAAATTCAGCTTCTGTTTAAATTTTGTCTTTCTTCGGACACTAAAGCAAATGGTTTATGTAGAATCCCCGGCAATGTTATTAGCTCCTAATTTCTGTGCATTAGCTGTGTCGTTCGTGAAGTCTCCATACCTCAGTTTGCATTTTGCACCATTCGGTAACATAACACATTTCTACTATGCATTCAGTGAGGTCCAAAAAGTCTGAGACCACTAGTGAAAATGCTACTATTTCGCATTTTTCTTATTAAAAGCATTTTTAAATGATAGTTTACACTATTGTTCAAATATATGGAGTCTGTAAAAATGGTTAATCTTTTATTTTATGTTCTCTTAATGTTATTTATTTCATTATTTGGAAAAAAAAAATAGGGTACAATCTAAAATATTTCTTATTAATTTATCTGACCTTCTGTAAAAAGTATCATATAATCAGTGTTACAAATGTATTTATTTGATTAGTTACCCAAAATAGGGTAGAATCTAAAAAATGTAATATTAATATTTTCATTTTATATTAAAAGGGTCATATGAGAAATCACAGTCTTTTGTTATGTCACAAACTGTGTATTTAGTTTGACTCTTTTGTTGTTGTAGTTTGGTTATCGTCAGTTTCCTGTCTCCTTTGTCCCTAGTTTCCCGCCAGTCATCAGTTTTCATGGACACTCATTAATCATCAGAGCCGTTTGTCATCGTCTCATTATCACTGTGTATTTAAGTTCCTCTGTGTGCTCACTTCAGTGTCCGGTATTGTTGTGTGTTACACGCTGTCATGTTACCTGTTTATTTATCTGTGGATCTCTTGAGCTTGTTTTATGTGAAATACCTTTATTTTGGAACGTTTTGAATCTTCATCTTTATCTTTATCAACTGGACCTTGACGATAAACATGCTGCAAGTTTTATAGCTTGAAAACGTCCTCCTTACACTCTAAAAAAAACACTAAAATACACCCAATTTGGGTTGTTTTCAACCCAAGGACAGAACACATTTTGGGTTAATTTTACCCTGGAAATTGGGTTGTTTATTTAACCCAGCATAGTTAATACTAGTTTTTTACATTATATTATATCATACATTAATTAATGTTTACGGATTCACTTATCCTCTATACTTTAAAAAAAAAATTGACACAAACACTGGTTTGCATGATAATTCCTTTATTTTCAATCTTTTTTTTACAGTATAGCGATATATCATTTTTAAATGCATATTGCCAACATTTAAGGTCTTTTATCAAATATTAGAAGTAAAAATGAACCATTTAGAAGTAATTCAGGTGTAATCGACCAGTCTCTGTTGTCCCATTTCCACCGTAACGGTGCTGGATCTCGTGCCGGAGCCTGTATCATGTTCAGCGGGGGAACTTCTTACTTCAGACTACCGCCCTGCGTTTCACTCGTAGATGAAATATGCAGTGACTGGCTCCATAACCTGTCCATAAACAATCAGTGTAGGTAATCACTCATTTAGGTGACTCTCATCGCATCCTGTATTTTGCTTAAAATTAAACGATATACAGTGCAATAACAAATTTATAGATAAAATAAAATGTACACAACCCTGTATTTTGCACCAATTTTGCAGACATGCAACCAAGCTTCACTGCTCTCTCCTGAAGAGATGCAAAAAGCCCACATTTAATAACTCAAGCCCTGGGTTAAGTCTGACCCAGGATCTGGGTAACACAAAAACTACCCAAACACTGGGTTGTTACGTCTGACCCAGGATCTGGGTTACACAAAAACTACCCAAACACTGGGTTGTTACTTCTAACCAAAACTACTACTAGAAAAAATAACCCAAGATTTTTGAGAGAGTATTATAGACAAAGCTTTTGCATATGCTGTTATTATATTTGTTATTTCTACTTCTTTCCAGGCACAGAACACTTATTTTTTGAAAGTTGTTCAAGTGCGAGAAGATCCTGTTGTAATGTTTAATAATTTATTTTATAATAAAAAAAAAATTGCTTTGAAGAAAAAGTGGATTTTTGTTTGTATGCTGTCAATTATAGTTCTTAGAAAGAAAATCGGAATCTGCAAAAATCGGTATCGGCCGATCTCATTAACAAAAAATCGGAAATCAGAATCGGCCAAGAAAAATTGCAATCAGTGCATCCTTATTGCCAAGTCCACTGGGCTACTTTAACACTGTTTTAAATCACTGTTGCTGCGGGCTATTTTACATGTCTGCGGGTTGAAGTGACCCCAATAAAGTGATATTTAGCCCCGGTAATCCGAATTTTAGCAGGGATACAGGGATGCTGATTTTACCCCCCCTTTTGGGCTAGTTTTGTGTAGCAATTGGGCAGGTTTTGATGTGAAAACCTGGCAACCCTGACTGGTTGTGAGCGTCACATCAAAAGCACACAGAACCCATTATAATCACTGACGCTGGATGCAGTATACAGATGTGCGTTCAGTTTCTGACTTACTCCACTTGAGTCTGTCGACAACAGGACAAATGGAAGAGTGAAAGAATGTGTGCTTTGACGCGTTCAGTTTAAACAGCTGGTTTGTGTCTCTGCACAGACTTCAGAAGGATCCCAGCGACGAAAACCAGTGGATGTTTTATTTTAATGGCGTCCTGTATTACATCGGAGGATTATATGTTTGTTCGGAGCATTTTGCTTTGTAATCGAGGCACAGTGTAATGCAAAGACACTCGTTGAATGATGAAGCAGCCGACTGCCCTGAATCTGACAGCAGCTGCTTCACAAACCGCAAATAAATGATTTCATAATGCACACTTACAAAAATATAGGCCACATCATTTTATTATCATACAGCGGCCAACAAATAGACAAAAGTGCAAAAGGGTTGGACCTGAAAACGTTCTGCTGCACTTTGTACACTTTTGCAAAGTTTCTCTCAGTTTATTTCCAGGTTTAAATGCAATTTTGAATCCCGGTCTGAGGCTTTTAAATCCCTCTGTATAGCATTGATAAACAGGCCATGGTATTTTCGAAAAGAGTGAGATGTTTTCTCTACTGACTCTGATGTTTTTTTCTTTCTCAAGGTTATGGATTCTCTTCTCTGCTGTGGTTTTCACAGTCATGGCCCTTATGGTGAGTTTCAGCACTTGAAGCTCTATAAGTTCTCAGGACCATTGCTTTCTTACCATCTTCAGTGTCTCAATGCGTCTATTCATCATTAAGTGATTTTGTGTGTGTGATTTCTAGGCCCTGGCCTTCCCCAACCAGCTGTATGAGGTTGTATTTGATCAGGAGCAAACAGCCACCAGTGTCTCAATACGCCTCTATGGAGGAGCCATTCTCAGTAAGTCATATTCATCTCATTCTGTGTTTTTAACCCTTAATCGTCCCTTGGGGTCCAGTTGACCCCACTGGACTTTTCCTCCATTTTTAAAAAGTGTTCCCTTCATCTCAGGGCCATGAGACTCTGTGACTTTTCCTAAATAATCTAATCTAATCTAAACATGATTTTCATACATAAATGAAGGACTAATACTAGAGCACAAATGCAATATGGAACAAGCATGTTCACTCACACACACACACACACACACACACACACACACACACACACACACAAACACAAACACAGGTGTCTGGAGCATTTTTTTTTTATTTTGGCAATGAATGGGAAAATGTAAAAAATGCACTTTGTTTGTTAAATAAAATCAACTAAATCCAGTGTAAATCTGAAAATGTCTACATTTATATCAAGATCTTGTCCTAGAGCATAAACACAAAGTGGAACGACCTTTCTGTCTCATACACACACACACACACACACACACACACACACACACACACACACACACACACACACACACACACACACACACACACACACACACACACACACACACACACACAAACACACACATGTGTGTGACTGCAACAGAGAGCATTTTTATAGAAACTGGCAAATAAAATCAACAAAACTGGCATAAATGAAGGACAAATACCAGAGCACAAATGCAACATGGAACAATCATGAGAAAGAGAGGGAAAAGGGCAAATAAAAGAAAGATGAAAGGCAGCTTAACTTTTGCATAACTTCCCTATGGACCTCTAGTGAATAATGTGGTCATTGCACACTTTCTCTTTAACTATAATTCCTAAAGTTTTTCCACAAACCTACAGATGGCGGTATTCTATCCCTAACACATAGAGCAATGTCCAAAAACTATTTATATTTATTTAAGATCATAATTCAAGTGATTTTTTCATTGCCAATTTATGACATAGTTAAGTATTGGTGCAGTAAATAGGTAAAAAACTACCAAATACCCACAAAAACACAGCATAAATGTATAGCTGAGAAGTAAATAAAAAAAATTATATATAGTTTTCCATGTAAAAAATTTATATTTCCTTATGCAATCGCTCTGTAAAAGTTTGGGGTCTATCTGACCCCAAGGGACTCAAACGTAAACCCTGAGGGACGATTAAGGGTTAATAACGCAGCATTACCTAATGACCTATCACAGCCTTAGTTAGAAGTTGCCAATTTATTGTTGGGCTGCAAACAGACTCCTCTGTCTTTTTACCGTTCTACTCAAAGGGCTCTTAGTACGTGTGTTTTTGTGTTTAAGCGAGTAAATGGTCAGTGGATTGTGAAGGGAAGCAAGGAGGAAATATTCCCTGCAGGACTGCACGCTCCCCGCTGCTCATTCATTTAATTGCACATTAAATGGGACTCGTTCTGGCCCACTGCAAACCACAAATTTGCACAAATTAGTACTGCAATTATTCCCCTCTCTACCTGCTACCTTTTCATTTCTTGCCATCAAAAATTAAATGGATGAGACATGTTTTTAATATTACTCATTAATCCTCCTGGTAATTGCTAAATCTGTCAGTACATGTCAGCCGCTGTTCTTTTGTGACTCTGTGTACAGGAAGTAGAGCTGCATGATTCTGGATAAATTGAGAATCATGCATTTTTTTTATCCTCACACCATTCTGAACAGACAACTAAACAAATTGCTGTAGTCTATTTAAAATGTTTAATTAATCTGAATGGTTTGAATAAATGATTTAAAGACTCGCTCATAAAGACTTCACTTGTTTCATTACTAGATGAATCAGTGTTTTTGAACGGATCTCTTGAATGAATGATTCGGTGCAGGGTTTCCACGGGTCTTAAAAAGTCTCAATTTGACCTTCGAAAAATGTAAAGGCCTTAAAAATAGCTTAAATTGGAGCAGAAAGTCTTAAATTCAATAGCATGGCATTAAATTAGGACGCTATGTTTTTGGCGATGGGGAAAACGTGTATGGAATCACAGAATCCATTCATAATAATGGAGTTCAGAATTTGGCAAAAAAAAATATGGAATTTGAAAAAAATATATGTAATTCATAGGGCCCTAAAAATTTATTCTTTCTTAAACTTTTAATAAATTGCTGTTAAACTGTATGTTTCATGATTTCAGTTAATTTGACTATTTATTAATTTAACCGTTAAAAAGGAAAATAATAAATAATAAAAAAAGATTTTTATAGGGATCTAAATTAAATTCCAAAATTAAATTGCATGTTCTGCAAAATAAATATAATATCTTCCTTTTTATTTTTGTTTTCCAGTACAAATATCTAAACATCCTTAAATCAAGATATTTACTTGCGATGCAAACTGAAGAAATTAAGAGAAATTAAACAAGATTAGGGGAGTTTATGCTTAAAACAAGTACAAATATATGTCATTGGTTATGAAAATGACTTTTTTATATAATTACTAATTCATTTGAATTAAGTTTATTTTTCTGAACCCATTGGCAGATATTTGTTCTTGTTTTATTCATAAAATCACTTTCAGATATCTTCTCTCATGTAATTTTGCTTCTCAAGTAAATGCATCTTGATTTAAGAATCTTTTAGATATTTGCACTGGAAAACAAGACAAAACTGAAAAACAACATCACTTTTTTGCAGTGTGATCAGACGGTACAGTAAAAGTTATTTCCAAATTTTAGTGTTTGGGAGCAGAGCTAATCAAATATGCTATTTCTTTGAAAAATAATGGAAATTGTATTTTCAAACGTTGTATTTTCAAACGTGCTTCCTAGACATGTACGTTTAGAGAACATATTGATGTATGTTCCCTTCAAATTATTCCTTAAATTAGCTTTAATTGGTCTTTAAAAAGGTCTTACGTTTACCTTCAGAAAACCTGCAGAAACTCTGCAATGACAAATACATATGTTTAAAAGTCTTGTCAAAACCTGGTGGCGTAACAATGTAATCGATACAATAATTGAAGCTACTCCATGCTACCATTTTAAAAGTTGATTTAAAGGTGATTTAAAAGGGTTTGATCGCTTAATAATAGTATTAATTTCTTTTAACAAATCGTTCTGATCCAACCTTTTGAACGGTAGTGTATATTTCTCACACTACCTCATGTTTTGCTCTTTTTGGCAGGTCTCTCTCTGATCATGTGGAATGGCTTGTACACTGCTGAGAAGGTCATCATCCAGTGGACGTTACTTAGCGAGGCCTGCTACTTCGCCATCCAGTTTTTAGGTTGGTATCAATGAGAACTAGAGTCTTATGTATGCTGTATTTTGTCAGCTCTAGATGGGCTCTGAAATGTTATGATGACACTGCCCTCTTGTGGTTGTGGTCTCTCAATGGATTTATTCAATACAGTACATACACTACACATACATTATATATTGTAATGTACATTTTCTGATAATTTTTACACGTATAGTAGCTTGAAAAGTTTCAAGAAGTAATATTAGTTTCTATTTTTATGTATAGTAACTATATATACAGTAGTAAAACAATTTTATATTGAGCAAATATGGTAGTACAATAGCATTATCAACAAATAAACTTCCTGACTGTAGTTTTCCACCTGTTACATGACTACTTGCCAAATAAATCAATGAAAAATGTATACTGAAATTGTTTTAGTCATCCGTTTATTATCTTGCTTTATGAATTTGCATTAATAAACTTTTTTGTATTAGCTTTATTAACTTATTATTTACAGTGTAACATGTAATTTTTAATACCGTTAATATCAAAAACAGAAAACCGTGATCATTATAGGGTTAGGGCCATTATACAAAAATACTGTCATAATTTACCAATCAGAATCAAGTATCCCAGAGAGCCATGTAGCATTTCAAAATGTTATGGTCAGTGCCCCCCCCCCCCTTTTTTGTTGAAAGAAATGTATATTTTGATATAGAAAAGTTCTGTAAATTAATCAAAAGTGACAATGAAGACAATTATGTTTCAAAAAACAATATTTAAAAAAATATGTAGTTTTGAACTTTCTATTCATCAAAGAATCATGAAAAAAAAACAGTTTTCAACATTGATAATAATCAGAAATGTTTGATAATCAGCAAATCAGCATATTTGAATGATTTCTAAAGGGTCATGTGACACTGAAGACTGGAGTAATTATGCTGAAAATTCAGCTTTGATCACAGGAATAAATTACATTTTAATTATATTCAAATATAAACAGTTATTTTTAATTGAAATTGTATTTTACAATTTTACCGTGTTTTGATCAAGTAAATGCAGCCTTGGTCAGCATAAGAGACTTTCAAAAACATTGAAATTTCTTGCTGACTCCAAATATTTGAGCAGTAGTGTAAGTCTTTTAGTAATCGTGATATTTATAATCATTTACCATGTTTCCTCAAAACTATCTTGATATTTTGATCATGTATGTCTGTGTTACAGTGACCTCCATCACTCTGCTGGAACTGGGCTCCCTTCCAAACGCTGCCATCCTCCTCCTCCTCAGTCGCGTATTCTTCCTCACCGTCACGCTGTCCTACTACTACCATCTGGGACGCCGGCCCAAGAAGATCTGAGAGCCCCCGCACACACCGTTACCACACACACCTGGTGCTCGGGGAGCTGAGCGACGGGCCGCTGGGCTGGAGTTTCCATCAGGAGCTTTGAACAGTGACACAGTCAAACAACATCAACCTGTTCATCTGGCGTTGAGCCTTACCGCAAGGACCACGCCAACCGGGCCTTTGTTTTAATTTCAACTCGCACACAACACAGGAGTTTGTCTTAACAGAGCAAACTTTTTTTTTTTTTTTCTATGGGAAATGCATTTTTTATTTCTGATACACAGTGTAGCCCTCCTCATTCAGAGTTTATCACGTAAAGTGTTGCACACCGTAGCCGAGCTTGAAATGCTGGCGTTATTGTCCGTAGCTGTTAATAAACAAAACTGTAAATCATTTCATGTAATAATGCCAATGACTTTGAGCTTGTAGTCATGTGACGTGTGTGAGGTTGGCTAGTAAACACTAGAATGTGTGTTTTCCGTGCAGGTCGTTCAGTATTTGAGCAGTAGGAACATTGTCACTGGTTGGTGTATCTGTGTCACACTGAACCAGGAACAACGTGGAATGAGTTCTCACATGGGAATGATTATGAAAAGCTGCGTTATACCTTATGGATGACAGACACAACAAGTTAGTTTGTTTGGCTAGCTAGTTGGTGCATTGATCTTGAAACCCCGTTTAGTTGCACTGTTTCAGGAACTTCATTGTTAAGAACTAATTATTCACATTTCAGATAAAAACTTTATCCGTATTTTTTCTCACTGTCAACTTCGTTTTCATCAAGATTTCCAAGTGTATATGAACAAAGACTTTTTCTTTAAGTAGTAATGCCACAGAAAACGGTTGTGTAGCACAATGGCATGTTTCATTCATTTTAACAAGCAATGTAGCAGTATTTTCCCTCACGTATCCCTAATATTGCCTTAATATGCTAAACTGCACAAGCGTTCCACATGTCAGCACACTGCCAGTTGTTTGGATTCCTCAAAAGAACTGTATATGTACATATTTTTTGTTGATTTGCAATTTTCCAGTTGCTTATTTATTGGCCTGCCCAAAAGTTTTTGCATACAGGGTTTATGGTATCACGTGCATGTTTATTGAGTTTCTGAGTTGTTCAGTCATTGTATGACAATTCTTCTTGTGCAAATTCTGCTGAGACGCACTGCAAAATCAAAATGAACGGTGTGTGTGTGTGTATTTACACGTTTGCTGCCTTGTGTGTATTTGCTATTATTTTTGAAATCGTCCATTAGTTACTACAGTGACATCTTCCGCTAAAAGCATAATAGAATTGAGAGCTTTTTATAACTTTTAAAGGAACACGCCGACTTTTTGGGACTTAAGCTTATTCACCGTATCCCCCAGAGTTAGATAAGTCCATACACACCATTCTCATCTCCGTGTGTGCCATAACTCTGTCTGACGCACCCACCGCTAGCCTAGCTTAGCACAAAGACTGGAGGTAAATGGCTCCAGCTAGCCTACTGCTCAATAAGTGACAAAATAACGCCAACATTTTCCTATTTACATGTTGTGATGTGTATAGTTACATCGTAATAATCAAGGAACTTTGCTCCCGTACTATGGGTGCACAGGCAGAATGATATTACACAGCGCCTGAAAATAGGCTAACTTCCGTCAACATATCCAACGTGACAACCTGCTTGCACAGAGAATGTGCTGGGGACTATTTTCAGGCGCTGTGTAATATCATTGCGCCGCTGCACTCATGGTACGGCACAAAGTTACTTGATTAGAGTAAGGAATGAGAGTATAGTTCCTAGTCATATCGGTCTAGAACATCGCAACTTTAAATTTTCCGTTGGTCTTAGGACACAATGTAACTATACACATCACAACATGTAAATAGGAAAATGTTGGCGTTATATTGTCACTTATTGAGCAGTAGGCTAGCTGGAGCCATTTACCTCCAGTCTTTGTGCTAAGCTAGGCTAGCGGTGGGTGCGTCAGACAGAGTTATGGCACGCACGGAGATGAGAATGGTGTGTATGGACTTATCTAAGTCTGGGGGATACGGTGAATCAGCTAAAGTCCCAAAAAGTCGGCGTGTTCCTTTAATAGCGTAACTTGGATATTAGAAAAATGTTGATTGGCTATATTGAAGGAAGCAATACTTTTAGCAAGAACCTAGACAGGAAATGTCTGTTAAATGTTTGTTGTTTTCATATATGATAGAGCCTCAGTGGAGAAAAAAGTCTGTTTGTGTACAGTACGTGGACAAAAGTAGCAGTGACTCTTTCCAAGGTTTAATTGGGTTTTTGCATTTAGCTTAATAAAGAAGGTCCAGGTGCTTCTTTCACAACCCGGTTTGATTTAGTCTCTTTGTTGTCTTTACTTGCGAACAGGTTCATAGTTCAAATCTCAGTGCAAACCTTTCCTCTTACTGTCCTGAAAATATATCGTCTTTGACACAACCAAACCAATCCCAAGTAGTAATTCAGAATAAGCACGGCTGTTACTGTATGTTCTGTCTCTCTCATTAAAAAGAAAGCTCTCGTCCCTCTTAACACTCTCCCAGCTAAATAGGATGACGGCAAATGGCAAACATGAATCATTTGTTATTCGCGTCTCCAGATGAGAATTGTGTTGCCATGCTATTAGAAATAAATATCCGTATGCTAGTGGCTTCAGCTGTCTGCCGACGGTATACGTAATGCCTCTGAAGGGATGTTAATGTACTTTTTAAATGTGTGTAAATATTTTATTGAGAAAAATGTTATTGTTATGGAACTGCATCGGTATCTTTTTTGGAATAAAGAAAATGTACATTTATTGCAACTGTCACTCAAGGTCTTTTGTTGTTGTTGGATCATGAGCTTCCACCTCGCAGTAGCTTTAGCTTTTTTTGTTGGCATATACAACTGAAATCTTGCTTTGAACCATTGCCAAAAGAAAAAAAGAGACCTACTATGGTCTCAATTAGGTCCTTGCTGAATTATAAAGGTTATTTGTTATAACCTTAGCACTTTGTGACACGTATTCCAGGGACTGTATTTTGTAGCTTTTCCAAGAATTTGTACCCCCTTGAGCTTTTGTATTAGTAATTTTTCAGAAAATGCCGCTCCAGAAACTTTAAAGATTTTATTTATTTGTAATACTAATGGTTATGTATTATCATTGAGGTTTAAAAAAAATACTCTTAATCTACAGCTGTGGCCGATAGATAGATGTGTTTATGGGTATTTCTGACCATTCTTCTAGAAGTGCATTTGTGAGGTCAGGCACTGATGTTGGACGAGAAGGCCTGGCTCTCAGTCTCCGCTCTAATTCATTCCAAAGGTGTTCTATTGGGTTGAGGTCAGGACTCTAGGCAGTCAAGTTCCTCCACACCAAACTCGCTCATCTTTGTCTTTATGGACCTTGTTTGTGCACTGGTGCGCAGTCATGTTGGAACAGGAAGGGGCCATCCCCAAACTGTTCCCACAAAGTTGGGAGCATGAAATTGTCCAAAATGTCTTGGTATGCTGAAACATTAAGAGTTCCTTTCATTGGAACTAAGGGGACAAGCCCAACCCCTGAAAAACCACCCACACCATAATCTCCCCTCCACCAAACTTTACACTTGGCACAATGCAGTCAGGCAAGTACCGTTCTCCTGGCAACCGCCAAACCCAAACTCGTCCATCGAATTGCCAGACAGAACAGCGTGATTTGTCACTCCAGAGAACGCGTCTCTAGAGTCCAGTGGCGGCATGCTTTACACCACTGCATAGTTTAGTCTTGGGGTCAGAAAGCCTAAAAAAATAAAAAATAAACTACATTACCACATGTTGTTGGGGAGGGATTCAAGAAACACTCTTCTTGCTCATCCAGAAACAAACTCCAGCAAATTCGGTTATCAGACTCGACTGGAAATTCAAAAGGGACCTGGTTCTGTGGTCAGATGAAACCATAAAAAGAGCTTTTTGGCAGAAAACCCACCAGATGGGTTCGGTCCAAACAGGGATATAAAGAACTCCATGCCCATGGTTAAAAATACCGCTGGATCTTTAATGTTGTGGGCCTATTTTTTTGCTGGAGGTCCTGGACATCTTGTTCAGACATGGTATCATGGATTCTAGCAAATACCAACAGATAAAACAAATTTAAACCTGACGCCCTCTGCTAGAAACCTTATAATGGGCCATGGTTGGATCTTCCATCAGGACAACGATCCAAAAAAAACCCATCAAAATCAACACAAAAATGTCTCACTGTGAACAAAATGAAGCTTCTGCCATGGCTGTCACAGTCCCCTGACCTGAACGCTATAGAAAATGAGTGGGGTGAACTGAAGAGAAGAAACGCCAAACATGGAGCTAGGAATCTGAGGAGATTCTGTATGGAGGAATTGTCTCTGATCTCTTGTCAGATGTTCCCCAAACTCATCAGGCATTATAGAAGACGACTCAGAGCTGTTTTCTTCGCAAAAGGAAGTTGCAAAAAGTATTTCATAAAAGGGTGCCCATAATTATGGCCAACGTGTTTTGGAGAAAAGCATTTATTTCATAATGTGATTTAACCCCTACTTTCAATTCTTTTACTTCAATGAAAGGTTAGGTTAGGGAATTTTTTGAATGATAGATCAAAAGGAAAGGATAAAGAATGCAGATTTATTTTTACTGCCATCTTTGATCATACTGTATTTACCAGGGGTGCCAATAATTCTGACCACACCTGTACATACATTACATACATACTGTGAGGGAACTTTTTAATTAATCATAACTAACATTCCTTTTTCTGCAGGATTAACATTTATATGCTTTTGAAAACTAAAGGCCCCCGACACTTGGGCCAAAATCAGTGCGTGTAAAAGAGGAAACGGCTGTCTGAATATCTAAATATATAACCTCATGACTTGAATAGCAAGCTGAAGTAAATCAAGAAATCCAGATTTGTTTTTACCTAGTAACAGAAGGGTGAGAAGGGTCTGACTGCTGAGCCGCAGAGCCACAGTTTTACCCCACAGCAGTTTTGCCCACGCATGCGCATTTCGTCGTGAGAGTTTTATGTCGTCGAGATGCATGTTACAGCACTGGAAGGGAATAATTTCCCGACGTTTTCAAAATGCTCTTCTTGCACTTATTCACGTCAGAGGTTAGGGACAACAAAAACGCTAGCGTGTCATCCTTTTATAACCCTGAAATTTGAATTTATTTAATTTTTTTGTATAATTGTGCTTGTATAATTTATAATATAGTTAGTGATCAATGGTAATGGTAAAATAATGGTATGTTTAAAATGTAAATTTCATAAATAAATGTAAATTAAATTGTATTTTAGGTTATGTCTCCAGCAAATGAATATGCTCACACTTTCAGCCTGTTTGAAATTAAGTTTTATTTGTGTTCAAATGTATGCATTTACCCCAGGCAGAATTAATCAACTTGAGGACTTAGAGTTATCTTGACTTTAGACTAATAATTACCCTTTGAGTGTCTATTCGAAAGTTTGTTTGTTATACCAGAGTTTGAAATATAAAGTGTGTTTATTATACCAGACTGTTCGTTTTTGGAGGGAAAACGTAAAAGATTAAAGTGTTCATGACACAAGCATTGTTTTATTTCAGTAAAGGAGTCTGAAGGCCTGCAAGCAACAGCATATGCAAAAAAATAACAGCAGAAGCAACAGTAACATTAGATTTTAGTTTTAGGACAGAACAGTAGTGAAACTGCGCATGTGCGGGCAAAATTGCTGGGGTGAAACTGTGGCTCTGCAGACAGATATTATTGAGAAGGATAAAGAGTGCATATTAAATTACAGTGCTGCTGACCCTTCATAACCTCTGCGATTCACTCTGGCATGCTGGATATCAACTTCTGGGCCAAATCCTGACTGATGGCGATCCAGCCTCTTGTCCACTCACCTTATGAGGACGGACACAGGTTCTCTATGGGATTACGATCCTGGAGTTGCCTGGCCACTGATCTATTTTTTTAAAGAAACACGCCGACTTTTTGGGACTTTAGCTTATTCACCATATCCCCCAGAGTTAGATAAGTCCATACACACCATTCTCATCTCCGTGCGTGCCATAACTCTGTCTGATGCACCTACCGCTAGCCTAGCTTAGCACAAAGACTGGAGGTAAATGGCTCCAGCTAGCCTACTGCTCAATAAGTGACAAAATAACGCCAACATTTTCCTATTTACATGTTGTGATGTGTATAGTTACATTGTGTACTAAATGAAAAGTTGTGATTTTCTAGACCGATATGGCTTGGAACTATTCTCTCATTCCTACGTAATAATGAAGGAACTTTGCTGCCGTACTATGGGTGCACAGGCGCAATGATATTACGCAGCGCCTGAAAATAGGCTGACTTCCATCAACATAACCAACGGGACAACCTGCTTGCACAGAGAGTGTGCTGGGGACTATTTTCAGGCGCTGCGTAATATCATTGCGCCGCTGCACCCATGGTACGGCACAAAGTTACTTGATTATTACGCAGGAATGAGAGTATAGTTCCTAGCCATATCGGTCTAGAAAAATCGCAACTTTTAATTTTCCGTTGGTCTTAGTACACGATGTAACTATACACATCACAACATGTAAATAGGAAAATTATGCCGTTATTTTGTCACTTATTGGGCTAAGTCTTTGTGCTAAGCTAGGCTAGCGGTGGGTGCGTCAGACAGAGTTATGGCACGCACGGAGATGAGAATGGTGTGTATGGACTTATCTAACTCTGGGGGATACGGTGAATAAGCTAAAGTGCCAAAAAGTCGGCGTGTTCCTTTAATGTAAAGATCTCAGAGTCACTTTATAATCACTCTTGCCTTGGGAAATAGTTCCCCATCATGCTGGAAAATACGTAATCATAATCAAATTGCTCCGTTGGGAGAATGTTTTGATGCAGTTCTTTATTCGTGGCAGTGTTTTTGGGCCGAATTGTGAGAGAGCCACTCACTTGGATGAAAAGCAACCCCACACATGGATGTTCTCAGGGCGCTTCACTGTCAGCATGACACAGGACTTTTCCAGAAAATTGATTTTCCAGATGTCCCAGACAGTCGGAAGGGAGCTTCATAAGAGAAAATAACTTAGCCCCGAACTTCTGCTGTCCAATCCTTGTACTTCCTGCAGAATTTCAAGCTGTACTTGATGTGGAGAGAAGTGACTTCTTTGCTGCCCTTCTTGACACCTGTCCAAAAGTCTTGGCCTAACTTTGCAGAAGCAACACGCACACACACTAACTCACTGCAGTTGAACCTCTCTTCATGAAGTTCTTGAAGATTCTGTAAATGGTTGGAGGAATATTCTTTGCAGAATTTCCTTGCATGTGAGGCCATTTTGATGCAAAATGATGATGGCTGCATGTCTTTGATTAGAACACATTGATTAGAAGCACTTTTCCCCTCCTTTTAAATCAATCAGATTATAACGCTTTTATAATCCAATCAGAACGATAGAGTGATATCATCTGACTAGTACCTATTCACACTTTTCCCATGTGCCGATGATATGATTAGTGAAATGATGTGCCAGGGCCAAATAATAATCTTTTTGGATGAGTAATCTTGCTCATGTTTCCACTTTTGACCTGAGGAGGGCAGTATTGTCAAAACAATACATTACTGACAATTTGCATTGTAACATTAATGGGGTCAGACTTCATCAGTTGGTGGGTAAAGATTCTCTCTAACTATTAGTAAGTAGAAATTACGTTCATGTCTTTTCTGGGAAAATTTCTGGGAAGACTCATTCAGTTAGTTTGGTATAACTGGTGTAAACCCTAAATTTAAATGTCATATGTCTATGTTATTTCATTGTATTTAAAGAGGCAGTTCACCCCAAAATTAAAATTGTCATCATTTACTTACCCTAAAGTTGTTAAAAACCTGTATGAATGTCTTTCTTCTGTTGAACTCAAAATATGAGATGATATTTTGAAGAATGTCTGTAATTAAACAGGTGATTGACTTCCATAGTTTTTTTTGTCCTATGGAAGTCAATGTCTACCGTCAACTGTCTGTTTACCCATATTCTTCAAAATGATCTTCTTTTGTGCTCAAAAGAAGAAAGAAACTCATACAGGTTTGGAACAACAGGAGGGTGAGAAAATGACAGAATCTTCATTTTTGGGTGAACTGTCCCTTTAGGATAGCCTACATAAAATGCTAGCTATAAAATTAGCCAAACAAAAGGTGTTAACAGTGTGATTTTTTTTAATTACCATCCTGTTATTACCATCCTGTTTTTATCCTATAAAAAAAGAGGAAACAAGATATTTGCCAACTCTGTAATAAAAACGCAATTAAATAAAACGGTCCTGACAGCTTTTTTTTTGTTTTTATTGAAAGGGTTATTTTTTAAGTTTTTCCTTTTTTATTTTTTTACAGTAGGCAGTGCAATAACTGTGGCGAAATTCTGACTTTGGCGGAAACTATGGTCTCCGTGGTAACTTGGTGTTCAGTCAGTCAGTCGGGCAGGGCAGGAAAGGGTTAAAGAGTGGTTTCTTCTCATGCTGGTGCTCGCGTCTTTACTCTTTTTGTTCAGACTCCAGTGGCACGATAACGAACTCACTGACATCTGCTCAACGGATCTTCCTTGAGACTTGACACAAAAGAGGTAAATGAATTTCCCTTCCATCTAAAATGACAGTACAAATCGTAAAAAGGGTGATTTAATTTACTAATGGCGTGCCAAAAAGTGAATCATACTAGTTAATAAGATAGGCTACTGATGAACTTTGTACCTTATTCGCGCTTTCTTTCATTGTAAACTATGTCTGTGTAACTATTTAGGAGTGCGTTTTCTTCTTTGTGTATTGCTTTAAACCTCGCTGATGTGGCACTGGCAGCTTTCATCAATTTCACTGCGTTCCTGACTGTGAACAATCGCCAACAGCTGAATTTAACGCAATACCCTCAACACGCACATGCACTTCTCGTTCACACGTGAGGTTAGCCAATGCTTGCAGCTGTGGTTTTTAATGACGATTAGGCTTGTTGTGAAGTTAGGAAGCTGATAATAACCAACAAGTTGTCTACTTTGAAACAGTGAGCAGCGAGACAGCCTCGTTTTTAAAGAAGCTGCGCGTTCTAGTAGTTGGTACAGTATGGCAAGCCGTCTTAACATTTAATCTTTAATACAGACTAGTATCGAAGTTCATGCGACTAGTACTTATTCCATTTGACACTAGTATTTATTCATTAGCTACTAGTGGTAATTGAGTCGAAACATGTCAGACCACAATTCACAAGTTTTCTCTCTCAAGTAAACTATTAACTGTTTTGAACAGTTTGCAAGCAAAAAGTTGAAGAGACTCTCTCTAAGCAAGTTTGTAAAAACCATTAGGCCTATATTTATTTCCCCAATAACCCATATGGTTTAATGGCACATATATTTGTAGGTAACTCCTTATCATCTTCCTTGAGTACTGAGATTTGTCACTGCTAGGGCTACGCAAAATGCAAATCAAATATACACAACACTTGCCAGGCCTTCAGATCTTATATATTTAAGTAAAATACGTTTCTGATCTTGGGTTTAAATGTCTGAGCCATTAATGGGAGGGTTCACCCAAAAATGAACATTTAAATCCTCAAGTTGTTCCAAACCTGTATGAATTTCTTTCCTTTGCTGAACACAAAAGAAGATATTGTGAAGAATATGGGTAAACAAACAGTTGATGGACGCGATTGATTTCCAGTATGGAAAAAAAACAACTTTGGAAGACAAATCTCAGTACTCAAGGAGTTAACTACAAATATTTGTGCCATTAAACCGGATGTATTATTTTCAAGTAGTATATTGACATTAGGTAACCTGTTTAACAAGTTTCTCTTGAAACTGTTGATCTGACATGGCAGTACATGTCCTGAACGAGTCAGAAAAACATTAACATTTAATAAACATGCTCTGGTATTTTAGGGGCACTGGTTTGCTGTCAGAACGGTGACCGTTGCATGAAAACAATGAAAATGAAAAATGAAAACACAGATGTGAAAATGGGTCAGAATTGAGTTTGGGCTAAGTACTGGATGCTTCTTCAGGCCCATAAAAGGTTAAGAGCTGGCAGACCTCCCATGATGTGTCTTTGACTGGAATGAGCCCACTGAGAGAGAGAGAGAGAGCCAGGATACAGATGTTCCTCTTCTTTTACTTCGAATTTTCCTTGCTGGAAAACTCCTGCTCTTGGAGCCAGCTAAAAATGGGATGCCACTGTGTGTTTGAGAGTGGCCTTTGCCAAGACAGGCCCGCAGCAGAAAGTTAATAGGCAGCTCTTTTTCATGAGAGGAATTTAGGTTTGGGGGCTTCCTAAAAAAAGATTTAATGTGGAACAATATTTATTTTTGCAAACCAGTTGTAGCTTTGCTTGCATGTTCGTGCACACTGCATTTGAACATGTAGCGTTCAATAAAATGTCTTTCCAATTCTGATTTCTCGTAGGCTTAGTTATAAGGTGTTTAAAGTCAGCATCAATAGGAAGTTACTATACTCTTTTCTTCCCTGTTGTGACATATCTGAGTGAAACCGCTTCTCGAACAAGAAACACTGTAGGAAGGGACTTGATTTTGTTCATCTGTAATTGGTTGGATTGTTGTGTTTCGCTATTGCTGTGATCTCATGTAAGTGACAACGAACCCTGGTGCGGTTAATTTGAATAAGTGCGAACGCTGCTATCCGAACCCTGGTGCACACCAAACAAACGGACAAAGACCGCTGAAAAGATGGGCATCGGTCTGCTTCCAAACAAACTCTGATGGGATTCGAATGAAATATGAACGCAACACGGACCAAAGATGTAAACAAACCAAAAACAGGACATGATGCCACAAGATAGGACCCTAAAAAGGACCGAATGCTTAAGCACACCTGTTTTTTCTCGTCATAGTCGCGAAGTTGCCAATCACAGTTCGGTACAGGCGTCAGAAACACGTCTCCTCGCAGCAGATCTTCGTTTGTGTGTGTGTGTGTGTGTGAAGGAGGGATTCCTGCTGCTGTTTTGACTCCTTTACACATTTTATAAGCTTTTCATGAGTTCCCAGCTGGTCAAAATATTAGGGCTGTAACGAATTGACCAAAAATAAAAACCTCGATTAATTGAACATTTTACCTCGGATACGATTAATGAACGATTATTTTGCTTTTTAATTTTTTGTTGTTTTTTTTGTGGCTTTCCATTTTTTGCCCTAAGTTTTTTGAGTAAGTTCCTGAATTAGATTTTTACTGTAAATATTTTCTACTATTAAAGGTGGAAAAGTGCATTTCTTTGTGATTTTAAAATACTTGAAGGAAACGGTTCTCTTTCAGCAGTTATAGTCTATGGGGCAGATTTGTGTTTGTTGTACTTCAGATACAGATAAATTAGCACTATAGGCCTACATTACATTTATTTGAATGCATTAATGAGAGAGTGATTGTGTGTGTGAATTACTCATACCGTCTCTATTCTTTATTAAGCTGTGGTTTGTACTTCCCTCAAAGGTATTAAAATATATGCCTATAACGGTTGAGTTGAGTTTCAAAGCTACTTTAGTGACTTTACTTTAGTCACAGGACGGTTGACACTGCATTTCTGTGCTGCTCTCTGCGCGCGATCATCACGTGATGTGCGAGCTTCTGTCTGAGTGTTCGTTTGTCACAATATATCAGGCATTAGTTCAACATAATACACATCTGATGGTCTAAAATCGCTTTAATGTTCAAACTGGCAGGTCTTAAAACATACAAATGACAAAGCTTTGTGAGGACGCAGGTGAAAGATCTGCCTTCAGGGTGCGCGCGCGTTGTCAGAGACACGACACGGCTCTGCTCTCTGTGTCACTGAAAACAGCTGAGCACTGAACGGATATATTTTCCGTGTTGTTGTTTTTGAATAGTGCACGATCGCTTTAAATGTTCAAACTTGCAGGCCTTTAAACGCATTTACTTGACAAACTTTATGAGGACAAAAGTGAAAGCGATCTGGCTTCGGGGCTTGCGTGCGCCGTGTTTGTGTGTGTGTGTGGGGCAGCGCGTAGGCTATAAGAACGGCAATTAACTGACCTGTATAAACTGTGTAAAACATGCATTTACTATAGGGATTCTGGGCATCTATAAACAAAGATAACTGCTCCTGCATCGCTCTGTGTGCCTGCTAACTGCATTTGATGTGACTGACGGGGCAGGGTCACGTCACTAAAACCGAAATAACCGACATGGGAAAAATACGTCGGTTAGAAGGTCTGAAGGTCTGAATTTCGGTTTAGATTATTTTCCGAATAATCGTACAGCCCTACAAAATACCATCATATATAGCTATGCACATACAACAAGCGGACAGCATTGTTTTGGATGTTTGTTAAGCTCTGTAGCAAAATATATGTAATAAAAGTCGACCAATCAGGTTGTGAACGGATCCCTTTTACTTTTAGATTTGGTATCTTAAGGCTTGGTGTTAAGATGCCAATGTGGACACTAAGTGGACCAGACCAAACGAATCAATCGAACCGAAATTACAAGTGTAAACAAATCTTTAGTCTCACGTTCATCTGCCTCCACTTTTGAGCACAACAGCCGCATTTAAATATCCAGTCAACAACCGATCATGCATATCAATGTCAATAATTAATTGCGTTCAGATGTACATCACAATATGGAAGAAAAGATACGACTACTACGGTTTTACTGCTACTTTTAAATGAAAGTCCTATATTGCACAAATGGGTTTTCATACGGTGTTTAAAACCTCATTAGTGAACCACACTAAAGGCCAATTCACACCGCACCGACAAAAGCCAACAAACACCAACATGCTCGTCTGTTGGAGTTTGTTGGATTAGTATGATACCCCTGACGGTGTTTGTTGGCGTTGGTCGGGGTTTGTTTTCTCCCAACTCAACATGTTCAATCTGCGTTTGTTGGGTCGTGGAATGATTTTCCAACAAACGACAACAAACTCTAACCGTTGCCATGACGATGAGGCAAGTCCCTTGCAAAGACTGCGTGTAGCTCCTGGACGTGCTTAGTAAATTATCCTTGTAGGGAAAATGGCAGGTTTCTGGACAAATCAGAAGACAATTGACCTATCGGTAAGCCCCTCCCCTCTAATGCAGATGAGCCAATGGCAGTTGAGAATCAGTTGCACGGGGGCCGGAACTCGGACATCTTTAGGTTTCAGCTTCCAAATTAATCTCCCACCATATTTATTTTAAAATATTTTATATATCTTATTATACAGTATATAGACTTTATTGTGATTTTATCTTCTAATTTGTTTTTGTATACATTTTTTTTTTTTTTCCTCCTGTGAGTTTAAATATAAGTTTACGGTCTGTCTTACTAAGGACTTCAATCGGGGCGGGGTCCGCTACATTCTGTATCCAAAAACAATTTGGGATAAAAAAAAAAAAACTGACAGTTGTAAGACAGTTAGCAACTCCGTTTGCTTGTACAAGTTAGCAACAGTAACTAAGGGGGGTGGGGCTTACTGATAGGTCAATTCTAGACACTGGACAAAATTTGAGCGCCTTCACATAAGATCTAAGCAAGTAAGTTTTGTACTAGAGTGAAAGAAGTCCGCCTGCGAGTGGAGATATTCGTTAGATGGACATTTAACGGCATAGAAACGGGCTCAAATTAACCCTAAAACATGTCTGAAAGCTGCGGTCTTCTATTTTTATTGGTTAAAACGAATCTCGTGTTTTTCTGTGGGAGCTGGACCATTTCCGTGGGTGCTCGAGTTTGTTGGTGTCTGTTGGGGCAGTGTGAACATGACATTTATTTTTCATAAAATTCTAAATCCAACGGCCAACTTGTTTGTCTGTGCGGTGTTAATTGGCCATAACGGAGCAATCGATCCAGAGTTTGTTTTAATGGAACCAAACATGCCAAGTGAGAGCACACCCTAAAAGTGCATCAATGCAAAGTAGCATTATGGGCCAGAGATGTTCAACAGACTGCCCAAACCACTGAAACTGTGGGAGGCTGTGTTGTGAATATTTGCAGAGAATGATGTAGGATTACTAACATGTGTTGACAAATAGCACAGGAAATTTAGATAATTGTTTCCCCTTCTATGATCGTAATGCTTGTGATGTGGCTGTTGAAGACCCGGCTCTCATTTAGCTATGGCTCGACCGTCTTCTTGATGGAGGGGTGAGAGGGGGGCACTCATGGGTAACTGGGGCGTGAGACTGTTTCCCCTCTTAAGTGGAGCATTCACGCTGCCTCAATTATGGTTGCTATAGGAATGCCCTTAGAGTATAAAAGATGTTGGCTGGGGTGAAATCATAGGGTTATGCAAAAATAGTGTCTTGTGTGACCCAGAAGGGGCGAATTAGTACTTGGCTAGTAATTTGGGTCTTTGGGATCAGCCTAAATTACTAACTGTTTGAACTGTTTTTATGGTTGACATTTGAACTTGAGCGTATAAAGAAAGAAGACAGATCCTTTTGATGAAATCTGAGAGCTTTCTGTCTGACTACCACTTTGACGCTTCAAAACGTTCATAAAGAGATCATAAAACTAATCCATAAGAGTGGAGCGGTTTAGTCCAAATTTTCTGAAGAGACTTGATCGCTTTATATGATGAACAGAATTAATTTAGGCATTTATTCACATATAAACTTTGATCAGCCAACATAAACAGAAGCTCAACCGAACGTGAACACAAGAGCAAACTTCATTGGTTCTTGCTTTCGCTCAAATGTGCTGTGTAACACGAGAATGATCCTCATTGATTCTTAAGGAAGCTCAAATATGCTGCGTAACACGAGAATGAACCTCATTGGTTCTTGCTGAAGTTTAAACGTGCTGTGCAACACGAGAATGAACCTCATTGGTTCTTGAGGAAGCTCAAACGTGCTGCGTAACACAGAATGAACCTCATTGGTTCTTGAGGAAACTCAAACGTGCTGCGTAACACAGAATGAACCTCATTGGTTCTTGCACGTCAAGCGAACATGCTTGAGCTTCCATTTACCACAACTGGTGTGTGCGTTTATAAGTGAATAAAATCTGTTCATCTTCAGAAAATGTGGACTAAACCGCTCAATTGATATGGATTAGTTTTCAATCTCTTTATGAACTTTTTGAAGCGTCAAAGTGGTAGTTGTGTAGCTGTCAATAGAGGGACAGAAAGCTCAGATTTCATCAAAAAGATCTTCATTTGCGTTCTGAAAATGAACGAAATTCTAACGGGTTTGGAACGACATGAGGGTGAGTAATTAATGACAGAATAACATTTTAGGATGAACTATCCCTTTAAAAAGCTTGATTGAACTAAAGCCATAGCAAATATTGTTATTGTCCATAAAAAATATCCTGGATTACATTTCTGGTCATGTGATCAATAGTAAGTGTCTAACATCAGCAGTGTGAAGCTTGGTCGGGTGTGTTCAGATACCCCTTTGTGTTGTGCTAAAAATCCTAGGATAAGACGGCTTTTGTCTATTGTATGTAATGGGACAGCATGCCATCATCGTATTATGGAGGGGATGTTGTGATTGACCAGAGAAAGGGAGACATCAGCACAGTTACAGTGCAGCTGATAGTGAGTGACTGTAGAGATTAGTAAAGAACCTAGATGACAGGGTACCTCAGCTTCCAGATCGCAAAACCTTCCTGCAACTGAGGTCACTATAATCCTGAGAGAGATTGTAATGTACTTTGGCCTTTTAAATGGGATAGTTCTTGTGGCTGCGGGTTCTGATGGCTGCTGCAGTTTTGTGAATGCTTTTAACACATAGGATTTTTTGGGATAGGAAGCCAAATCATCTGAAACCTGATGAAACTTGCATCTGTTGCCATTTGTACTTCCCCTTCCAAATTTAGGATTGTTTTCTCCGGCTAAACTGCTGAAGGTTGAAGAATAAGAGAAAGTCAAATCTTGTGTAGTGCAGTAGTTTTAACTTTTGTCATGACCGTGAACATGTGGAAAGAGGGGGAAATACATCGGCTGTGTTGTTATTCCTCTGAACTCCCCTTTGTAAATTAATAAAATCGAGAAAAAGACTGCATTCAGTGCAGAAAAGTCCAGACTCTGGTTTATAGCTCCCTGGAGTACTTAGAAGAGATGAAGCCAAGTAAACTTGGCTCTCTGACTCTCTGGCTTCATATCCTGATATATTGCTTATTACTCTGGGTTACTGGATTTTGTGTGTGTTTGTGTGTGTGTGTGTGTGTGTAAGAGAAACTGTCCAAGTGAAAAATGAAAATCTCATGCACTCATGGTTGCATTTTGAATCCCCTCACAGAAATCTCACACTTTATTCCCAGGGTCTTCATAGAGAACTTTTGAAGAGAGTGCAAATATTTTTAAGAGCCATTTCGTATGCCCTTTAAATCATAAACCAGTCCATCTGAGCAATCTTAACATTTAAGTCAAGTCAACTTTATTTATATAGCGCTTTTAACAATGCAGATTGTTTCAAAGTAGCTTTACAGTGTTAAAGGGGCTATATGCGTTTTTCTGAAATTTAAACACGCGACTGACACCTGTGCCCAAAAAACAGAACTGCTCTCATTTTCTGCTCGCTCTCGCAGCGGTGGTGACGTCACATCCGCAGACAGCGCGGGAAAAGACGACCCGCCAGAAAATAGGAAAAATAGGATACAGGCTTATAGGTGCACCCACTGTGAGCGGACAAGGTGTCAGTATGCTCCTCAGGAGATGTTTGAGTCATAAATGGTAAAATAAAAAGGCTATTGTTACGTTTATTTTGGGGGAAAACGTTGCATATAGCCCCTTTAAACAGGAAAATAATGCAGCATAATTTTATTCAGCCGTCTAGCCGTTCTGGAGAAAACGGTGATGCCATCAGTTCATTTCAATTATCATAAAGTGACAGTGTGGGCTTTAGATCAGTAATTAGATCAGTAATTTAGTTTATATGGTTAATTTAGTTTAATAATTAGATTTATTTGGATATTTAGTTGAAAAATGTAGTGTCCTCAACTGAGCACGCCAAGCCAGAGGCAACAGTGGCAAGGAAACCAAAACCCCATCAGGTGACCTAATGGAGAAAAATAAACCTTGGGAGAAACCAGGCTCAGTCGGGGTGCCAGTTCTCCTCTGGTCAATCAACAAACAGCGTATGATTATTATTCTGACAACTTTACAGGTCAGAGGTCATAATAGATCGGAATATTCGAAGGATCGGAGGCAACACGCCGGAGACGGGTTTATTGAGGATGATATATCGATTTAAGTATTAATAAATTGTAATATTCTAACAAGCGGAGTCATCACGCCGGAGACGGATTTATTGAGGATGATATATCGATTTAAGTATTAATAAATTGTAATATTCTAACAAGCGGAGTCATCACGCCGGAGACGGATTTATTGAGGATGCCGTGTCGATGAGGCAATTCCAGGGAGCGTCTAATTGACACGGTCTCTGCAGACACTTCAGGGTCATGCGTTGGTCTTGTCTGGGCGCAGGTCCACCATCTGATCTGGATACGGCCCGGATCCGGCTGACTGCAGTAAGCCTCGGGATAAAACATAGAGACTATCATTAGCGTAGATGCCATTCTTCTGATGATGTAACGAGTACATCAGGTGTTATGGGAAGTGTTCCCGGTTCCGGCTGACCTAGTTAATGCAGCCTAACAATCATTTAATTGAAAAAGTGTTTTATGTGTATGCCATAGTAAAGAGATGTGTTTTTAGTCTAGTTTTAAACTGACAGAGTGTGTCTGCTTCCCGTACAATGTTAGGAAGACTGTTCCAGAGTTATGGTGCTAAATAGGAAACGGATCCACCGCCTGCAGTTGATTTGGATATTCTCTATATTTGGATATTCTGGCCAGAATTTTGAGAGCACAGTAGACGTGATGGAGTATAATGTGTTAAGAGCTCGCTCAAGTATTGGGGAGCTAAACCATTTAGTGCTTTGTAAGTAATAAGCAAAATTTTAAAATGTATGCAATGTTTAATAGGCAGCCAGTGCAGTGTTGACAGAACTGGGCTAATATGGTCATACTTCCTGGTTCTAGTAAGAACTCGAGCTGCTGTGTTTTGGACCAGCTGGAGTTTGTTTATTAAGCGAGCAGGGCAACCACCCAGTAGAGCATTACAATAATCTAACCTTAAGGTCATGAACGCATGAACTAACTGTTCAGCATTTTGCATTGAGAGCATGTGCCGTAATTTAGATATATTTTTAAGATGGTAGAATGCAGTTTTACAGATGCTAGAAACGTGGCTTTCAAACGAAAGATTGGCATCAAAGAGCACTCCCAGGTTCCTCACCGACGACGAGGACTTGACAGAGCAGCCATCAAGTGTTAGACAGTATTCTAGGTTACTACTTGTGGAGCTTTTTTGTCCAATAATTAAAAATTCAGTTTTTTCTGAATTGAGTTGCAGGAAATTACTGGTCATCCAATGTTTTATATCAGCTATGCATTCCGTTAATCTTGTGAATTGGTAAGTTTCTTCAGGGCGTGAAGAAATATAGAGCTGAGTATCGTCAGCATAACAATGAAAACTAATGCCATGCTTCCTAATGATATCTCCCAGTGGTAGCATGTACAGGGTGAAGAGCAGCAGTCCTAGCACTGAGCCCTGCGGTACTCCATACTGAACTTGTGATCGGTGTGACATCTCTTAATTTACTGCTACAAACTGATAACGGTCACATAGGTATGATTTAAACCATGACAAAGCAATTCCACTAATGCCTACATCATTTTCGAGTAGTAGTATCAAATGTCGATAGTATCAAATGCAGCGCTAAGATCGAGTAACACTAATAGAGAGATACAGCTACGATCGGATGATAAGAGTAAATCATTTGTAACTCTGATGAGAGCAGTCTCAGTACTATGATACGGTCTAAATCCTGACGGGAAATCCTCACAGATACCATTTCTTTCCAAAAAGGAACATAATTGTGAGACACTGCCTTCAGTAGTTTAAGTCAGTAGTTCTCAACTACAGTTGTTTCAGGAACTTGATTTTACGTTGTACATCAAGTGGCA
Organism: Gobio gobio; assembly: GCF_949357685.1. Taxonomy (NCBI): domain Eukaryota; kingdom Metazoa; phylum Chordata; class Actinopteri; order Cypriniformes; family Gobionidae; genus Gobio; species Gobio gobio. Next base: position 49,317,293 of record NC_137115.1, read on the forward strand.
ACCCATCACAGAATCAAAATGATTTATTGTATATAGCCCTATTGGGACGGTAATTGTTTCTCGTGGGGTCATAAGGTATTTTCATCATTGACAGGGGCTAGTCTGTGATTTTATTGCCGTCCGAATCCAGAATGTCAGTGTTTTTCTCCCACCACCCACATAAAAATCCCATATACTGTTTTGACAAACACCAAGGTTGTGTGGTCATTTAATTGCCGTCCGAATCCACATCTGTGAGTTTTCAAGAATATATTTTCTATGTTGATACCACCAGTTGAGAATACATTATACTCCTGAGATCTATTTGTCCAAAAAGAAAAGTCTTTTGATAATTGTGTATTATCTTTGTTTGCTTTCACCAATACTAATTATACCTTTGCATGACTCTCTGACATGTGTCAGACACAAACAAGAAAACGTTGAAATATTTCCCCCACCAATGTGGGTTATTATTGTGACGTGATTCACTGGAACTTAATCAGAAACCCTACAAAGATATGGAAGGCTAATTTCTAAAGCGTTAGATTAATATCATTCATAAATGGAACCGAAACTCCCCATAACACTTGGACTAAAAACTATATTGCAGCTGTGATTTTATAAAACTGTTGTTTCCACTTTATATCAGCGAGAGATTACACCTGCAGACTATTTATTACCATGAAACTTATCTTTGTCATGTCCAAAACTGGTCTTAATCATCACTGGTGTTTTCATATCTCTGAGTTTTGATGACATTTCCTCTCTTTTACAGAGCTGCAGTCATGGGGAAAGGATGCGTTGCCGCCACCAAGTACTTCCTGTTCTTGTTCAACCTCCTCTTCTTTGTAAGTGTGCACACTCCTACACCTTTATTCTGTATCTCAGCAGGATCTCTGCCCTTGAGCTCCGCTCATTAGTCATGTGGCTCCCTGTCATTAGCTCTGGTCTTCAGGTCTACCATGAGGCTGAAACAGAGGTTACTATTGAGAGCGGAATATTGAAAATGGAGCCTTTTGGGAAATCTTGAAGAAAATGTAAATATTTAGAGAAGTTTCTAACCACTGATGCATATAAAAAACTTTTTTGCATAAACCTCAATTTATGTAAAAATGATTTTAAAAAGAAAAGGAAAAATAGACTGCTCAAATTATCATTATATGGCAGTTGTCATTAATAACAAAAATTGGTGGTGGAAAAAAAAAATTAGTAATGTGAAAACAGGCTCTATTTGACCCTATGAATCACCTGTAGTGGTCTGTGTTTTTTCACTAAACCAAACATTATTTGTAGCGCACCTCCCATCAAATTATCACAGAGCTTTGTTGCTTCTGATATGTCTCAAATCAAATTCTGTCCGTTTTATCAGGAAATTTAAACGATAAATGACGTTTTGACGCTCTTTAAAGGGGTAGTTCACCCGAAAATGAAAATTTGATGTTTATCTGCTTACCCCCAGGGCATCCAAGATATAGGTGACTTTGTTTCTTCAGTAGAACACAAATGACGATTTTTAACTCCAACCGTTGCAGTCTGTCAGTCGTATAATGCATGTGAATGGTAATAGAGGTCTACACGGAGCACTCGGGACCCGTACGGGTTCGGATCTATATTTTAAATGGTCAGCCGGGTCGGGTCCCGATCTGTTACTCCGGGTCTGTTTAACATTGTGTGTAATACCGGAGTCAGTCAGACTTGGAGAACACCTGGCCGTGATCACAGTCAGTCAGCACTGCTTGAGTGTTTTGTGTAACTTGCAAATTGTAAAATTAGGATAAGAAAAGTGTGAGCCGGGAAATAAGGTGAAAAAAAATAGCAATCTCTCTAGCTCTCTCTCTCAGCCACTAGAAGCAAAGCGGCCAGATTTAAAGCAAGCGCACGGGGGTAAGCAGATAAACAGCACATTTTCATTTTTGGGTGAGCTATCCCTTTAATGTGATGTGACAGATCGCTCAAGTCTTTTCTTCCACTTTAATACAAGTTATACTACAAAAAACATGCATGAACATCAAAAGGTATGTTGAAAGATACAGTACAACTTACCACAATGTGTCATGTCTCATGTACTCGCTTAATCAGCGTTTTAAGATGCCAATAAAACAGACAATTAACATTGCATTTACATCAGGAAAGTTATCCAGTGTTCAATTTATTGAGAGAGTATTTTGTGTTAATTATATATGCATGTTTGAAAACATTTGTCATGAAGACAAGTGTTTATAAAAACTATCTACAGATTTTATTTGAGTGCAAGATCAAATCAGAAATAAATAGCAGTTGAATATGATGTTATTGAATATAACAGTTTATGCTGTTTTGTTAAGTTTAACCTCTAATATTATAGTAATGTACCAAATGAGAGGGTTCTCTGTATAGCATTAGTTGGGAGAGACTTTTGTTTTCTTTCAAAAAATGTAACTGTATTGGTATCTGCAAATATCATTCAGAATAATCGGCTTTCGGATCAGAAATGTAGTATCGGTGCATCTCTAGTATTTATGCTTAAGTAGCAAGTGGATCAACTGTGAGTATGAGCTAAGCTTTCAGGATCTGAACGATAAGTATTCACTTAATTTGAGTTGAAACATGCTTTTTTATTTTCATGCTTTTTTAGAAATTTAAAAATATATATATTTGTGGAAATAATGTTTTGCCTCTGCCATGTGTGTGACATGTAAAAAAAAGTACTTTTTTAAAATATATTTTGCTTTTATTTATTTTTCTTTTCCATTTTTGCATTACATAACAAATAAAAATACGCTGCAGTGTGATATTTTGGAAATCCCTGCTAGGAAATCCTCAGTAAGGAAGCAGGGCTCTGATCTCTGTTGCGTTTCTACAACCTTCATCTAGACATGTTATAAAGGGTCAAAGGCTAATGAAAAGTGTGTGTCACTGGTTCTCCCTCCTGAAGGCCCTTTAATTGTACAGTAGCCTGGTGTTTTACTGCTTCCCTCTCCACAGTTGCTTAGAGGACAACCCTCAGTGTTAGAAGCCACAGACGCCAGACTGATACAGGGGAACTGCCCCCTGACAAGAGGAAATTAAACTTCTCTGATCCAGTTCATTTAGAGGACACCTTGGATCCATTAGTTTTGAACTTTGTGGCCGGAATGCATGAGAACTCAATTCTGTGGAGAATTGCTGTCTCTCTTTAGCAAATCTTAATGGCAGCACAGTTTTATCATCCTTGAGGAACCAAACAGGTCCAGAATGAGACAAACACTCATGCAACATGTTCGTTGTGTTTGTTCATGCCTGTTTCTTTTGCCCTTTAGATTTTTGGAGCTGTAATCATGGGCTTTGGACTGTGGGTCATGCTGGATAATCAGAGTTTCATCATGGTTTTGCGTAAGTACAAAAACAGTAACATAATTTCCTGTTCTGATGTATGTAACAGTGTCCCTGTTAGTATATGTTATTAAAACCGGCTACAACTATTATTTGTTATTTGATATTGGTCAGAAATTGAAAGTTCAGGATTTGTGATGGTAGCACAAATGCTTACTCAAAAACTGAGAAAACATTTGTGAAAAAAATGCTTTAAAAATGTGGGTTTGGATATTTTTAGGATCAGTTTTGGCTCAGTAAGGTGTTTTTATACTTTTTTTTTCAGCAAGGATGCATTAATTTAATCAAAAGTGACAACATTGATAATAAATGTTTCTTGAGCAGCAAAACCCCATATTAGAATGATTTCTGAAGGATCATGTGACACTGAAAGATTGAAATAATGATGCTGAAAATGCAGCTTTGCAATCATAGGAAAAAATGCATATTCAAATATATTCAAATATTTTTAATTCTAGTAATATTTCATAATATTGCTGTTTTTACTGTATTTTTGATCCAATAAATGCAGCTTTCTGTCAAAAACATTTAAAAAATCTTATCAACCCTTTGAATTGGTGTGTATTGGCTATGTGTCTCTTCTCTTTTTATGTCCTGATAGAAAGTTAACCGTATTCATTGAGTCAGAGCATTAATGTTGCTGGTTATACATTTTTCTGTCTTCACTCTTGAGTTCAAACTGGTGTTTATTTGATGTACATGGGAATGCACAGTACACGCAGCTGTTATATGTGCGCTTGGCATGGGGAGTTTTAATTTTTTTGCCATTAACCAAGTTTTTCCATAAACCCCCTCCCACACTGTACTCTCTGTGTTTATTCACGCACACATGCGGCCACACAGATGTTAAGTAAACCATCTGATGCTCACTTAAACAGAGAGCGAAAGTTTGCGAAATAAGGGAAGAGAGATATTAAATATTAAATGAACGAGATCCAAAAGCCGAACCGAGATCAAACGTACTTGATTTGTGGTGAATCAAACTCATACCCATACTGCCTCTGTCTGGACAGCCAAAGCCATGAAGACCCCGTACTGAAAGAGAGTGGAACGTGAAAACGAGGGTGGAAATCTAGCATAAATCTCCTTGATTTGTTATTAATGCTTCCAAACTCTTCAGCACTGATTTAGCATTGAACAAAACTTTTAAAGGGAACATTCAGAAAATTCTGTCATCATTTACTCACATGCCATTCCAAACCTACATGTCTGTCTTTCCTCTGTGGATCAGAGTTGTCAATTTTTTGGAAAGGCAGAGCCAAATGGGTGGAGTTGACACAGCTCCTCCTCTCTGGGTGTAATGGGTGGAGCTTGACGTCCAGTTCCCCCTCTCTAGGTGTAATGGATGGGGCCACACCCTAATCTTACCCTATCCCCTATCCCCTATCCCTGAACCTAATAAGGTTAAGCTCCACCCATTACGTCCAGATTAGGGGAGCTGGACGTCATTTGGCTCTGCAGTGAGCACTACTTGTTTTTTTGTGTCGAAACAATGAAAGTCAATGGGCACCTGTTTGGTTACCAAGATTCATTAAAATATCTTCCACATGTCCACATTAGAAAGAAAGAATGATGTGATGGTGAGTAAATAACACACTGTAAACCCAAATAAGTTGGCAAAACTCAAACTTTAAATTTATTAACTTAAATTTCATAACTGATTGCCTCAATTTTTTTATGCAAACAGAACTTGTATTCTATTTTGTACTCGTACATTGTAGGGCTGCCACTAACGACTATTTTTATGTCGATTAATCTATCGACTAATTTATCGATTAATCTATCGACTAATTTATCACAATTTTCAACAAGTTTACTTTAAAAAATTGCATCGTTGGCCTTCAGTAGTGTACCCTAGACAAAATGTAAAACTAAAAGAGTAAAAATGTAAAAAGGCACAAATTTGTAAACCAACATAACAAAAAAAAAAGAGAATCTCAGCAAAGACTTTTTATATAGAATAGTCTTGTCACGATACCAAAATTAAGACTTCGATACAATACCAGACTAAAATACCTCAATACCGATACTGAATCAATACCATGGCAAAAAACTGTAATAATATGTAATAATATGACAGAACTTACTATTCATTGTTTTATCATTGTTTTAGGGTTAAAAACCCTAAATACTCACTTGGCCGGCATGTTCCGGCCCTGCTTCACACAGAATATCAGGTCCGGCTCCTTAAAGGGTTAGTTCACCCAAAAATGAAAATTCTGTCATTAATGACTTGCCCTCATGTCGTTCGACACCCGTCAGACCTCCGTTCATCTTCAGAACAGAAATGAAGATATTTTAGTTGAAATCTGATGGCTCTGAAAGGCCTCCATTGGCTCAATGGCACGTTACACTTTCAAGACCCTTAAAAGGTACTAAAGACGTCGTTACAAAGTCCATCTCACTACTGTGGTTCTAAAATAACTTTATGAATCGGCGACAATAGTTTTTGTGCACAAAAAAACCCTAAATAACGACTTATATAGTGATGACGATTTCAAAACACGGCCTCATGAAGCTTCGAAACGTTATGAATCAGTGAGCCGAATGATGATTCGGCTCGCGTGTCAAACCGCCAAACTGCTGAAATTTGGCGATTCAAACTGCTGAATCGACTCACTGATTCATAACGCTTCGAAGCTTCATGAGGCCGTGTTTTGAAATCGTCATCACTATGTAAGTCGTTATTTAGGGTTTTTTTGCGCACAAAAACTATTGTCGCCGATTCATAAAGTTATTTTAGAACCACTGTAGTGAGATGGACTTTGTAACAACGTCTTTAGTACATTTTAAGGGTCTTGAGAGTGTAACGTGCCATTGAGCCAATGGGGTACTTTCAGAGCCATCAGATTTCATCAGATCCTAACCCCCCCCCCCCAAAAAAAAAAACCCAACATAACAGAAACTCTTCTGAACTAGCATAGCAAATATTAAACTCCAAATTAACATTAATCTTGCACAAAAAAACATAACCCCTAATTTTAGCATTTACTCTCCCTTTTTAAGTGTCATAGCAAAGCATGCTGGGAAATGGAAATCCCAGCTCAGTTTCAGTTAAATTTAAGTTTGTCTAAAAGTTTATGTAACTCAAAACAATGAAACAATGCAGATTACTTAAAATGTGTCAGTTTTGAGAGAAAAGAAAAAGAAAGTTCTAAATACTCATAAAAGTTGAACTAATTTGAGTTGGCTCTACTCAAACCAATTAATTATTTTGTGTTCGGGTTGACAGTGCAGAATTAAAATGTTTGGGTGAACTATCCCTTTAAGCTAAAAGTTTTTTTTTTTTCTTCACACCATTGCTAAAGAACTTATTTTCAGAATTTACTGAAGTACAGTGTTTGAAAATAGGCATTCAAATTAAATATTTTCATAAGACCAAGCCAAATTCCCTCAGTCAAGATGATTAGAGAAGATTGAGGTTTAGAGAAGTCTTTATATAGCACATGCTCGGTTAAACAAATTACTGCAGGGGTATATTTATATGAAGCTGACAAGCTCCAAAATTGTTTGCCAAGCTGGTCACACCGCCATTCTTTCCACTCACTTTGTCTGTTCCAGTGTCTCCAAATATCAGTACTGGAGTCTCTGTTATCGTGACCATTTTTGGAAACATTGTTTTTCTAATTCCGCTGTTCCTCTGGAGATAGCAGGGAATATCTTAGGATATCCTTATACTTCGGGTCCCTCAACTCCAACCTTGCCTTTTTGCTAACACATGGTCCATTAGTCCTCTGTTTTACTGTAAGGGTCCATTAGTGGTCACTCCCACACTGCGCTGCACGAGGAGTTTGTTTGTTGACTTTGTTAGTCTGTGGTTTAGGGCCCTATTGAGCACGAGAATAACGGGAAGGTGTGTTCTCTGATCTCTGTGGTATTTTCTTCCCTTCCTCCCAGGTTGTTTTTTTATAGACTTCCACACAACTGCATGGCTATAAAGTCTAAGGGAGTCTTGGGAATTTTATCATTATCTATATTGTTGCAATCTCATCTCTATTGTTCACATAAAGGTTTACTTCCTTTTCAAGTAGCCCATTAATTTGTGCAATGAAGTTAAACAGCAATAGTATAACTCAATACCTAGAACATGTTACTAGTCAATGTTTGGTTGTTTGAAGCCTCAGAGGCTGGTACTAGGGCTGCTCGATTATGGAAAAAATCATAATCACGATTATTTTGGTCAATATTGAAATCACGATTATGTAACACGATTATTTCACATGACTTTGGGAATGTGTTGTATTTATTAAAAATACACCTTTCAACAATTCAATTGAAATTGTAACATTTGTTGTACTTTTTGAACTATTAAAATAAATAATATAACATATATTCAAATCAAAGTATAAAAGTATTCATGTAAAAATGATAATCACAAATAAATAAGATCAACAATATGGTTCGGCTAGATATGCTTTTCAGGTACGTCTAACCTTAGTTTTCAGGTACAGAAATGTCTCAAATGTAAAATAACATTGCATATTTGAGTGCATAAATTAAAGATGAATCCTATTAAACTTACAAAAGCTATTCAATCCGGATCGGATATGCGTCGTCTTTATCGACTGTATAAAGTTTACTTAAGGCATATACAGACTATGTCTGCTAGGATACTCATCAAGATGGACATGTTGACATACGTTTTGTGTGAGTTTGTCCGTTCAAGAGCAAGACTTGAAAGAGAACTCAGTATTTGCGCGCTGAGAGATGTGTGCGCGCTCCCGGATGAACGCACAGAGATACAATTCCTCACAGCGCGCGCGGCTTCTCATTCGCGTCTTCTGGCACTAAACCCGGGTGATGACGGGCAAAACGACTGGTCATATTCAAACATACGGCAGCACTCGCATGCATTGAACAAAGTTTACAAAGAGAGAATTATTTGAAAAATATGAGGGGAAAAAAGGACGTTTACACGGCACCCCTGCTCTCGTCAATTTTTGTTTCTTTATTAGATTGTCATAGGTCACACTGTTTAATTTTCAAGTGGTTAAACAAATTCGTGATGTTCCCTTGCGTTGCAGCCACTACCATGTAGCAAATCTTGCACGTAGCATGTTTCTGCTCGTCGTCTGATTCCTCAAAGCCAAACTGTTCCCAGACAACGGAGTTGGTTTTGCCTTTTTTGCTCACCAAACGCTGCTGTAACTGCCCTCCTTCTGCCATCTTTACTCGCGCAGAGTTTTTAAATTCCAGCGGATGATATGCACACGAGACTCCCGATCTGAGAAAGTTTGTGGCTTCGGGAGGGGCGGATGAGCGCATGCGCGTTTCATTCAGAACGCAAGGCAAAATAATCGTTTTTTCTCGATTGTACTATTTTGGTGATCGTTGGGAGGCAAAATCGAAATCGAAATCGAAATTCGATTAATTGCACAGCCCTAGCTGGTACGTACATTTTCAACTGTGTGCAGGGTCCTAAAGTTGTACATGTTTGGGTGTGTTTACATTTGTAGTTTGTTCATCTTGGTTCTTTTGGTCCGGACAATTTTTTTATACATTTAGTCTTGTTTGCATAGCAATCATTCATTGTCTTTTTTTAACATTGAACCTAAATGCCGGTACACACCAAGCCGATAGTTTGCCGTTGGGCAGTGTCGGGATGTTTTTGAGTGTTGTTCGTCTTAATTTTACTGGTGTGCTCCACACAGTTAGCTCTAGTCAGATGGCGTCTGGGTTTTTTGGGCCGATTCAGTTTGTTGAATCGCCCAGTGAGAGAGAGAACTCTAATTGGCTGTTCAGTTTAACGAACAAGTCAGTGCACAAAAGTGATGAAAGCGAGTAAAGAAGTAAAGACAGAACGCTGTTATAATTTTACATCATCTTACCTGGAACATTCGAATGCACAAATATTTTTATAATGACATGAGCCGACTTGAATGAAGAAAGTGATCAGTGTGATTGATATTTAAAATGCTAAGCAAGCGCTGCTTTGTTTTGGGTTTGTATATCTGCAGTCCTAGTATCGGTTTCCATTTTTGAGTGATGGAAATGGACTATTGATACCTGCTGATATAGACGGATATTAACTTGCACACAGGAGCAGAATACACATGCTAGTTGACAGTCACCTTTAGTCCTTTAGATGTGATCAAGCGCTGCTTTTTGGCCGAGACGCAGCCGACGAGAGGCGACAACACAGTCAGCTTTCGTTGCTGCTAGTTCTTTGACGTCAGCTTGGTGTGTCCCTGCTTAAAGATATCAAAGCAAATGGCATAAGGATAAGTTCACAGCCTCATTGGACCGCTTTTATGACGTATACTTTGCAAAAGAACTTACCGAACATTCAAAACAATGCTGTGCGTAAATGCAAATGCAAGCCAAAATTGTACTTGTAAGGCGTTTTGGTGCTTTGAAAAATTATCTTGCGTCCGTTTTTCTTTTCTCTATCATTTTATCTGGCCAACAACGCAAAGCAAAAGTTGTTTATATATTCGTTATCATAGGTTCACCACATGGTAATATAATTATTAAAGGTCCCGTTCTTCGTGTTTTTTTGAAGCTTTGATTGTGTTTACAGTGTGCAATATAACATGTGTTCATGTTTCGCGTGTAAAAAAACACAGTATTTTTCACACAATGTACTTATCTGTGTACCGCTGTTTCCACTGTCCTAAAAACGGCTGGTGATTTCCTTGTGCTATGAAGTCCCTCCTTCAGAAATACGTAACGAGTTCTGATTGTGCAAGCGCTTACCGTGTTGTAATTCGACCGCAGCTTAGCGCACGTGCCAGCAGTTCCTGTGTTATGATTCGACAGCAGCTTAGCGCACGTTGGAAAGGTCACGCCTCTTAACGGAGAGATGTATGCGTTCAATAATCTCTACAGCGTCCCTGGGAAAGCCAAACAAAGGTGATTTGACTCCTGGATGAAAATAACAGCGTCTCGACGACATGGCGATAAACACACTCAACGCAACAGTTCCTTTTCTCCACGCGACACGTCCGCTTCTCCACGTGGGACAGCAACAAGACCGCGCCCCCTTTTTCGCGTTTCTTTGTGGGCGGAGGTTAGTCTGTTCTACTGCTCTACTGACGTAATTAAAGAAGGAAGTACCAGGATGTAGTCCAAGCCAGCCGTTCGCTGTAGGCTTTGAAAGGGAACTTCTGTTAAATAAAATATCTCGCTTGGCATTGAACTTTGAGCTTTATAATTTTACAGGTATTATTTATGCTCTAACAGCAACATTACACACTAACTAAAGTTTGAACAATGGGATCATGCGGAATGGGACCTTTAAATTATCTTGCTTCCACATAGTTTTGAGCAAAACCCAACACAGTGGTAGATCTAAAAAATTAGCCTAATATCAGTTCACACATAGGCTTATCGCCGTGTTAAATGTAGTGGGTGACCTTACAACAAGCTACCAAACAACAAGCGTTAAAGTATCGGACTTACGGAAAAATACACCGGTTATCATTTTTTTTGTATTAAAGCTGCACTATGTAACTTCCGTCCACTAGAGGTCGCCTTTTGAAAACAGGCGTAGTTTGATGATGGCACGTTTGAGCGCAGAATCTTGGGACGTGGTCTTCACCTCACAGCCGGTGGAAAAGGGATAGGACTCGGGCAGAAATCATGTTAATGGATGCGATTATTAACGTTACTGTAGTATAAAGCAGAAGCAGGAGCGATTGTTAATAAGATGAACGCAACACAAGCCTCGCGAGCAGCGGGACTGTTATTATGACATAGTGGCATTTCCGCTTTTCCGGTCATGAGTATGAGGTAACACGGCTCTGTTTTTCATATTAGATACATCTGAGTGTGTTGAAAATTATGACGTTACTCTGTGCGTTCTCTCGCCAGATGCTATGACACTTGTTCACACTGCAGTGAGAGTAAAGTGTTTCTGCAAAATAAACCGAGGGAACGCAGATATGACGCCATTGACAGGCGACTCCCTCACATGTCCCGGTTCCTTGGTTAAAATAGCCTTTTCTCACGATTTACAAATAGTTGGAAACATTTGGGATATTGTAAGTACTCAACTGAACAAAGTATATAACACTGTCATTGTGGTTTTTGGAAATTTTACTGGAAATGTTTTACATAGTGCACCTTTTAAAGAGAAAATAATCACTTCATCCGATGTTTAAAGTGAATAAAATAGCCTTAACAGCCTAAAGTTACTACTACTGAAGAACTTTGTTCTCTCCCACCGGACTTGTGTGTGTAGGTGAGGTGCGTGGTGGACCAAATCACTGAGGCAAGAGAGGGGGGACTCGAAATCTTTCTAAACTTAAAATGCATTTCTTTGCCCCGTTTGCTTTATTGTTTTACTACTTACACAATAATTTTAAGTATATATCATTATATTATTTACAAAACACAATGTGGTTTTTAATTATATATTTTTTTAAGGGGGGGACAACCCTCAGATGGGGTCCTTTTTATTTTATTTGTTGTATTTTACTTTCATAGCAAGTAAATTTGCATTTAAGATAATTTTTCCAGTGGAAACCTCAGCTGGGATTTCCGCCGATGTACAGGGGTGTTTGCCATAATATCTTGATAACATCACAGAAACTATGAGCAAGCACACACTGAGGTCGTGGAAACTTCAAATTTACCCTCACACAGATGTTATGTGCTAGACAGGATGCATGTGTTTAGAAATGTGACACAGAATTCTTGCTTGAGTTGAGAGGTAATCTACGGACCATTTATTATTCCCAGTTTATAAAACAAAATAGTTATGTCACAAATGTGATGTCACGGTTTTGCTTTTTAAGGTCATACAAGGGCAACACAACCTCATAGTTGCGCGGGTTGCCAGATAGATGGCGCGCAACATCAAGCTTTTTAGGTCGGGAGGGACCTAAAGTTTGTTTTCTGGCTGTTTTCTGGCTGCAATATTCTGTGCTTTCAACCAACTGGTTTGGGACATAACTTGATTTTGAGGTCAAGGTTCGGTACTGGTTCGGTACAGCCGAGGAGAGAAAACTAAATAATATTTTTTTTATTTTTTATTTATTTAAGTGGTTTACTGAACAAATTGTCTCTGTCCTTAAACTAATTAAATTATAACTTAAAGTTTCTTAAATATAAAAAAAAATGTATCTCTGCTAATGCTGTAAATTAATTACTAAACTATATAGGGAGCCCTTACTTGCACATTACTATAATATAACCACAGAAACCAAAATAGCCTAATTTCAGTAGCTATTTATTAAGTTTTTACTCCAATTCGTTGTTATGCATCATTTTCATGACAGATTCATTTAAACATACATTAAATAATCAAGACATCATTAACAGGTTAAGTAGAATATAATGAGCATATAGGCTAATACTGTATAGTGCATATATTTAGTGTAAGAGTTAATCTCTCTAGTGAACTAACAGCTGTGGTCACTGAATGACTTCTGAGGTAAATGTGATGCTACGTGACATTGTTTACAAGCTTTTGAAACCCTGAGCGATTACACAACATATGATACGTTTCAGTATCATATCAAGTTGTAATGTTGACGACCAAGATGGCGGCGCGAGTAGATCGCGAGGCTCAGCGTCTCTCCAGATTCTGCAATTTTGCGGTATTTTTCCTGTTCTTCTCGGGTCTGTTCGCACAGAACAGTTGTGCCTTTACATCGTACACCCGCGCTGAGCTTTTGGATATTGGTTTGCGAATTTCCGACAGTTTTATGGACAATCTACAACTCCTTCCTGAGATCGCTAAGACACCGGTGACTCTGCACTCTACCCGGCCGGGCGGAAGTGCACGCAGACGGCGGCGTGATCGTAAACAAAGGCGAGGGAGACGTGGAGGAACGCGTGCTAAGCTAACGCTTACTCCTCATCGGCTCTCTTTACCCAGCATTTTCCTTGCCAATGTACGGTCGCTAGTGAACAAAATGGAGGAGATTCGACTCAGCATCACACACAGTAAGAAACTTTTGAACTGTAACGTCCTAATATTCACGGAAACCTGGTTAAACAGCGGAATACCGGACACCGCTATCGAGCTAGCGGGACGCCACACACTCCGGGCGGATAGAACATTAGATGGCTCTGGGAAGAGCAGAGGGGGTGGATTGTGCATTTATATTAACAAAGCTTGGTGCACAAACTCTGCTATTGTTGGGAGTCATTGTTCAGCTAACCTGGAGTTTCTCATGGTTAAATGTAGACCGTTTTATCTACCGCGGGAGTTCACCTCCACTATTATCACAGCAGCTTATATTCCACCCGATGCTGATGCCAAGCTTGCTATGAAAGAACTTCACGCAGCCATCAGTAAACAACAGACTGATCACCCGGAAGCTGCGTTTATTGTTGCAGGTGACTTTAATCACTCAAACTTAAAGTCAGTGCTACCCAAGTTTCACCAGCATGTTTCCTGCCACACCAGAGGAAACAAAACCTTAGACCATGTCTACACAAACATGGCCGGAGCTTACGTTGCGACACCCCTCCCCCACCTGGGACAGTCAGACCACCTCTCTTTGTTTCTCAGACCCAAATATTCACCCCTCATCAACCGCGTGAAGCCATCAATGAAAACCATCAAGGTGTGGCCTGCGGGGGCAGACTCCACACTCCAGGAAAGGTTTCTAAACACAGACTGGAGTATGTTTGCTTCTCAAGCCACCAGTGGCGCTCACACGGACATTGACTCCTACACCTCCTCAGTATTGGATCATATCAATACCACCATCGACAGTGTTACAACCCAGAAACAGATCACCACATACCCAAATCAGAAGCCTTGGATGAACAGGGAAGTACGACTCCTGCTGAAGTCACGCAATACTGCCTTCAGATCAGGAGATGCACAAGCCTACAGCGCATCCAGAGCTAACCTGAAGAGGGGCATCAAAAAGGCCAAGCACTGCTACAAGCTAAAGATAGAGGGTCACTTTTCCAACTCTGACCCTCGACGCATGTGGCAGGGCATCCAGGCCATCAGTGACTACAAACCCCCCCACTCCACCCCCGCAGCCACTGATGTCAACTTCCTGAATGAGCTAAATTACTTTTATGCTCGTTTTGAAAGAGACAACAGAGAAACTGCCACCAAGCTCAAACCCTCCGCTGACCACCCACCAATCACACTCTCCACCACAGATGTCTGCAAGGCACTGAGCCGGATCAGCGCGCACAAGGCTGCTGGACCAGACAACATCCCTGGACGTGTGCTCAGGGCATGTGCGGAGCAGCTCGCTGGGGTTTTTACAGACATTTTCAACCTGTCTCTCGCCCAAGCAGCTGTACCATCATGCTTTAAACGCACTTCCATTGTGCCAGTGCCGAAACACTCCAGCCCGAGGTGCCCTAATGACTACCGCCCTGTAGCACTCACACCCATCATTATGAAGTGCTTTGAGCGGCTGGTCCTGGAACACCTAAAAGACTCTATACCATCCACATTGGACTCACACCAGTTTGCCTACCGCAGCAATAGGAGCACAGAGGATGCCGTTTCCATGGCACTGCACTCTGTGCTCACCCATCTGGACAGTAAAAACACTTATGCACGCATGCTGTTTGTTGACTTCAGCTCAGCATTCAACACTGTCATCCCATCCAAGTTAATTGCCAAACTTGGAGACCTGGGCATCAACACTTCAATGTGTAACTGGATTTTGGACTTCCTAACTGACAGACCCCAGAATGTTCGATCAGGATCCACCTGCTCCACATCCATCACACTCAACACTGGTGTACCACAGGGCTGTGTGCTAAGTCCGTTTCTCTACTCCCTCTTCACCTCCGACTGCAAGCCTGTGTATGGAACTAATTCCATCGTCAAGTTTGCGGACGACACTACGGTGATTGGTCTCATCAGCAACAACGATGAGACTGCCTACAGGGAAGAGATCCAGCACCTGGCCACATGGTGCGCTGATAATAACCTGCTCCTCAACACCACCAAAACGAAGGAGCTCATCGTGGACTTCAGGAAGGAGTCAAGAGGCACACACGACACCATCCACATCAATGGAATGGCTGTTGAGCGTGTCTCCAGTTTCAAGTTCCTGGGGATCCACATCTCGGCGGACATGTCGTGGACGACCAACACCTCCAGCCTGGTCAAGAAGGCTCACCAGCGCCTCTTCTTCCTGAGGACACTGAGGAAGAATCAGCTCTCCTCGGCCATCCTGGTGAACTTCTACCGCTGCGCAATAGAAAGCATCCTGACCAACTGTGTGGCAGTGTGGTATGGGAGCTGCTCTGTTGCGGAACGCAAGGCACTGCAGCGGGTGGTGAAAACTGCCCAGCGCATCACAGGGACTCCACTGCCTGCCATCGAACACATCCAGAGGAAACGCTGCCTGCATCGAGCTCGCAGCATCCTCAAGGACTCCTCTCACCCAGCCCACAGACTGTTTTCTCTCCTGCCCTCCGGCAGGCGTTTCAGGATCCTCCGGACCAGGACCAGCAGACTAAAGAACAGTTTTTTCCCCAGAGCTGTCTCTTTATTGAACTCAAACCCCCGTTGATCCACTTCCCTCATAAACTGATAACTCTCCTACCTCACATCTGCCTTCACTTTGTTATTTGCACTACTGACTGTTTATTACAGTAACAACTGTTTACTTATGCATTCTGCACCACCATACCGTAACTGGATAATGCTCATCTGCACTGCCGACTGTATTTACAGTAACAATGTTTACATTTGCATTTTGCACCGTACTTCTAACTGGAATATGCAACCACTTTCCACTGCACTTTTACACTTTCTTTCGGATAGCTCTGTCCATAATTTATTGTACTAACTTAATCCACTGCTATATTCCTCATATTAGCCTAACATATTCCTGTATACCTCTAACTGTAAAATTCTGTTCAAGTAATAACCGTCTGTATATTTATTCATAGTACATAGTCACCTGTAAATTCTGTTTATAGTAATAGCCATCTGTATATTTATTCATAGTACATATTCACCTGTAAATTCTGTTTATAGTAATAGCCATCTGTATATTTATTCACTGTATATATTCATCTGTAAATTCAGTTCTACTTATAGTAATAACCATCTCTCTACTTATACATATTTATATATATTCAGAACATTTTATGTCCTGCACTTACGCAACCATTGTATATATCCTGCACTTGCTGCTATTGCACTTCTGGTTAGACCTAAACTGCATTTCGTTGCCTTGTACTTGTACTTGTGTAATGACAATAAAGTTGAATCTAATCTAATCTAATGTATTCTCAACATACCTGTTGATTCATGTTTATTGTTTGACACCGAACTGACGCACATATACAGTGATCTGTCACATCAAATTAAAGAGCGTCAAAATGGCATGTATCGTTTTAATTTTGTGATAAAATGGACAGAATACTTAATATGTTGTGGAAGCTCGGATTGAAGCATGTTCCGCGTGTAAAACAAGCCGACTGTTAACTGTTAAAGATTGCATTCGTACTGTTCGGTACACGTGTGCACCGAACCGAAAGCCCTGTACCGAAACTGGTACTAATACGTGTACCGTTACACCCCTAATGAGCATAGCATGTTTCCTAAATCTCATCGTCATTTTTTTTTTTGACTATACTAAAGCATTAAAAATACCATAACACTTGTATTTCGTTTGTACTAAATCAACAAAAAGTGGTATTTTTGCACATTGATCAACATGTTCAATTGACAGCTCTACTTTCTACTCGCATGCTTTGTGGTGAAATGCTAGCAGGTTTATGTGGTTATAGAAGTTTTGACGGTTCCTCAGAGCCACAAGCCAAGCTTGTTTACCTTTTAAAGAATCCTCCTGAACAACTACGAGCAGCTGAACTCGTTTCTGCTTTGAATTGCAGGAGGGACGTGTACTCCCTGTCTGTAGAGAAACAGTACTTTCCACTTTCTTGACGGCAGGTTTCATGTCTTTTAAAGCTACTGATTTGTATGTAGCTAAGGATAGTACGAACATCCTGCCGCTCACATGAGCACCAAAGCTTTAATAAGAGATTGAGAGAAAATACATGATGGCAAATTTTCAGGCCATATTTTATATGCGGAGCCAATATAGAAGCATAGAAAGCTTTGCTGTGTTGGCCACACCGATAGTGGTGATCGTAAGTTGGTTCAGCCATTAATTTTTTCTTGCTCATTAAATTCTGAACCCTTTCTGAACATTGTTATTAGACAATCAAAATTCATTTTGCATACTTCTAGGTCACAATAAGACCTGCATCCATTGTTTAAAAAAGTGGGTACGGTGAAGTGCAATGACATTTTGCTTACTGCAGCCAACAGATTTTTTTCCGACAGTATGTTTGTGTCAAAGAGACTTCTTCCTCTGCATGCATTTGAACTTCAGCTTTGAGTTGCAGAGCCTAAAGCAAGATTGATGTGTAGAAAGCGTCACTGCTACTGTCTAAAATCTGCCATTCCTTCACCACCAAAGCCAAACTCGGTTTCATTTTCAGCCTCTTTGCTCCTGTGGGTCTGAGTAGCAAAACTCACATCTGCTGCATGACTGATTTACACATTTAGGGTGTAATATCAAATAATAATAATCACTTAAGAGAAGTGATCTTAATTCATTCTTATCATCCAAGTTACTTTTTTGTACCTTTTCCATCATGAAAATAGTTTTTTAAAGTTGACCTTGTCAGAGAGTGTGACTGGTGTCTTCTGTGTTTTTGTCGTCCATGCAGACGAGTCCTCCACAACGCTGAAAGTTGCCGCCTACATCTTGATTGGGATTGGATCTCTGTCCATGCTCATGGGTTTCCTGGGCTGCATCGGTGCCATTTATGAGGTCCGCTGCCTACTTGGAGTGGTGAGTAATTATAGAGAGTTATAGAGTCTTTTATTATTTATTTTTTATCATTTTATTTTGCATATTTATTTATATATAAATAGCTGCTGACTACATCAAAGCCAGCCAGTTTTGGTCTCTGTTATTTTTTTTATTATAATTTTAATTTATTTTATTATTTTTAAGTTCATTTTTATTTAAATTCATTTAATTATTTAAATTATTTTATTTTGCATATTTATTTATATATAAATAACTGCTGACTACATAAATAGCTGCTGACCTGCTGAATACATCAAAGCCAGCCAGTTTTGGTAACTGGTTTCTGTAATTTTTCTTTTATAATTTTATTTATTTTATTATTTAAATTGTTATTTTCTTTTTGTTTATTTTATTATTTAGATTTTTATTTTATTATTTAGATTTTTATTTTATCTTTTTCTTTCATTTTTTTCTTTTATAAAATTATTTTGCATATTTATTTATATATAAATAGATGCTGACTACATCAAAGCCAGCCAGTTTTGGTCTCTGTAATTTTAATTTTAATTTTCTTTTCTTTTAATTTTAATTTAATTTAATTTTATTTAATTTTATTATTTAGATTTTTATTTTATCTTATTTATTTTAGTATTTAGATTTTGATTTTATCTTTAAGAAAAATGTAAATAATAAAATAAAGATAAAATAAAAATCTAAATACTAAAATAAATAAGATAAAATAAAAATTTAAATAATAAAATATAAATAAAACAAGATAAAATAAAATAAAAATCTAAATAATAAAATAAATAAAAATAAAAATGTAAATAATAAAATATTTAAATTTTTATTTATATTTTATTATTTATATTTTTATTTTATCTTATTTATTTTAGTATTTAGATTTTTATTTTACCTTTATTTTATTATTTACATTTTTCTTTTTATTTATTTTATTATTTACATTTTTCTTTTATTTTATCTTTTTTATTTATTTATTTTATTATTTACATTTTTATTTTCTTATTTTATTTTCTTATTTAGATTGTTATTTTCTCTTATTTTCATTCATTTCATTCTTTTTAATTTAATTAATTAATAGCCAGCTCATTCTGTTCTCTGTGCTATTCACATAAATTATATTTGGCTTCTAACCATATTTAGTTGCAGCAAAAAGCATTACGTGAGAATTATTATATTATTATATACATTAGTAATAAAATAAAATTGTAAGTGTCTGTTAATAGCTTTAGGTTTTGCGGCCCAGCTTCATTGAGCACTGGTCCGTTCACAGAAGCTGCCATGTGTAGAGTTGCTGCTACGCTGTCGTATTCAGTCACAACAAGGCCAGACTTATGTGTGCCCAGACCGTCTGCTGAGGGAGGTCCATAAAGCCCTTCCCCATTAGCATGATAAAGAGTTAGTTTGAAATGGCTCTGTGAGGTTAATGCTGCTGGATTTACTGAGCTGGAGTGACGGGGATAAGCCAGTCAGATTTAGGGGATGTCCGTGGAAGAACTGGGGGCCATATTAGTATCCACAAGATCACTGGACAGTGGATAAGCTTAGTGGTCAGCAAAGGTCTTTATTAAACAGTTTGACCCATTTAGAAAATGACATTAGCTAGCGGTCATGTGCTTTATGTAATCATGCATTGTTGTAAGTTTTGTTAATATGTCCAATAAACAAATGAATGTGTTTGTCTGACCTCTAATGACTAAGATATCAGCTAGAATAAAAGGTTTGTCAAGACCTTTTGGATTGAGAAAAACTAGCTAGAAAGTTTGAAGTAGTTTAAAAGGTTCTTGCTTTTGTTTGAATGTCCAGTAATTGTAAATTGACGTTTCTGTTTGCAGTACTTCACCTGTCTCCTCCTCATCCTCATTGCCCAGGTGACAGCCGCTGTCCTCATCTACTTCCAGCGAGACCTGGTAGGTTACCATATCTCTGAAAGTGTACACTATGGTTTTGTAATTTTCAGTGTTGGGTGATGCAAGTTGTGTAATCAGATTACTTTTTCGAGTAAAGCAAGTTACTTTATTTTCCTATTTATTGACTGACCCCTGTCCTGTCCTCATGTTGAGAGAGTGCAGAGGCGTTGTGTGTGAACATGATGGTTATTCAGGGCTCCAGACTAACTTTTGCCTCGGTTGCACTAGTGCGCTTAATTTTTTTATTTAGGTGCACCAGCACAAAATTTAGGTGCACCCAAAAATTTCCCCCGGCTCGCGTCGCCTTTAACGCCACAATTTCAAGGTCACCTTTTTATCACGCTCCATATACATTCATATATATATATATTATTTAAATGACAACATGATATATGCAGTTACTCAGGAATTAAAATCAAGGGAAATAATGCTTTGAACATTACTATTTTAAAACTACAGTTTTAACAAAGTGTTGTAAATTAATTTAATAGATAATGAAATAATAAACAATGAAGTACAACTCATAATAAATAAAAATACAGAATTTTTAATTTCCTCTGCCTGCTATTATTATTATATTATATAATTTATATTATATTATATAATTTATATTATATTTATATTATATAATTTATATTATATTATTTATATTATAAATAATATAATAAATATAATATAATAAATATAATAAAATATAAATAATATAATATAATAAATATAATATAAATAATATAATAAATATAATAAAATATAATAAATATAATATAATATAAATAATATATTATATTATTTATATTATATTATATTATTTATATTATATTATATATATCTCATGCTTTGATGATTGTCATAATTATGTGGTAACGTTACTGATAGGCTATTGTAGGCTATGGTAGCCTATAGGGGAGATTCCCCCCTTCTATATGTAAAGCGCTTTGAGTGGATAGAAAAGCGCTATATAAATGTAACAAATTATTATAGCTTTTTATATTTCTTAATATAATTGTGCCTGCTGGAACAAATGCTATAATGAAATTATGAATTATTACGGGTAGATCACCGATTAAAAGTGGTCGAACGTTTTTTCAAAGAGCCAGAAAGTAACTTTGCAGCAGGCACAACCAATTAACAAAGATACCACTATACCCTCAAATATGGCATTATTTGAGGGGACAGCCATTTATAGTGGTGTCCGAACCATAGTGGACGTTATTGAGTGCACTCATTCAATCCCACATTGCACCGCAATAACGAGTGTACAGCCTATGTACACACAGCGGCTGTCCGAATTCGCTCACTTGTTTTCATTCACTCCTTCAAGTGAACTATATTAGTGGACTAACGTAGGGAATAGTGATTGAGGGTCTAGGGGAGATTTCGGATTCAGCCATTATTTCTCCAAAAGAATAAAAACGGTGAAATGCAAACTCAGAAAATTACACAAACCTACGATAATTAAATGTTAAATAGCACATATATACTTTGTGTATTTAATCTCACTTTATTAAGATCCAATTCAACCATAACCAAAAATGACTTGCACATATACATCACATTTGTTTAATTTTTTTGTAAAAGTGTTGAACCCAGGTAAAAAACCTAACGCAAAAGTAACACATTACTTTCCATAAAAAGTAACTAAGTAACTCAATTAGTTACTTTTTAGGGACTACTGCAATATTGTAACGCATTACTTTTAAAAGTAACTTTCCCCAAAACTTTTTTAGGATTATTTATATATAGTAATAATATAAATAATAATGGTATAATAAATAATAGAATAAATAATAGTAATATAGTGTTTTTATTAATATTTCAATTTTTCAGTTTTCATTTTAATTTTAGTAATTTTATGTGACATGCTTAAAAGGATTTTACCACCTTATATATCTTTAGTGTAGTTAGCTACACTTTGTTAATAGCTTGTGGTTTAGCCAACACTTAACTGTAGTTTAAATTATGATTAGCGTTTAAAAGTAGCTTCTCCAACACTATTCTGAAAACTTCTGATTTAGTTCACCTGGAACAGTGTTAATATAAATACAAATATTTCTTACATTTCTCTTGACCTAGCAGTATGAATAGATGTGTTTTGATGGAGTTTCTGATGTTTGCATGTCATTGCTCTGTTAAAAATCGCGTTTTGTGCAACGGCGTCACAAGCTTGCAACACAGTCTCTAGTGAACTGTGACTATTCTGTAATTTCTTAACCTTTTGATTGTAGCCCGTCGTGTTAGGTGGTAACAGGAAATGTGTCAAGTGAGCAGGTGGTGTAGAAACTATGATTTTAAATTAAGTAGCTGTTATTAAAGGCATGAGCGTTCACTGCTATATTTCACTTCCTAATTCATTTCAATGCAGAAAGTGGAACTAATTCACTTTCCACTGCACAACATTCACCTTTCAGACAAGATGGTGTGTGTGTGTTTCCGTGAGTAACAAAAACAAGAAGCGTGTTTGATGTGGGTGATTCCACTCATATATGTGAAACTTTTCGACAACAGTGCCCTCTTCAGGAACAGGAAACACACAAACATTTCACACCAAATGGCTGAGATGATTAAAAAAGGCATTGTGGTCTTAACAGCCTTTCTATAGTATTAGGAAGGATATATACATCCTCTAATGCAACTTGTGTTTAGTCAGCCTTTCTTAAATCAGTTTTCGTTAAGTAGCACCAGGCCTAACCACAGCCATAAGCTCATGCTTAATGCTCTACTTATTTCTTTATGTCCATATTATCAGACATTCAGTGCATAGATATTTGACTTTTAGTTATAGAGTGTTTAGTCTTCCTGTAGAGCAGGTGGAGTCTGTTGGAGTCTGTGATTGGGCATGCTCTCTTTTCTCTTTATACTTGACCACAGGGCATGGTGACTGCTTTCCCAGAACAGGGCGAGGTTCACCGCCGTCTCTTACGCCCTATCTGCATAAGCAGTGTTTTGCCGTTTTAGTTTATCATTGTTGTAGCCCCTTCATAGCTGCACCACCACACCTCCTACACACGCACACCAACTTCAAACAAGTCTTCTCAAGATAAAGTTCACTTTAACAGTGATTTACTGTTGAAAGGTTTTCAACGTAAAATGTATATGTTGAAATTGTAAAGGGTGTTTTTTAAACTGGTTTATGCCAATTTTTCAACTCTCCAAAAATACTATGTTTAAAAAGTTTGGGGCAGTGAGTACTTTTATTCAGCAAAGATGCATAAAATTAATCAAAAGGAACAGTACAAACATTTCTAATGTCTTGAAAAATCCTGGTTTCCTCAAAACTATTAAGTAGCACTACTGTTTTCAACAATGATAATAATAAGAAATGTTTCTTGAGCAGCGAATCTGCATATTAGAATGATTTCTGAAGGATCATGTGACACTGAAGACTGGAGCTGAAAATTCAGCTTTGCAGTATGAATAAATTACATTTTTAAATATATCATAATAGTTTATGTATTAATATATTATTATTGAAATTGTTGTTACTTTTTCACCAAATAAATTCAGCCTTGGTGAGCATAAGAGACATAAAATATTACAAAATCTTAAATTAGATTAGAAAAAGTAAAAAAAATCATAGCTATACATTTTTTGGCTTCAATTAATTTAACATAAATGCAAAAAATTATGCAAAAATATTAAACATTTAAATGTAGAGTATATGAATATACTTGTGTTTCCAGCAGTAGTCCTTTTTCAGTGGCGCTGGTTAAAGTATTTTTAGTATTTAAAAAAAATAAAAAAAAAGTAATTTTTAAAGAGTTATGAAGCCATAACCTAAGCCAATCAGCTTCGAGGTGAATCACAACATTGCAAACTTTGGTTTGAAGCAAAAAAGATTCAAAAAATTGGACAAAAAGACAAAGCCTGTGTACTTAACAGTGTTAGTGAATGAAATAACTGCAATCCCATCAGGCATTGCAAACTGTAAAATATAAAACATTTACAAAGGTTGATTATATATGCAAACATTTTGAGAGCGTCATTCACAGTGCTTCATGAGTGGGTGGAGCTAAAGAGCTATTTTGGTGTGTTGCTTTTTTAGACCCTCTGATTGGTGTAATTTTCTGTATAGCATCATGGGTAATGTAGTTTTCACCATGAATGAATTCCGCTCTGTTAAAAACAATTATAATAAAAATTCTGCATGTACCATTGATTTAACAACATCGGAGCTCACAAAAAGTGTGTCTTTAGAAGTTATTGTTCAAAATCAATTTCCAGAAAAATGCACTTTAAAAAGAATACAGTGTGTCGTTCAGTTCACAAGAAAGTTCAAATTGCAGATCCACCTTAACATTTGTCCATGTGCTTCTTTTCAGCTGAGAAACGAGATTTCCACTATTGTGAACACAATTCTGGTGAACTACACCGGTCATAACAAGACATCTGAGCTTGCCTGGGATTACCTCCAGAGTACGGTGAGCGTGAGCTATTGTCTGCCATTTCCTCCTTCACTGCCATTTTCCATCCTTCCCTCACAGTGAAACAATAATATTTTCCAGATGAGAAAAGATTGCCAATAGTATTTTTATCATGGCTTTTTATTTCTTATTTAACAAGCAGCTGTTTAAAGTTATTTTTATTGAGTTTAATACAAATTTTTTGCTGTAGTGTAAAATTTCTTTCCTGCTTTTTTTCCTTTCTCTCACAGATGAAGTGCTGTGGTTGGACTGGACCATCGAACTGGACGGAGAACATGTTGATAAAGTCAAGTCAAAAGAACAACTCTCAGATTCTGTATCCATGTTCCTGCAGAAATGTGTCCATCAGTGGCACGGATGTTAAAGAATCAGGCCTGTGTCAGTCTTTGTACCCTGAATGGCCTGTCTTCACTATGGTACAGACGTGCAGTACAGCTTTAATGCACACATTGACGCTTCCAGATGCAATTTCCTGCATAAACCTTCCTGATTCTTGGACCCAATAGCTAAAGCTTCAACCCTTGTAGCGCTCGCCATTATACACACACAGCTTCTCATTGCTAGTGCAATAATTCTCTCTCAAACCTGGCGTTTGTGTTTCATACTGCTAGTGAGAAATCCCTCTCCATCTGTGCCTCATTCTCTCCCTCCTTCATTTTGCTTCTTTGCAACATATGGATTTCCTTTGTGAACTGGATATCCGCTTTTCTCAGCCTGCTAACCATTGAGTCCCCATTCAAACATCTGGCACTTTTATTAATAGTGATTGATTTATGACTCTGATACAGGTTGTGCTTCTGCTCATTAGGTCTCAAAGGCCGGGGCAGTTTTCAGACCTGTATTTGCATATTTGCATAGAACAGGCTACTTGCATTTAAAGGACAATTCTGAATGTTTTTCCATTATGCTATTACGTGTGTCAGGAGCATATACACAGTCCAGTTGTTCAAGTAAGCGAACAAAGCGTTTGCTGTAAATCAAAATGTAGTTTCCTGTAAACTAGACCACTGACTGTTCTAGAGTTTGGCCTAGCTTGAGTTTGGCATGTTCAGTTTGTCTCTTCTGATGTTATCTCTGCAGAGCTCTGTCTGTTTAGGATCATTTCCAAACCATGCGTATCTTGTTTCACTTTTCCTCCCCAGTTGTTCTGCTTGTTTCATTTCTCTTCATTCCCTGTTTGCAGGGCTGTATATCTAGTGTGGAGGACTGGCTCCTGAGGAACTATGGAGTTGTTCTGGGAGTCTGTGTTGGAATAGCAGTGATTGAGGTAAATGTAGAAAGCGTATCTTGTGAAATGCATTCCCAATTCATTAATATTTCTTTTGTAGGTGCGTGTGCGCGTGTCCGGTATGGCTTTCATTAAAGGTGCACTATGTAACTTTTCCGTCCGCTAGATGTCGCCTATTCAAAACAAAGGCGTAGTTTGATGACGCCAAGTTTGAGCGCAGAATCTTGGGCAATGTGGTCTTCACCTCACAGCAAAAGAATCATGATAGGACTTGGGCAGAAATCATGTTCATGAATGCGATTATTAACGTTATTGTAGTATGAAGCAGAGCAGGCCCGTATGTTGTGGAATTGAGTGATTGTTAATAGACCCTTTTCACTTTTCCGGGTTTCTCAGAGCGGAAGTCGTCATCGTTGGGTTAAATATTATAGCTGTGAATGAGAGAATACAATAAAAATTTTGTGTGCCCATTTGCTCACATAGCAAAAGAAAAACGCCACAGTAGTGAGATTTCACAACTTTCAAAAAGAGGGAAAAAATAGTGTGAGATTGATAACGGCAGTAAAAAGAGAGAAATATGTTAATTTTTACCATCACTCCCATAGATGCTATTACTAAACACCCTCACAGCAGCGGTAACTTTTTTTATTGTAATTTGATGCAAAAGTAATAAAATACAAAGTATTAGTGTTATAAGTGTACATATATTTAAAAAAAAATACAAAAAACGTTGCAGGATTTACGATATTGATGACCGTTAAAATGCATCATCACAGTCTGTGAAAAGGGTCTATAAGATGAACGCAACACACGCCTCGCGAGCAGCGACTTTTATTATGTCACAGTCGCCGGCGCCACTTCCGCTTTTCCGGTCATGAGTATGAGGTAACGCAGCTCTGTTTATCATATTAGATGCATCTGAGTGTGTTTATAATGATATTATGACATTACTCTGTGCGTTCACTCTGCGGCTGCTATGACACTTGTTCACACTGCAGTGAGAGTAAAGCGTTTCTGCAAAATAAAACCGGAAACCGAGGGAACGCAGATATGATGCCATCGACAGGCGACTCCCTCACAAGTCCCGGTTCCTTGGTTAAAATGGCAATTTTCTCACGATTTACAAATAGTTGGAAACATTTGGGATATTGTAAGTACTCAACTGAACAAAATATATAACACTGGCCTAGTGGTTTTTGGATATTTTACTGCAAAAATGTTACATAGTGCAGCTTTAACCTTCATTTCTGTTATTTTTCCACAAATACTGTGCAACTTGGTCCCTTTTTGTTTGTTTTGGCACATTATACACTAAAAATATGTGAGTCAGTCCAGGAGACATGATCTGTTCACATTGAAATCTGCTATTGGCCACATTTAAAACAACAATGTGAACTATACAAAAAAATGTCTGATCTGAGCAATAAATTGGGATTGAGCACTAAGCCTCGAAGTGTGAATGTAGCCTAAGTCCTCGTTTAGCTTGTAAACGTGTGTTTCTGTGTGTGTGCTTTGTGTGTATGAGAGAGGTGGGGGACCAGATTGTGATCTCTGTCTATTCTGCTTACTCCAGCTTTTAGGGATGATCCTGTCCATGTGCCTGTGCAAGAGCGTCCAGCAGGAGGATTACACCAAAGTACCTAAATACTGAGAGCAAACCCCCCTCCAGTGAGTCCGTGTTACAGCCTCCGCACACCAGCAGAACAACTGGAACAAAGCAGGCCAGACGTCATCTGGTCTGGTCACACACACATACATTTTATTATCCCCTTTAAACATTGAAAAATCACCCTGTATAGGATCAACGTTTTTTATTTTTGTTGTATCTTTTTCTGTTGTGTCTTTTTGTTCTTGTTAGGGTCTAAATAGCTTAATCTCACTCTTAGCTACACTGTGGCGTTTATGGTTTTCATCGTTAGTTGAATCTGAGAGCACTTTAGGGAATAGAGAGTTTGATATGGGATTATTTTACCTTTTATAAAAAAAAATTGTATGAGAATTGTGTACGTTCAGTTATGTATATATCAATACGAATGGCATACTTCAGTGAGGTTCGTTCGGAGTGAATAACTACATCCTAGTTATCGCTGCACTTAATGATGGTGTTCTGTGCGTGTTATTAGCCGGGTTGGGTCACTCAGGGTGGAGGCAGGAGCGGTGAGGGTAAAGATGGCTGCGGTTGAGGAACGTTAGGGCAGATGACAGGCCTGAAGGCTGGAACGGCGTAGTGGAGCGTTTCTTGTGGTTTACATGTGAGTCGGTCTACATCGCTCTGTAGATCAGGGTGTGTATGTGGATTTAGGTTGTGCACGTATCCCACAGTTCCTCATGCTGCGCTGGTGTGGGTAAAACAGCTGTGCAAGTATGTCAATAACAGGCATTGGATACAGCCTGCAGCACCAGAGCGAAATCCACTGACCCATTTCAGCTGAACCAAAAAGTGTGTGAGGCTTTTTAATATCTTTGCGTTTCGTCGTTTTAAGTATTTTAGTATCTGTGGAGTATTCGTGTGAAGCTGATGTAAACTGGTCCGCTTTTTGAAATGAGTAAACCTGATTTTTGTTTCTATCAAAACCCGGCTTGCTTAAATCAAAGGCGTTTCTGAGGAATAGTTTGGGCTGTTTTAGTGCTGTCAGTGTTAGTTCAGAACAGAAACATCCGAAGCTTCCTCTGAGAAGATAAGAGAAAGGAATGACCCGGCCGCTGTCTGTAAGGCCATTTCAAAACACTTTGTTGGTTTTTTGACAAAGAAATCTTCTTGTTTCATAGATCAGTCCTTTACAATAAAATGCCGGTTGTATTGTAATGTGATGGACCTAGAAGAGAGAGAAATTAGTCATTTATCTTTATGATTTTCAACATTTAAAGATCTATTAATACTTTTTGTCAAAAGTCTTTTTTTGTATCTTGTCAAGATGCCGTCTCCTCTAGAACTCTAGTTATTTAAGAGCATTTTTTATTATCTGAAAACATACCAACGTTGTACGGAAGCTTGTTTCCGCCACAAATGGAAAATAAAAAAGATAATTGCGACTTTTATATCGCACAATTCTGACCCCCCCCCCCCCGAATTGAGGTATGAATTCGGAATTGCGAGATACATATTTTTACTCGCAGTTGCAATTCTGATTTTATTTCCGTCTCAATTGCGATATATAAAGTCGAGTAACGAGTGACTCTCAGAATCGCGAGTTATAATGTCAGAACTGTAAGATATAGCCTACACTTGCAATTGTGAGAAAATGTCAGAATTGTGAGCTGACTTTTTTCTCAGAACTCACAATTGCAGTTTATATCTCACAATTCAGATTTTTTTTCTTTCAATTGCCACTTTAGTTCTCAGAATTGTGAGAAAAATAGTCAGAATTACCTGGGGGTTTTTTTGTATTGTTGTATTCGGTGGCAGAAACAAGCTCTCATAATGTTGGGATAATTGTGTATTTCCGAGGTAAAGTGAAGGGCTTTTTCTACTTATACAAAATGTTATGTTTAAAGGGCAAGCCATGTTTATGTAGTTTTACCGGCTGCTTCAGTAGTACAAAACATGTCTATGCAATAGTTTCAGTTGGATTAAAAGAAATCTTTGACACAATATGCTTTCCATTGTCTTTTTTTATTGTCTTATTTCAGTTTGAATGTGACACTGGAGTTGTACGGCAATGGTCGGTCCGTTTTTGTTTTGTTTTTGAAAGTTGTCTCTTTTGCTCACCAAGGTTGAATTTGTTTCTTCAAAATGACAGTAAAAACAGCAAACATTGTGAAATATTATTACACCTTAAAATTAAAGTTTTCTATTTTAATATATTTTAAAATATATAATATATTACATTGATGGTAAAGCTGAATTTTCAGCATCATTACTCCAGTCTTCAGAGTCACATGATCCTTCAGAAATCATTCTAATGCTGATGTACTGCTGAAGAAACATTTCTTATTATCAATGTTGAAAATATTGATATTTTTGTAGAAACATACACTCTCGTTCAAAAGTTTTAGATTGGTAATATTTTTTATGTTTTTAGAAGAAGTCTCTTATGCTCACCAAGGCTGCATTTATTTTATTAAAAATACAAAAAATCTTTAATATTGTGAAATATTATTAAAATGTAAAATAACTTTTCTATTTGAATATATTTTAAAATGTAATCTATTCCTGTGATCAAAGTTGAATTTTCAGCATCATTACTCCAGTCTTCAGTGTCACATGACCCTTCAGAAATCATTCTAATATGATCAAAAAACATTTATGGTTATTATCAATGTTGAACAGTCGTGTACATTTTAGGATTATTTGATGAATAGAAAGTACAAAAGAACAGTATTTATCTTAAATGGATAGCTTTTGCAACATTATACAACCGTTCAAAAGTTTTGGACAGTAAGAATTATTATTTATTTATTTTTTTTTGGGAAAGAACTTAAAGAAATGAATACATTTATTCAGCAAGGATGCATTAAATTGAACAAAAGTGACAGCAATGACATTTATAATGTTACAAAGGATTCTATTTAAAATAAATACTGTTAAACACTTTCTATTGATCAAAGAATCCTATCAAAGTCACATAACTATTTTCAACATTGATGATGATCATAAATGTTTCTTGATCATATTAGATTGATTTCTGAAGGATCATGTGACACTGAGGACTGGAGTAATGATGCTGAAAATTCAGCTTTGATCACAGAAATTAATTTTAAAATGTATTCAAATAGAAGTTATTTGACATTTTTAATAATATTTCACAATATTACTGTTTTTTTTTGTTGTTGTATTTTTTTATAAATAAATGCAGCCTTGGTGAGCATAAGAGACTTCCTTAGAAACATAAAGAATCATACAAACGTTTGAACGGCAGTGTACATTTGTTTTCAGGACTCTTTGATAAATACAGTTAAAAAGAACAGCACTTAATTAAAGTGTCAGTAAAGAGTACATTGCTACCAAAAATGTGAAAGTATTAGAAAATGAAAGTTTAGTAATTAAAACTATTAATTTTAAAAAACTTTTAAATGCAAGGACTGTCTTCATTCTTGCTGTTGAGAGCTGCATTGACGGTTGTAACCAGAAGAGGGCGCTATTGGAAAACGAAATCTTGTAACTCTAATGGTGCGGTTCCCAAATCCCAACTACTGAAACCCTGGACCAATAGGTAGGTTTTTCAGTCTGAAAGTTTAGCCCTAACCCTACCCATACATTATCCCTAAAATCAGATTGAAATTATAGGTGAATAACACTGATGTTGAATCACCCAACCCTGGTTGCAAGTAAACTGTAAACTTGTCCCTCAAATCTGATTGGAATTTTGCTCCAGGATCAACAAAGATGTTGATCCAGGAAAAGGTTGTGCTTGGTTCTACTAGGTATATGCTAGTTTTCATGCTATTTCATGTCGAATTGTTCAGCATGGCGTAAAATCATTCTTTTATCTCACGAAGATATAGGCTATTAATAATTACAGACAAAATACAGAATTTCCAATTCCTTCTGATGTATTTATAATTAAAGGGTTATGCATGTTATTTGTGGTTAATAATATATTCTCAGCTTCCCAGAAGAGATCAGTCGTTGTTCTCATCTGAGGTCCGGTGGTCTGTTCTAATGGGAGAAAAAGAACGTGGTTTGAGACGATCATGAACGTCTGCGGTCCCATCGAGAGAAATGAAGAAACCGCTTGGCTGTGTGTCACGGAGGATGAGTGACCTCAGAGCCGCTGCCAGGAATTCTGGGTCCGTAGTTACATTGACAGTATCTGAACGCAAGCTGCTGGTTTGCTTTTGCATATGATCTAAATCCATGACCCAAATTCAGTTATTCAGTTCCATATCCAATAAATTATGTAAATGCTGCATTTTTTTTGTCTTCCTCTACACTTTACAAAGCTGCATTGCTTTTCAGATGACTGTGGTTTGTACACCCACAGGTTGTAGTTGCAAATAGTAGCAAATGTTGCATCTGTTTTAATTGCAACATTTTCAGTGATTAGTTATGCAACACCCATATGAATGACAGTAAATGCAACCGAATATGGAAGTTGGCTCATAAACGTGTGCTGCATCCTTTGTGTGCCCTTTTCCTCAGTCACAGACTTTCCTGGAAATGGTTTTACTCATCCACAGCACAGGAGTCACCTCCTCCACCTGATGGCCTCTTCCTCATCCTGCCGGAACGCCCCTGCTGGACTTCCTGTTTTCAGATGTTGCCTGGCATACTCGTACTGTGTGTGGAGCTCTAGTCAATGACACACTCATATCTTACTCGACCGTAAGTGAACTTTAAAGCTTGCACATCTTGGCATCCTTGAATGCCAAGCTCATATGGGTGTTTTGTGACTTTTTTTTTTATTTTATTTTTTTTTACATTTGTATATTTCCTTTGAGTCCTTGTCCAGTTTATTTCAGCATAAACTACTGAAATATTAGCATATGCATATGCGCATCAGCATATGTTTGAGAAAACTTTTTAAAATGAGCCAATGAATGAGTTGTTTGAATTTGAATGGAATTGTCCCCGCTTTGTGATTTTGCTGAATAAGACGTTCCTGGACATATTTTGTTGATCCTGGAACAACATTCCTGTCCAAAAATGTAGTCCTAATTCTATCCTTACCCCTAAACCTAACCCTACCAATAACTTATCCCTAAAATCAGAGGGAAATTATGTGAATAACACTGATGTACACCAATCAGGCATAATAACATTATGTATAACTTTAATGTTGTGTAAACAGCCCTGACCCATCGAGGCATGGACTCCACTAGACTCCTGAAGGTGTGCTGTGGTATCCGGCATCAAGATGTTAGCAACAGATCCTTTAAGTCCTGTAAGTTGTGAAGTGGGGCCTCCATGGATCGGACTTGTTTGTTCAGCACATCCCACCGATGCTCGATTTGATTGAGATCTGGGGAATTTGGAGGCCAAGTCAACACCTCAAACTTGTTGTGCTCCTCAAACCATTCCTGAACCATTTTTGCTTTGTGGCGGTGCATTATCTGCTGAAAGAGCCACAGCCACCAGGGAATACCGTTTCCATGAAAGGGTGTACATGGTCTGCAGCAATGCTTATGTAGGTGGTATGTGTCCCTCAAATCTAACTGATTGATTGATTGGAATGTTGTTCCAGGATCTACAAGGATGTTGTTCCAGGAACATGCTGTACTTAGTGAAATCATGTTCACCCACCGCTTACACTATACTGAATTGACAAGATGATTAAAAATTCTAATAAATTCATTGTCACAACTTCGGCCCAGCACACATTTCGCAACGAATCAATAATATGGTATTTAATAATGTTGGCCCTTTCATGTTGTTTGAAGACTTGGAGGTAAATTCGATCAATCTGGGAATGTGTTTTATATAATACATTACCGTGTTTGGGTTTGTTTAGTTTTTTTGTTAGTTTTTTTATTAATACTTTTATTCAGCAAGGATGCATTAAAGACTTTTATTGTTACAAAATATATAAATGATTAAATAATGTTCTTTTGATCTTTGTATTGATCAAATATTACTTGAACAGCAAAGCAGCATGTGGCACTGAAGACTGGAGTAGTGATTCAGAAAATTCAGCTTTTCATCACAGGGATGAATTAGTTTTAAAAATATTTTCAAATATAAAATGGGTATTTTAAATTGTAATAATATTTCACAATATTATTGTATTTTTGATCAAATAAATGAGGCTTTAAGAAACATTAAAACGTTTTTCTGACCCCAAAATTTTGAACGGTAGTTTAATTATATAATATATCAGTTAAATAAATGTTTATATAGGTGACATTTCAAATATGGTTAATATTATTCAAGTATATACAGTGCATCTGGAAAGTAACCTAAATAACGACTTACATAGTGATGACGATTTCAAAAGAAGGCATCATGAAGCTTCGAAGCGTTATGAATCAGCGAGATTTAGTTTTTTTTGCGCACAAAAACTATTGTCGCCAATTCATAAAGTTATTTTAGAACCACTGTAGTGAGATGGACTTTGTAACGACGTCTTTAGTACCTTTTAAGGGTCTTGAGAGTGAACCGTGCCATTGGGCCAATGGAGGACTTTCAGAGCCATCAGATTTCAACTAAAATATCTTCATTTCTGTTCCGAAGATGAACGGAGGTCTTACGGGTGTCGAACGACATGAGGGTAAGTAATTAATGACAGAATTTTCATTTTTGGGTGAACTAACCCTTTAAATAAAAGCAATATGTTGTGCATATGCTAACATTCAGTTCATACTGAAAAATAATATACAAAAATAATGGTAATTCTCATTTTAATTCTGATTGGTGCACAAATCATCAAACAGAGCATAAAACATTGACTACACAGCAACAGCTAAGAGATTTCCATTACTAAAACAAGTACAAAGACTCTTTACAAGGCACATGTGTATCATAGTTCAGTATAAAGTGATAGGCCAGGCCATCGGGGTGTACTTTCCGGCTTAAAGGTCTCTGGATTTGCAGTATCTCCACAGTTTTTGAGTCAGGCATTAAATGAGCTGACTCTGCTGATAACTCTGAAACGAATGTCCACATTTCCGCTGTAAAGTAGGTAAAAGAATTTGTTGAATCAGGATTTTTTTCCCCCTCACATTTGTACCTCTGTGGTTTGAATGTAAATGCAGAGTCTGTACTGCTACTTTATCACTGTTCAGCCACATGACCATTTCTCCACTGTGTAGCAGATAACATGATTAGCATTACTTTTGCATACCTGCACATTATCACTTGTGACAAATGCGTTGTGTGAATCCGGTCCTGTGCACTGGCTTTCGCCATTTGGCAAATCCTGACAGTTTTCTCCCCCCATTTAATGGTTACTCCTAATATCTGCCTTTTTTTTGAGTCTCATCTGTCGTCTGACTGTCTGAACTCATTTTGTTGATGGACACATGGGGGGAGGAGAGTGGGAGAGTGTGAAAAAGTGTTTACCTGCTCTGTGTGTGTACCCTACTACCCTAGGAGACCGTTAAGATGCTTATTAAATCCATAAATGAGCTTGTTATCTAAAGATGATGCCTTAAGATAACTAATGCAGAGACATTCAATTCGCATTTATTTGTATGGCGCTTTTCACAATACATATCATTTCAGAAATGTGTTCAATGTAGCTTTTTTGTTCAAAATTAACAAAATTTAAGTAAGTCTATTCATCATCAATACTTCTTCTATGGTAAGCCTGTTATACGTGTTTATTTAGACCTGCGGGATGGTTTTTGCGGGAAATTGCGTATACGTCACCCGCCTGTGCGTTTCTCGTCATATCCGTAAATAGATGAAAGTTGTCTCGGTTACTTTGACGAAGCACCTGTTTTAAACAAACACCGAACAGACGAGAGTTTCGGGCAAAAAGAGAACGAACGATTCTTATCCTTGATACCTTATTGCTTTTATAAAATGGTTCCCACACAATACAAATATTAAAGCCAAAATGTATGTATCAATGCAACTTTCATGAAGTAAAATCACTAAAAGCATTCCTTCCACTGAAAAAAATAGTACCTGACCGTGAACCAGTGATCTATATAAATGATAAATCAGGCGGTGAAGCCACCGGGAAGTGTTCGAGCGGCCATCTTACTATTCCCTACCGTCAGGGCATCATTGACTTAGAGCCAAAACATTGACCTGAAATCAACCGATTTGCAGCTTCTAATAAGTCTCACAGGATTAGTTTTACGATATATGTATTAAAACTAATAGTTACTTTAGATGTATTCTGTAAAGTTTATGGTCTTTTCGGAGAGGATAAGTCATATATTGAAATCACTGATGTGGGTGTGTCTGCACACTGCCAAGGTACTGACCAAACACACAAAAAAAAATGTCTTTATGTATATAATTATGGAGGAAATATTAAACATTAATAATCTGTCTTTAGCTGCAGAAATTGATTTGAATAGCCTACAATAAATTATGTTTTATTAACAAAGTTCGGAAGGAGCACGTTCAAATGATCTATCCAAACATCTCGTCATCAGCAATTACCACATCTATCCTATCAGCATGAGAGGAAACGTATATATACACACACAGTCGACTCACCGACATTCCTCGACTGATGTTTACTACTGTAATGAATATGAACATAACCTTTTAATGAGCAGGGGAAATTCCTGACTTAAAACAAATAACCATTTACATGCTTAGGACGTTTGCGTTTTAAGAATGTACAGGGAGACTTTCAGAGAAACACTGATCTCCTTAGGCAATGTTTTCTCAGTAAAATCATATAATTTTCTATTGATTCAATAGAAATTAAATTAAATACCAATATGGCTGCGCAGTGGCTTCACTTTTTATTTCCATGAACAATCCAGTTCTCTAGTTTTCACGTGATGTCACACGCTTTTAGGAACGCCCACTTGGAGGGCAAAACAAGGCTTTCCTCCATTGCCCGCCAGTCATTTTTACCAGTTTTGTAGTCAGTATTAAAGCAGTAAGACAGTGATATTAAAATACCAAATTCAATATACACCTTATTGATGTTGCATACTTTGTACAGGAAAGCAGATGAACACAAAATATAAATGCAACACAAGGTTGCTCCTTAAAGGGTTAGTTCACCCAAAAATGAAAATTCTGTAATTAATGACTTAACCTCATGTCGTTCGACACCCGTCAGACCTCCGTTCATCTTCGGAACAGAAATGAAGATATTTTAGTTGAAATCTGATGGCTCTGAAAGGCCTCCATTGGCTCAATGGCACGGTTCACTCTCAAGACCCTTAAAAGGTACTAAAGACGTCGTTACAAAGTCCATCTCACTACTGTGGTTCTACAATAACTTTATGAATCGGCGACAATAGTTTTTGTGCGCAAAAAAACCCCTAAATAACGACTTGTATAGTGATGACGATTTCACGGCCTCATGAAGCTTCGCAGCGTTATGAATCACTGAGCCGAATGATGATTCGGATCGCGTGTCAAACCGCCAAACTGCTGAAATTTGGCGATTCAAACCGCTGAATTGACTCGCTGATTCATAACGCTTCGAAGCTTCATGAGGCCGTGTTTTGAAATCGTCATCACTATGTAAGTCGTTATTTAGGGTTTTTTTGCGCACAAAAACTATTGTCTCCGATTCATAAAGTTATTTTAGAACCACAGTAGTGAGATGGACTTTGTAACGACGTCTTTAGTATCTTTTAAGGGTCTTGAGAGTGAACCGTGCCATTGAGCCAATGGAGGCCTTTCAGAGCCATCAGATTTCAACTAAAATATCTTCATTTCTGTTCCGAGGATGAACGGAGGTCTGACGGGTGTCGAACGACATGAGGGTAAGTAATTAATGACAGAATTTTCATTTTTGGGTGAACTAACCCTTTAAGCGTATTTGTCCCATCGAAACCCATTATAAAGAAAGCATGTTGCGTTCATATTCTTGGTTCAACTGCTCGCCTGTATATAGTATGCATCATCAAAAAGTTGTAAACTGAATTTGATCTTTTAATATCACTGTTTTAGTACATTACACCACTTTAAGGTTGGTTTGCACAAATAAGGATTGTTTGGTCTGTTGTCAGTTCACCCTTCGTCTGCTGCTTGATCAGCTCTATTATTATAACGGTTTTTACTGCGTAATTAATTTGTGTTTAAAATTAAATGGTGCAACAACCCGATTTAAAATAAAACACAGATAAACAAATCCTAGATTAGCGTTAAACTTTGCTTAATTGAATCCTTATTGGTGCAACACACCCTATAGTGTTTTTCACATTAAGCGTTTTAAAAAACGTCCCGCTGATTTTAGTGATTGAAATACTGCAGCAGGTGCTGTATATGGATCATAAGTGCCCAAAACGTGCATCTTGTTCATATTTTTGTTTTAAGATGGAAATTTGACATGCTTGTGCTGCAGTTCAATGGCTGTTTTCTTTTACTGTCTATGGCTTTGCCCTCCAAGGCTCCGCTAACAGCAACAGAAGTTACATTATTACACCGTTAGATGGCGGCAAAGACTGGCTTTATGAGTGAGTCAGTCAGTAGCGAAGACTTTTATGTTGAAAGGATTGAAACTCGTTGTGAACACGGGAACAAGATGCAACTGTCAAATGCTTTGACAAGCGCTGTCAGTGTCAGGACCAAGGGGGTAATCCAGCACCCAGAAAGCGTACCTTCCATTGGGGCAGCCATTGCTAACCAAGCCATCACCTGCTGTTAGCATCCCATTGACTCCCATTCATTTTGGCGTCACTTTGACAGCGAATTACTTTACATCTGAGGCGTTTAAAGACTCCATTTGTCCATTGTTTAATTCTAAAGAAACACGACAATGTATAAACGGCTCCATTACCTTGTATCTTACACTATTCTCCCTGTAGAAGCCGTTTTTGTAAAAATAGGCTAACGATTGCATCATAACCACGCGACTCTGTTGCGCAGTAGAGAAATTACCGTAAATACCCGTATAGACAGGATGCATTAACTTAAAATGGCGTACTGGCGTTACATTTTAAAATAAATAAATACTATGCAAAATGACAAAATAATTAATCAGAATACTTACCAAAAGACTCCCCGTCTTTGCAAGATTCGGGGATTCAGATTTCATTTTGCACAACTACTAGAAGACTTACAACTGTCAGACAGGTTGCTCACGTCACATCTACGTCGTCTAGCTCAGTCTGCGGCTGCGCAGTAAGCTCAGCCATCAGGAAGTGAGTGCTTCTAATTGACTTCACTTTTCTGTGTTGAAGTCTATGGGGTCGCTCTGTCCATTTCTTTTACTGTCTATGGTCAGGACACGGGAAAACCCATTTACTGTTTAAACGACAAGATATTGCAGCGGACATTCAAACTGATTTTTTATTGGAAAAGGAAAATGCTAAATCTGTATGCAGGTAATCTCTCTCACAATACTCTTCTACATAATACGCTCCAATAAACACTATCAATTTGAGAACAACGTATGTTTACGTTGCTAAGAGTGGTTGCTAAGGGTTGTGCAGTGATACACAGAACCCTTCTTTGGTGAAGCGGTATGTTTTATCTTGAATAAAACACAACTATTGACCAATCAGAATCAAGGCCTGGAACTCACCGTTTTATAAAATGTTTTTTATGTAAGGTTCCGTGTCGCCATCCACTTCTCAGTGCAAAGAAAGCAGTGTGAACCTTTATCAAAACATTTTCTTTTTGTGCTCCACAGAAGAACGAAAGTCATACAGATTCACTCTTATAAATAAAGGTGCTTTATTTGCGTCCGTGGTTCAATAAAGAACCTTCAACATCCTTTACACAGAAGGTTCTTTATAGTGTAAAAAGATTATTTAGATTATTAAAAAGTCATTAGCACTAAGAACAAAACTGTTTATTTTAAGATCTGTTCACTGAAAGGCTCCAAAAATGGTCCCTATAGCATCACTGCGATGACAGAATTTTTATTTTGAGGTGAACTAATCCTTTATTCAGTGTGATTTGACGCAATATGTAATCTGATCCTTATTCTCACTTTCCTTTTTTGTAATTTAAAAACAAATTTTCTTATTCGCACACATCTGCAAATGATCAAATTAATCCACATAAACCTGTCATTCATAACCTTGCTGGTTTTGGTCCAAGCCTATCGAATTTGAAGCTTTATAAACGTATTTGCGGCGATAAAGTATTTTCAGTGGCTGAAAGTGATTTGAAATCATTTTTCTCCCTATGCTAAGCAGATGTCATCTCTCTCTGTTTATTCACAGCAGACTCATTTGCTATCTAATGTATGCATATTGTATGCTCCCTCTTGGCAGTTTTGCTATCATTAGTTCACAATACACACTACCCACAGTAACAACATTTTTCAATCCAAAGTCTTTAGAATAATATGATTACCCATCAGCCCATTGTTTTAGTCTGAGACATGAGGAGAAGCATAGAAAAAAAGATATGGAATTAAAGGAAAAAGATGAGCCGAACATTAATAACGTATAAAGAAGGATGTTTTTGCTGTATAATCGAATTACTTTCTGTCAGTTTCATCATCTGAAACATTAACATAATATTTTTTCTATCATTAGCACTTATCTTTCTTTTAAACTTAAGTCTACCTCACAGAACTCCACAGTCTGTTTCTCAATATTGCTCGAAACAGCATTTTCTTCATATTTTCGCCTCTGTCGAGAACAATGGTGCTGTGCCCTTTCGCTAATCATTTTTGCTTCAATGGTCAACAATAGCAAAATGTCAATGGGAAACTTTGCTTTGTGTGCAGATGTAAAGCGATTAAATGCTAATGATGCAAACAATTGCGTGCAATCCATTTCCAATGCCACAACTGAGCTTTGTTTTGCATCCGAGACATGTCATTATTTCTCTATGTCTCTTATTTTGTTGCCGTATTCTGATATTAGAGCAGATGATGACTAATGATAATGATTGACAATGCTAATTCCAAACCTCTTTTGGGTGATTTTGTGTATTTCAGTTGCTAATGGGTAAAAATGTGCTACGGTTAAAAGGAGCCTTACATCCTGCTTACATTTTGTTCAGCTCTGACTATAACTTTTGACAGCAATTTGACTGATTGTGAGTTTTGGAGTGAATATGCAATAGTATTTTCTTGTAAAACGTACTCCAATAAACTCTGTTTCTTTTTGAGACACTATTTAAATCTTTCTACTTCAAAATTCCATGTTTAATTCAATGTGTTACTGTTTACTAGCAATTTACTTGCAATTTTGGAGAGAAAATTGTTTCAAAGCTGTTTTTTCCCCAGCGTACAGTACACAAGTTTTGCTCAGAATTTTTTGGTCCTGGTTTGCGGTTTGGAGTTGATGCTAGTTTGCGAAAGTAAGAGCCAGTCTGCAGATTTTGGGAAGTCAAAGTTGAAAATCGCATAGTGTATGATGGCCACAGATGCCACGGACCCCCATATATAATCACTCTGATGCCACAGACCCCCATATATAACCACTCTGATGCAAGAGACCCCTATATATAATCACTCTGATGCAAGAGACCCCCTATATATAATCACTCTGATGCCACAGACCCCTATATATAATCACTCTGATGCAAGAGACCCCTATATATAATCACTCTGATGCAAGAGACCCCCTATATATAATCACTCTGATGCCACAGACCCCCTATATATAGTCAATCTGATGCAAGAGACCCCCTATATATAATTACCCTGATGCAAGAGACCCCCTATATATAATCACTATCTGATGCAAGAGACCCCCTATATATAATTACCCTGATGCAAGAGACCCCCTATATATAATCACTATCTAATGCCACAGACCCCTATATATAATCACTCTGATGCAAGAGACCCCCTATATATAATCACTATCTGATGCCACAGACCCCTATATATAATCACTTTGATGCAAGAGACCCCCTATATATAATCACTATCTGATGCCACAGACCCCTATATATAATCACTCTGATATAAGAGACCCCCATATATAATCACTCTAATGCCACAGACCCCCATATATAATCACTCTGATGCAAGAGACCCCCTATATATAATCACTCTGATGCAAGAGACCCCCTATATATAATCACTCTCTGATGCAAGAGACCCCCTATATATAATTACCCTGATGCAAGAGACCCCCTATATATAATCACTCTCTGATGCCACAGACCCCTATATATAATCACTCTGATGCAAGAGACCCCCTATATATAATCACTCTGATGCCACAGACCCCCTATATATAATCAATCTGATGCAAGAGACCCCCTGTATATAATCACTATCTGATGCCACAGATCCCTATATATAATCACTCTGATGCAAGAGACCCCCTATATATAATCACTCTGATGCCACAGACCCCCATAAATAATCACTCTGATGCAAGAGACCCCCTATATATAATTACCCTGATGCAAGAGACCCCCTATATATAATCACTCTCTGATGCCACAGACCCCTATATATAATCACTCTGATGCAAGAGACCCCCTATATATAATCAACCTGGTGCCACGGACCCCCATATATAATCACCCCGATGCAAGAGACCCCTTATATATAATCACTCTGATGCAAGAGACCCCTATATATAATCACTCTGATGACACAGACCCCCTATATATAATAAATCTGATGCAAGAGAACCCCTATATATAATCACTATCTGATGCCACAGACCCCTATATATAATCACTCTGATGCAAGAGACCCCTTATATATAATCACTCTGATGCAAGAGACCCCCTATATATAATCAACCTGGTGCCACGGACCCCCATATATAATCACCCCGATGCAAGAGACCCCCTATATATAATCACTCTGATGCAAGAGACC
Source organism: Gobio gobio (assembly GCF_949357685.1). NCBI lineage: Eukaryota > Metazoa > Chordata > Actinopteri > Cypriniformes > Gobionidae > Gobio > Gobio gobio. Next base: position 49,359,185 of record NC_137115.1, read on the forward strand.
CCCTATATGTAATCACTCTGATGCAAGAGACCCCTTTATATAATTACCCTGATGCAAGAGACCCCCTATGTATAATCAATATATGATGCCACAGACCCCTATATATAATCACTCTGATGCAAGAGACCCCCTATATATAATAACTATCTGATGCCACAGACCCCTATATATAATCACTCTGATGCAAGAGACCCCCTATATATAATCACTCTGATGCCACAGACCCCCATAAATAATCACTCTGATGCAAGAGACCCCCTATATATAATTACCCTGATGCAAGAGACCCCCTATATATAATCACTCTCTGATGCCACAGACCCCTATATATAATCACTCTGATGCAAGAGACCCCCTATATATAATCAACCTGGTGCCACGGACCCCCATATATAATCAGCCCGATGCAAGAGACCCCCTATATATAATCACTGTTGCAAAAGACCCCTATATATAATCACTCTGATGCCACAGACCCCCATATATAATCACTCTGATGCAAGAGACCCCCTATATATAATCACTCTGATGCCACAGACCCCTTATATATAATCACTCTGATGCCACAGACCCCAATATATAATCACTCTGATGCCACTGACCCCCAAATATAATCACTCTGATGCCACTGACCCCCATATATAATCACTCTGATGCCACAGACCCCCATATATAATCACGCTGATGTAAGAGACCCCATATATAATCACTCTGATGCCACGGACCCCCATATATAATCACTCTGATGCAAGAGACCCCCATATATAATCACTCTGATGCCACAGACCCCCATATATAATCACGCTGATGCAAGAGACCCCATATATAATCACTCTGATGCCACGGACCCCCATATATAATCACTCTGATGCAAGAGACCCCCATATATAATCACTCTGATGCAAGAGACCCCCTATATATAATCACTCTTATGCCACTAACCCCCATATAATCACTCTGATACCACTGTCCCCCATATATAATCACTCTGATGCAAGAGACCCCCTGTATATAATCACTCTGATGCCACAGACCCCTTATATATAATCACTCTGATGCCACAGACCCCCATATATAATCACTCTGATGCCACTGACCCCCAAATATAATCACTCTGATGCCACTGACCCCCATATATAATCACCCTGATGCCACAGACCCCCATATATAATCACGCTGATGCAAGAGACCCCCATATATAATCACTCTGATGCAAGAGACCCCCTATATATAATCACTCTGATGCCATGGACCCCCATATATAATCACTCTGATGCCACTGTCCCCCATATATAATCACTCTGATGCCATGGACCCCCATATATAATCACTCTGATGCAAGGGACCCCCATATATAATCACTCTGATGCAAGAGACCCCCTATTTATAATCACTCTGATGCCATGGACCCCCATAAATAATCACTCTGATGCAAGAGACCCCCATATATAATCACTCTGATGCAAGAGACCCCCTATATATAATCACTCTTATGCCACTGACCCCCATATATAATCACTCTGATGCCACTGTCCCCCATATATAATCACTCTGATGCCATGGACCCCCATATATAATCACGCTGATGCCAGGGACCCCCATATATAATCACTCTGATGCAAGAGACCCCCTATATATGATCACTCTGATGCCACAGATCCCCATATATAATCACTCTGATATAAGAGACCCCTATATATAAGCACTCTGATGCAAGGGACCCCCATATATAACCACTCTGATGCGAGGGACCCCCATATATAATCACTCTGATGCAAGAGACCCCCATATATAACCACTCTGATACAAGAGACCCCTATATATAAGCACTCTGATGCAAGGGACCCCCATATATAACCACTCTGATGCGAGGGACCCCCATATATAACCACTATGATGCAAGAGACCCCCTATATATAATCACTCTTATGCCACTGACCCCCATATATAATCACTCTGATGCCACTGTCCCCCATATATAATCACTCTAATGCCATGGACCCCCATATATAATCACTCTGATGCCAAGGACCCCCATATATAATCACTCTGATGCAAGAGACCCCCTATATTTAATCACTCTGATGCCACGGACCCACATATATAATCACTCTGATGCAAGAGACCCCCTATATATAATCACTCTAATGCCACAGACCCCCATATATAATCACTCTGATACAAGAGACCCCTATATATAAGCACTCTGATGCAAAGGACCCCCATATATAACCACTTTGATGCCAGGGACCCCCATATATAACCACTCTGATGCAAGAGACTCCTTTATATGATCACTCTGATGCAAGAGACCCCTATATATAATCACGCTTGATGCTACGGACACCCATATATAATCACTTTTGATGCCACGGACCCCCATATATAATCACTCTGATACAAGAGACCCCTATAAATAGTCACTCTGATGCAAGAGACCCCCATATATAATCACTCTGATGCGAGGGACCTCCATATATAACCACTTTGATGCGAGGGACCCCCATATATAACCACTCTGATGCAAGAAACCCCTTTATATAATCGCTCTGATGTAAGACATCCCTATAAATAATCACTCTGATGCAAGGGACCCCTATATATAATCACTCTGATATGAGGGACCCCCATAAATAATCACTCTTATGCAAGAGACCCCTATATATATTCACTCTGATGTGAGGGACCCCATATATAACCACTCTCAATGCGAAGAACCCCCATATTTAATAACTCTGATGCAAGAAACCCCTATAAATAATCACTCTGATGCAAGAAACCCCTATATATAATCACTCTGATGCGAGGGACCCTCATATATAACCACTTTTTTGATGCGAGGGACCCTCATTTATACTCACTCTAATTCCACAGACCCCCATATATAATCACTCTGATATTTATGTTTTAAATATTTTATTATTTATTTATTTTAATAAAGAAATAATTCACCTTGTTTGAAAACCTCTAGTTTAGTATATGATGCCCAGTCAGCAACTGTATCTGTCCTGATTTTAAAAGTCATGTAGTGTATTGAGCTGATGTTCAGTTGTGTCTACATTGTTTTTGTCCCAAAAGAAAAACCCAGACAAAGGTTAAGGCTCTGCCATCAGTATCAAGTGCAACAGACTGCATGCAAAAAGCCACTTTCCCTGGGTGATTTAATCAAGCCTCTTAATAAAAGGAATTCAAAATTTATGCATCAGTGCTGGCACAGTCTAAATGAAAATGAGGGATGACAAGGGGGCGGGGAGGAAGCAGGGCACAGGGCTTGTGGAGAATATTCCTGGAGACTGATTAAAGAAGCAGTGATAGCTAATGATATTCATTGGCACAAAAATGAAGCCCTTGGTGTGCCGTGTCTCTTCTTGTCCCACATCTGACTCTCCAGACTCTTTATGAACGGCAAAAATATTTTGTTCAGCGCAGGCTCGTTCATGTGGGGATCACTTCTTCTGATCACCATGTTGATGTCCTCCGTTCAGTGGTGCCAAGGAATCGTACGCGCGTCCCTTTAGTGCGTGCCCGCTGTAGGGAAGGAAGAGACAGGCAAGACTCCCTGGGACTTCATCTAGCAGCAGCTGTGGTGTGTCAAGTGAGCTGGTGATGAACGTGTCACTACTGTTGGGTCCCTCTGTGGTTTAGTGCTTACAGATGTGTCAGCTCTCAGAAGATGCTCATTACTACAACAAACCACAAACTCATATTGATCACCAGAGTACTCAAATAACAATCAAGTACGTGTTCTGGCTTAAAAACTTCAGTGGCTGTGTTTGGAATAGAGTAATAGCTTACTGATGTATACAATCAAGTGTGTGAAAACATGCTTTCCTTCTTTTTCGTCCTTAGCTAATCACGTCTGACCCTAAAACTGCCTGTTTTTAACAAATAGTGAGGGAAACTGAGCATCATGCAAAGATAAATAGAAGAAATAGTAAATTGTTGCCACATGACACCATCATCTGTGGCAGTGTGATGAAATAACGAGTTCAACATTGCGCTTGATATTACAGGTACTGGCTGATTATTCTCATATTATCTAGTTCATTCATCATCATACTGTTCTGTTCAGTGTGCCTTGTATCCTGGATATTTGTAGTACATGTTATCTGTAATCTATGCATGCAAAAAATGTCCATACTGTACCCAGCATACATACGCCATACTGCGGCAATAAGTAAGAGTAGTATGCTAATATGCTGTTTTGAACATAGCCTTTGTCTTTGTGAATACTTTGAATAAAAAAATGGGCCTCTTTTTGCCATTCATTTCAATCGCAAAATGTGGTCCAATTTACCTGAATTCACCAGGGGGCTCATGGTCTGTGATTTACAATGAATATTCCAATAGTCTGACTCCTTTTGGGGATAATAGTTAATGAGATGAGATGGGGGAGTTATAAACGAGGCTACTAAAATTGTAACACGATGAGGAAATTCTGTGAGTCTGAGAACATTAGTGACATCATATACGAAGTAGTTATTTGAGGTCAGCAGTGACTTCACTAATCAGTGAATGACCTCACCAGAATCCACGTTGATCAGATCATCAGTGACCTGTGATCCCATTGAATACCTCAACAGTCATTTGATGGCCTCAGTGTTTAGTTAGTTACCTCATCATTGAACCTTCTGCTGATTCCAGTGATTAGATCAATATTAAAGGGGGGTCTAATGCTATTTCATGCATTCTGATTGATTTACACTGTTAAAGAGTTGGATTCTAATGCTAAACATGGCCAAAGTTAAAAAAAAGTATTTAAGTATTTCCGTGCCAAATACACTCCTTCAGGAGTCAAACAAATTTCGGAACGTTTTTTTAATGTATGGCCCTGTATGAGGTCATAAAGGGCGTAATTCCTTGTATGGGCACTTCTCCTGGATAGCGAGAGCAAGAGCTGGGCCATCAACGAGCTTCGTTCGGGTTACAGAAGCTGTCGGCAGCGCTGTCATTTTGTTTTTAGACCACGAAATCAACAATGTCACCAAAGAGGTTTGTTTTTGGTTGTGAGGGAAAGATAACCTTGTACAGCTTCCCAAGTAACCCAGTGTTAAGGAAACCGTGGATGCAGTTTGTTTTTCCGGAGCAGCAACAGAGTTCTGCAAGTGTGTTTGTTTGTTCCCGGTCACGAGTGGAAACCGCAGGCGGTGAGTGAAACTGCATCAAATGTCTGTGTTTTGTTGGCAATCGGCGTGCAAGTGCATATAATGTCAACAACAAGAGCCTATTATCCAGGGATAATGCAATTATGTATTGTGTGTGTGTGTGTGTGTGTGTGTGTGTGTGTGTGTGTGTGTGTGTGTGTGTGTGCGTGCGTTTATGATGCTTTAGCTCCGCCCACTACACGCCTGCACGCTCGTGTTTTCGGAAAGAATCAGTACAGCGTATCTGTTTTTTATACACTCACCTAAAGGATTATTAGGGACACCTGTTCAATTTCTCATTAATGCAATTATCTAATCAACCAATCACATGGCAGTTGCTTCAATGCATTTAGGGGTGTGGTCCGGGTCAAGAAAATCTCCTGAACTCCAAACTGAATGTCAGAATGGGAAAGAAAGGTGATTTAAGCAATTTTGAGCGTGGCATGGTTGTTGGTGCCAGACGGGCCGGTCTGAGTATTTCACAATCTGCTCAGTTACTGGGATTTTCACGCACAACCATTTCTAGGGTTTACAAAGAATGGTGTGAAAAGGGAAAAACATCCAGTATGCGGCAGTCCTGTGGGCGAAAATGCCTTGTTGATGCTAGAGGTCAGAGGAGAATGGGCCGACTGATTCAAGCTGATAGAAGAGCAACTTTGACTGAAATAACCACTCGTTACAACCGAGGTATGCAGCAAAGCATTTGTGAAGCCACAACACGCACAACCTTGAGGCGGATGGGCTACAACAGCAGAAGACCCCACCGGGTACCACTCATCTCCACTACAAATAGGAAAAAGAGGCTACAATTTGCACAAGCTCACCAAAATTGGCCAGTTGAAGACTGGAAAAATGTTGCCTGGTCTGATGAGTCTCGATTTCTGTTGAGACATTCAGATGGTAGAGTCAGAATTTGGCGTAAACAGAATGAGAACATGGATCCATTATGCCTTGTTACCACTGTGCAGGCTGGTGGTGGTGGTGTAATGGTGTGGGGGATGTTTTCTTGGCACACTTTAGGCCCCTTAGTGCCAATTGGGCATCGTTTAAATGCCACGGCCTACCTGAGCATTGTTTCTGACCATGTCCATCCCTTTATGACCACCATGTACCCATACTGTGATGGCTACTTCCAGCAGGATAATGCACCATGTCACAAAGCTCGAATCATTTCAAATTGGTGCCCTGGATGTGCATCCCACAAATCTCCATCAACTGCAAGATGCTATCCTATCAATATGGGCCAACATTTCTAAAGAATGCTTTCAGACATTGTTGAATCAATGCCACGTAGAATTAAGGCAGTTCTGAAGGCCAAAGGGGATCAAACACAGTATTAGTTCCTAATAATCCTTTAGGTGAGTGTAAATCTGATAAAACTAAAGACTCTTCTGAGATATGAAGGATGCCATACTACTCTACAGGCACTCAAGATTAACAAGAGACTGGCAGAGACTGTGTGCGTTATGTACCGTTTATATACATCAATCAATCACAACTAATCTCTGAATAAAATATATAATTTGGATAGTAATTTTTTTCAAACAGTGCCATCGGGTTTCTGTGTGAAGAGAATGCAGCATGTTAATGATTTCCTTGAACACATTCAATTGGTTTATTCAAGGGCTGTATGTGCGGCAGGAAGGAAAGTCTTGAAGATGAGAGGAGGAGACCAGGAAAAGACCCAAGGGCATAGTTTACACACAATGAGGTTGGAGGAGTGGATACCATTATGTCAATATAATGCATAGTAAGCAACTCTGGACACAGGTCTCAAAGGACAGAGATACCCATTTAAATCCTCCTGTTGAGATTAAATTACCTTCGAATTACCTTTTATTCAATTAAATTCATTCCTTCAGTGTATACCGATCCTCTCTCAAAGCTGAAGTGTGTATTTTTGTGAAACTGTAGTCACCCAAATTAATTGCAAAAATAATGTCCATTTTCAAACAGGTTTCCCTAAACACTCCTCTCTCATCTGTTATTGGTTGGACAAACTCACCAGTTTTGCTGTGTTGGGCTGGTTGAGATGCTCAAACTAACATTGGCTTATTTGGTTGTCTCTGACTGAACTGGGATTGGGGAAAGTGTTTTTAAATCGGAAAAAATACACACTTTAGCTTTTAATAAAGAAATAAACAAGATAAAGTGAGTACAAATGGTATTTAGTAGAGTTTGCATGAAAAATAAACCAAAGTGGGTCACCATTCAACTGAATTAACTAAAGAGAGAAGTGATGCAAGAAAATGAATAACAGCTCATTCCTATATTTGGATGTGCTTAACGGGCCCTGCAAGTCACAGGAATTCAGAGCTCTGATTTACTTTCCATTGGCTTAATGTTAACAACAGCAGACTCGCGTGGCTCTTTTCCCCCCATGCACACACAGATGTCTCACAATCTCAGCGTCACCTCTCATGTGTCTTTTTGGCTAAAGTTGCAGTGCTAACCGGAGGATTTGAAGGACATGTCTCTAATTTTCTCTCAATGGACCTCTTTTGATACTGAAGCAGAAATTAAGATTTAAAGGTGCACTATGTAGCATTTTTGCAGTAAAATATCCAAAAACCACTAGTGTTATATATTTTGTTCATTTTAGTACTTACAATATCCCAGATGTTTCCAACTATTTGTAAATCGTGAGAAATTGCTATTTTAACCAAGGAACTGGGACGTGTGAGGGAGTCGCCTGTCAATGGCGTCATATCTGCGTTACCCTCGGTTGTATTTTGCAGAAACACTTTACTCTCACTGCAGTGTGAAGAAGTGTCATAGCAGCTGGCGAGCGAACGCACAAAGTAACGTCATTTTCAACACACTCAGATGCAGTGATGCCAGTAACGCGTTACTTAGTAACGCGTTACTCTAATTTGACCACTTTTTCCAGTAACGAGTAATCTAACGCGTTACTATTTCCAAACCAGTAATCAGATTAAAGTAACTTATCCAAGTCCCTGTGAGTTACTTTTTTTTTGTCATTTTCCTTAGTAAAAATATATATTTTTGCTTTCTTGTTTAGTCTCAGCAGAGTTTTCCTGCATAGAGAACTACGAGGCGGCCGCCTCCGTCTGTCGACAAAACTCAAGACAGGCAGTCACTTGCTCAGATTAGGCATGTCGTGATAATTAAATAATCATCAGAAATATATATTGTCACATTATCCTTCAGCAATCATTATTAGAATATTATTATTTGCTAGTAGCCTACAAAGTCATCTAAAGCCATTCCATAGCTGAATGTCTTTCCTCCGCTGTAGCTGTCAATCATTCTCCGTTCAGCAAAACTGCGCGTCGCGTTCGGTTCCAGTCAGCAGCACGGTAAAGCTCACTCCATATGATATATTCCCGTTATAATACTTGATATGTTGATAAAATAATTTATCTTCCTGGAGTTTATCTAGCGGTTTCTGAAAGATGTTGTGCTCGCTACTCAGGTGACAACACAAGGACTATTAATTAGCATCACACGCACAATAACCAGAATTAAAAACTGTGAAGAAACAAATAATCAGTGAATGTTTGGACCGATATAGGCTACATAGTAGACTAGGATTTGTGGGCTCAACGCTCATCTTCTCTTTATGCCGTGAACTTTTCAATGTGCACTCGCGCTGCACTGCACACACTGATTCCATGTTGCTTTAAGCGCATCATTCTGCACCCGGGATGCGCATAAGCGCTTTGTTGCCGCTCTGTTTTGAAGCGTTTCATATATTTTCATAGTTTTGTGCACTTAAAGATTATTAAAAAATATATTGTTCTCACGGAGCGATCAAATATTTGTTGTCCCTTTACAGAGCTGCACATTACGTTTACAATAAAATATAAATCTTGTAATTTTATATTATTTGTGTAGGCCCATATCATTATTTACATTCATATATAAATTAAAAATGTTTTTCATAAATGTATTTAATAAGAACACAAAGTAATTTGTACCTTTTCATTAACATGTTTAGGGTTTTATGTTTAGTGTTTTATGTTTAGTGTTGGCAAAAACGGTTGTCATTTTTATGTTGAGGCTGCAGAGGTGTTGTTGGCAACTGATGAATGTAACTAATAAAGTAACTTGTAATCTAACTTAGTTACTTTTAAAATCAAGTAATCTGTAAAGTAACTAAGTTACTTTTTCAAAGTAACTGTGGCAACACTGCTCAGATGTACCTAATATGAAAAACAGAGCTGCGTTACCTCATGCTCATGACCGGAAAAGCGGAAGTGGCGCCGGCGACTGTGGCATAATAAAAGTCCCGCTGCTCGCGAGGTGTGTGTTGCGTTCATCTTATTAACAATCGCTCAGTTCCACAACACTCGGTCCTGCTCTGCTTCATACTACAGTAACGTTAATAATCGCATCCATGAACATGATTTCTGCCCGAGTCCTATCCCGATTCTTTTGCTGTGAGGTGAAGACCACATGTCCCAAGATTCTGCGCTCAAACTTGGCGTCATCAAACTACGCCTTTAGCCCCGTTTCCACCGAAATTACCCAAATCAATTTGTACCAGGAACTTTTTACAGGAACCCCCCCCCCCCCCCCCCCCCATAAAATGCTGTGTGAGCTCAACCAATCAGCATGTTCAGCGCCCAAGTCTCACACCCGAAAGTTCCGGAACTTTGAAAAAGTACTACAGCATAAGCAGGCACGTTTGGGAGGGGGAAATATTTACCCGGACCTTCATTTAGACCCTGGTTCCTGCGGTCGAAACACACCGAGTACCACCCCAAAGTTCCTAGTTCCTGGGGAAAGTTCCTGCGGGGGAAACGCGGCTTTTGTTTTGAATAGGCGACATCTAGCGGACGGAAAAGTTACATAGTGCACCTTTAAGTAGGTTTGCAGATTACAAGTTACTATATCTATAAACAATTTGAGTTTATTAAGATTTAGGCAAAATTCAGAGGTTAATTCAGAGGCAAAAAATAATCAAATTCATGCACCATGAAATGATTGTTTTGCTATCGTTTAAATGACCTACAGTTAGTTACCCTCAGCTCTATGCAATTACATTAAAGAGGCATAAAGACCCACAGAAATAACCACTACAGCCTCCAAATCACTTTCCTGATTGCTCTTAAAATTCATGTTTGTTGCATGACTGAACACATTATTGACCCTGTAAACTGAAGCCACCCAAGCATCAACCAGATGACTATGGCATCCTAGTGATAAGCCAATGAAATCTCTCAGGGTGTTTTTACAAGCCGAGCTCAACTAGCAAGACAAAACAGAGCTGAGGGCTTATGGTTTTATGCACTTTATGGGACTGAGCTCTTCCATTACAACCATATTAAAACTGCAGTTCCCCAAAAGCGGTTTATTTTTTAAAAGATTCTCATGCATTTTAGCACCTGGTGTCCATCTATGAGAGGATGTAAGGATAGAGCCTCTGGCAAACTCTTTTAAAAAAGATGTATATTTTACGTTTTTCAATTGAAATTTAACTACGAAATACACTGTTGGGAGAGAGTGAGCGTATAGCTTCGCTGCTTCTGACAGCATGATGCATGTATGAGCTACCAGTCGATGTGTCTCTCCCTATGGATGTGATTAAGGAAACATTCTGTGCTCTGCTATAAAAGCCTTGTGACACAGGTGGGCTTGGAAGAAGAAGATAGATTGTGACTATTCCCTTTTAATTCTCAACAGAAGCAGTTGGCCATTAATTCAGGGCCGGCTCTAGCTCTTTGGTTGCCCTAGGCGAGATTGAGTTTTGCCCCCCCCCCCCTCCTTAATTGTTAAGCCCACCGGCAACTATGGTTGCCAGTGTATAGTTGTCATTTTCCTTCTGAAAGTATTTTTCTAGATATTATCCATGTTTTATATCTTAATGACACACAAGCAGACAACCAAATAAAGGATTTCAAGAAAAAAAAAAGTATTAATTTCCTTCCTGTCACATGAGACTGCCAACTTCCTACCCCTACTTCCAGGGAGCACAACGAAGGCAAACCCTCCAAAAGAAAGGATATTTTCATGTTACTAATAAGTATTTTTTGTTGACATATATCAACATAATCATGAAGGTCTCTAGAATCATCCAAACATAAATCTTACAACAGATCTATAGCTTTTTAGTATACTTAATCAAATGTATTATGTTTGACTATGAATACAGATTGATCTGTTGAAAGCAGTTATTTTGATTTAGATGCTAAATGTTCTCCTCTTATACATATTTGACATTGAAGGGGTGCATAGGCTACAACATATTTGCCCACCGGCAACTATAGTGTGGCAACTATAGTTGCCACAGATTCAAATACGATTTTCAAGAAAAAATACAAAAACCTGAGGAAAATAAATGCAGGACATGCCATTCAGAAAAAAATTGGGCACAAATGGGTTAAGTATTTATAAAAACTATACAAACAAAAATGCTCCTATAGTTACTCCAAGACTTAAAAAGCTAATTATGACTTAAATGATACACTCTAATAAATTGCACATACAAAAATGTTACAAAGAACGTTGGAGGATATTTAACAAATTATGACTCAAACTATGGATGAACAAACAAAAAGGCTTTTATTGTCACTCCAACACTTAATCAAGAAAATTAAGACTTGAAGGATCAACTGCAATAAATTGTTCATACACAAATGCTAGAAAGAATGTTCAAGGATATTTACCAAATATTAACTCCATAAACTGTGCAAAAACTCTGTAAAGACACTTAAGCAAATTATGACCCATAAACTGGATTAACTATACCCTCTACAAACAAAAGTGCTATTATGGATACACTTACCACTACAAAATTAAAATATATAAGTTCTTGTAGCTCTATCCCTATATCTTAAATAATAAAAGATGAACAGTTGTTTCTGGCATTTCTATTCACCTTCAAAATTGACGCAGCATTAAAATTTGGCTCGTCTGGATTTCCTTATTGTCAGTGAAATGCGTAGTTATATGTAGATAACTAGCTAGCTAGTGATAGCTTAGTGACAGCAATAAAACGTCCAATGCCGTCCAATATTAGTTGATAATATCGATAATACGAAGTAAATTTATTTCGTTTTACACCTTTATGGCTGAGATGAGAAGACTTACCTCTATACTGGGCTTTCTTTTGATCGTCTGCCTTTCTCTTTTTCCGTCCCTGTGCACTCGAGGGTTTAGACCGCTTCATCCCAGATAGCAAAAAATATCGGCACGGCTTCTTTTTGCCGCCGGCCCTAAGCTGTCGGCTATAGGTGCGTCCCGCTGGCGGTGATGAAACGTTTGCCGCCGAATACGTCACTCCCATTTCTTGCGAGATGCCGCGGCCGACTAGCCGGCGGGCCGCCGGCTTCATTTTCTCTGGCGGTTGCCTCCGCCTAATGGACCGCGGCCGGCTGGCGGCAAGCCGCTGTGAAATACAAGGATTTCTACTCTCAAATTCGACCAGCCACGTTGGCTATGTTTGGCTTGTTGGGAAATAGAGTGGAACTGACAGCATTTTAACTAGTTCTCACATTTGAAGCGATTATAAAATCATAATAGCCTATATGTGAATTATATCAAATATTAGTTTTTTTTGCTCCAAAGCCATTAGGGTTTATAACAGATTCTTGACTCTTGATTCCATGATAAGGTTAGGTTTAGGAAATTACATTTAAATTTTCACTTGATTATTTGCATGTCGAGTGTGTTTAAACAGTGTTGGTCAATTTGACCCATAATGGATGTAATAGGCCTACTTTTTTTTTTTTTTTTAGCATAATAGGAGGGTTAAGAAAGTTTGAAAGTTCATTTTAGGATAACACTTATTTTTGTATTGCCCTTTTTTCTATTTCTTTTTGGACTGACTTTAAAATAGACATGACAAAAAATTAGAACTAACTTCATGACATTTTACTTTGTTTTCAAAACCCATATTTTTCTGAAAAACAAAAATATATTATTAATTATTTAGGAAAAATTCTACATTCATAAGACAAGAATAACTCAAAAGAAGCCCTCTAATATTACCTCTTATAAAGCTGATTTTTACAATATTTGAAACCCTCTCAAACATGAGGTCGCAAAACAAAAAGCTTACAAAAACAGAAACCTGAAAGCTTTTCAATTTCATGTGACTGCCTTAATATTATAAAGTATTTTCTATCTCAGAATTCTTATTTTTATTATTTATTTTATATACAGTGTTACATTTGTTGTTATTCTTTGTTCTACATATTCGGAACTGTACCACAATGCTTTATTATTTTTATTTTTCTCTCATTGTACTTTTTGTATTGTACTTGTCTATACATGTACTAATTTAAATAAAAATAAAATAAAAAAAAACAGAGAAGTACCTCCACCGGCCGAGAGGGGCAGTATACCTAAAAAAGGCGGAAGACAAACCGGTAAAACATACAGATTTACCAACAGCGGCCGCTCATCACATGGTTTTAGTATTTGAAGAGAGGAGATCAGAAAATATCCTCGACTACGAGCGTTTAAGTAAGTACATGTTTCCTTTTTGTGTCACACAATATTATGTTCATTTTTGATGTATATACCGGTAGGTTGTTTTAATTAGTTTGTTCAGACACGCACGCTGATATAGTGCACAATACACAGTGTTGGCTAACACGCAGGGCCGGATTAACATAAGGGCTAGGTGGGGCTGAAGCCCCAGGGCCCGAGCACGGAGGGGGCCCGTGATTGGCCGAGAAAATGATTGACAAACTTTAGGTGCTCCCGATCGATTTCCTGTTGGGCCGCTCGCAAAACCACACCACGCCCCCACAAATTAAGCGCTGTTATTTAGGCTACTGGAGTGCTGCGAGTGCATGGGAAAATCAAAAGCCAGGTGAAGAAACGGCGCTACCTGAATAAACCGCACGCGCATCCAGCAGTGGCAGCGCGAGAACAGCTGAGTCGTCGCTGACAAACTCGTTCGGCGCTTTCGCCGCTCCATTGAAGTCATAACGAGCGCCAGGCAGTCGTTTTATCCATTTGAATTTGATACAAGCTCAACATCATGTGTACAGTAAAGGCTCTGTGGCGAAATTGGCTGAACCAGACTGAAAAGCTCCGACCATGTCTGAAGTGTTGAGGTAAATATAGACTACACGATGGCCGTAGCCAGCTATGAGGTCTCCGAGGTCCGGACCGCTGTATTTTTCCGAGGTGTAGGCTACATAGCTAATAAATGTTGTGAAATAATTGACCACCAATAGAGTGCTTTATGTACACATAAGCTGCTGCGCGAGTCACGCGACGCTTCAGTAAACGGTGTGAGATGTAAGTAGCCTATACATTATAGCCAAACTAAACATTTCATATTTCAAACAACGTTCAATGTTAAACAACGAACAGACTATCAGCCAGAGCTCAGCTTTAGGAGGGGAAGAGACAGGGCAAGAGAAGGAAACTGAGAGAAAAAGAATGAGAGAGTGATGAAATGAGGAGAGAGCAGGTATGACCAGTGTTGCCAACTCTGGCAAGACAAATAAGCAACCACAGCTTCAAAAACAAGCCCAATATTATTATATTATTTATTATCATCAATATAATTTATTATCAGTTATTTTGTTATCAATAAATGAGCCTGCAACATTTTAAACTGAAACCTCTCTGAGTTTGAAAAGCAAAAACAGATGTGATTTTACAAAAAATCATCAAATTGCAATAAAGGGCATGAAATATCCTCCAATCAGCAGTGAACAGAAGAGGTTTGGAGATGGAAAAAGTGACGTGAAGGCCAATTTAGTCGGAGTTAGTGCACACATATTAGGTGCAGAGTAGTTAACACGCACTACAAACTGTGAAAAAGACAAGCCCTGCATCTCAATCTGATACTATCTGCCCTAAATAGTATTGAAAATTACTAATGTCACATGCTATTTAGGATGGATAGTATGCACATTGGGATGTATGCAAGCACTAAGGGAGTGCTGCAATATAGCCACATATTTATTATAAATTAATTGGGAACCATACCTACTGTTAGTATACTAGTTTTTATTTTTATTATAGCCTGTAATGATAAATATGTTATACAAATATTTTTTTTAATTAAATGAGGTGCCTGTCCTCCCTGTTTCCTCTCCATCTCTGTTCATCTCTGCTGGTGGCATTGTTTGTGGAAATGTATACGTCTATTTACGTCTACTAACTATCATTACGTGCATTTATAATGTCACATTGAATGCAATTTTTCTTCAATGAGGGGGAGAAGGAGGCGGGATGTGAGAACTAATTACTACAGCATTTGTATCATAGCACTGATTGGCTATTAGCTTTGAGAAGACAGTGTCAGTCAATGTATTGGACAAAACAGCGACCATAAATGTAAAGAAATGAAGTTGCTTGTCATATTTCCCTAACAAGCAAACACATTTTTTAAAATAAGCCCAAAAAACTGCAACACGTGTTTTTTTTTACACGACCTGCCATAAAAATAAGCCCAAAGTCGCGTGTTATACTATGGGTATGACAATCTACTGCCCACCTGCATGGTTTTGAAAGCTTATTATTAAAAAAAATTTAGCCTTCAAACATCTTAAAATGCACATATATAGATCAGAGAAATCAAAATTTTCTTGGGGGACCATGCCCCCAAACCCCCCAAAATACCTCAAATTTGGGACCTCACAGGTTTTAAAACTCCTTAAGGCAGTTGTATATACTCAAAAGTTGTTGCTTTTTCTGGAAACCGGTTTGCTTTGACCTCATATCTGGAGTTAATGCATTTATGCATTTAAGGCCTACCGAATATTAAAATGGAAAATTCAGACAGTATATACTCATTGTATCTCTGTGCTTTGAAGATTTAGTTTTTAAAAAATACTAATTATTTCTGTGGTAGAAAACGTTGTGGCACTAAGATCGGCTACTATGGGGGCCCTTGGGTTTGTCATAGCCCCAGGGCCCTACATGTTCTTAATCCGGGCCTGCTAACACGTGCTGTTTCGCCTTTTTTACACACTGAGTTCAAGCATGTTCTACATGTTAAAATGTATCTAGCTACTGTAGGTAAGTTAGCCAAAGCTTTACATCTAGAAAGACTTAAGTTTAACTTTTGGTGTTTTCTAACAAAACAGAATGATGTATATAGGTTATTTAAATTATTTTGTTAGTCCGAACAAGCATGCTGCTAGGTCAGTTTTAGCAAGTGTTAGCTAACATGTGCTGTGTTGCTACTGTTCTTCTAGCATTTAAGGTCATTTATGAGTTATTTCTCTGAACTGCTGTACTTATTATGTTTGAGGACAATGCAGTTTACTTGAATCACTACACTGAATGAATACATTTTACTGTTCCACATTTGGCTGACCAGTTTTTCCCCCCACAGCATAGCTACTGTATATTCTGTATTTAACGTTAACAATGCGGTTTTGTTCACATTTTCTTGCAGATACCTTGACCAGAGCACAATCGGTTATCTTCATCCAAGAGACCTACTATTGGACAATCGTTTCGGCTTTCAAGGTAAATAAATTGTTAGTCACAATGTCTAGTTACTGGGCTATAAGGAGAAGAATATTGAAAGGAGTTGAGATGGACAAACAGGAAATTGCAGATGTTGGAAACTTTAACAGTATGGAAAATTGTGCCTGTAGTTGTTGTTTTATTTATATATATATATATATATATATATATATATAATTAAAATAAAATATTTTTTATGTAGATTTCCAGAATGAGAACCAAGCCCTGAGGGAAAGCAATGCACGAGCAGGTGAGAACATGCACTCTTTCTTAAATTTTACTTTTTTGACTGTGATGTAGGTCCAAAATTACCAAATGCCTTTCATTTTGTAGCTTCGGATGACAGCGGCTCACTTCATGAGCAGGTGAAGCAAGTTGGGACAATGTTGACGACGTTTGCTCGTACTGGGCAATCAGGTACAACTTGCAAACAACACCTGTGGTTGTTGGTTTAATTCCCACTGGGGCCACCTGTACATGTAGTAGACCTAGTTGTAAATGTCATAGTTTAGTAGTTGAGGGACCAGGACTGACTGCTTTATTCTTTTATTCTGTGAACCCCTGTTGGTGCAGATCAGACTCTAATGCTGCGATGTCTTGGAGAGTTTGGCGATGTTGTGCGTAGCATGGACAACAAAATGGACACTATGCTGCAACATTTCAGTGCCAATGTGTCTTTTGGAGAGTTATCCCTGCCAGGGGGTCTGTTTCTCCCCCTAGACAACCCATTTGGCGTTGCTTGACAACAGTTTGAGGCAGGATAAAGAGCTCCAGTAAGTGTGCTGATTTTGTTTATAATGCTGTAGGGTAATCTAAAAAGTAAAATTTAAGATTGTACACTGCATATTCTACAGTCTGAATCACAGCCTGTCACATTTTTATATTTATGTATGAGAAGCTTCAGAGATATGTAATTTGTAACACTTTTTTGTATTTTCAGCTTCGGTTTTTGGCAATCAAATGTGGGAGGGACCTAAAGACAACCGTGTGGCGAATGCTTTAGAGTATCTTCTCTAATCACCTTTCCATTAATACAACCTGGACGGGTGTAGGGGATAAAGCATGTTTTAGAGACATGTTCCTGAAGACCATTGTTCAAAGTAATATATATATAAATTTGTTATATATTTAAGTAGATGTGTGTGGCCTTATGACATTCACATGGAATGACAGATCTGTATTTTCTACAGGAGCCATCCGGAAGAACCCGGCAACCCAGGATGCCACTGATGAGGCGGTCCAGGTTAGCGCTATGCGTTACCTGAAAGGAGCATCTGATCGTGAAGGTGGAAAAAGACGCCGCACAGCTGAGAGGGACCCACAGCCGACCTCTTATACCTAGGCTGACTACTGACACCTGGAACCCTTTCTTTATCCTGCAGTCAGTAACATCAAGACCCCTAAAGAAGCCAGAAGTTTCAGGCTACACTCACCCAATCCACACTGTTCACTGTGGAAATTACTTTTTTTTTATTCCCTGTGACCCTGCCTTGAAGGCAGCTCCTTGGATAGATATGGGATGGCAAGGTTGTTTGTCCTTTATATAGGCGCACAAGAAATCACTGAAGATAAGCCAATTTGCGCTGCCTCATTCTGGAGGTCGGGGAAAACCGGAGAACCCATAGTCAGGCTTGTTATAATGTTCTGTTCTACTACTGTTCTATTCTTCTCCAGAGCTTTACTCTAAATTATTACCATTTATGCTATTGTTAGAAATGGCTTGTTAAATGTGATGTTATACCTCGATTTATTTGGTATCCTGCACATTCTTTGGTACCAAATATCCTCATTATTTGATATAATATTTAATGGTAATTCTTTTCATCCCAGAGCTGACCTATTTGTTATTAACAAATATTGTAAGTGTTATAATTTGCTTGTAAGGCTGTTTTTTTTTTTTTTTTTTTTTAAACCAAAATTTAATTGGAAACATGCAGGTTCTTTAGTAAAAATGTTTTTTGTTATTTATAGGCCTATTTAAGCTTATTTATTGTCTGTTATATTTAATTTATATTATCTTGTATCATTGACAGTTAATGTACTTTGAAATGTGGAATAAAAATGCCAAATGGGAATTTATCTGGTTTGTTCAATTATTATCCATCATAAACTGCATGTTACAAATATATGAATAATAAATAAATATATATATTATTTATTACACAATAAGCGGAGGCAGATCGTTCGAAAAAAGCGTTTGCCTCCGCCGGGCCGCCTTCTGGTATAAAGGCGGCGGAACGGCGGTTTGCCTGCGGGCCGGCGGCGGTACGAAGGCGGTAGGAAGCGGCAGCCGCCGGCGGTGCGCCGTCAAACGTGTTTGCGATTACGCAATTCTGACGCTTCTACAGCCGCCGGATCACCGCCGGTGGTCCGCCGACTCATTGCTATCTGGGATTTTTTGAAGAACGCGCCAGTGATGAGCACATGCCAGACCAACCGCCTGAACTCGACAATACTCACTATCAATTCAATCTAATAATCAGGTTAAGTAATTAAACGTGTGGCTGAGGGGGCGCCCAAGGATGATCATGTTTAATAAACAGTATGTTTTATTTCGCTTGTTTTAATTCTATGCTTAATGGGAAGTAAGTTTAAGGGCGCCACAAGAGGGCGCCTGGCTGCGCCCCCAACACATTTGTCGCCCTAGGCAACCGCCTAGTTCGCCTATAGCAAACGCCGGCCCTGCATTAATTGAAATGTCAGCTTTTTATTGCTGTTGTGTTTTCTTTTATGGCTGCAGCGGCCACTCGCAGGATAATGTTTTCATTGAGAATACGCCTGGTAAAACTCCCTCATCGGCTGTCTTTCTCTCTTCTTCTCTCGTGCTGTGTAGAGACTGTCCTGTAGAAATGAGAGGAAAACTGACAGTGAGCAGACAACATGAGCTCCCACATCTGTCCCTTTGCCTCATCATTGTGAGTAATGTCCAAAATAACCCAAACTGATTGTGGCACTCTGGCACGAACATTGCCACTGAGGAAAATGAGGTGGCCCGCCTGTCTGACAGCACCTGTCAAGCTAGGCCATGTTTGTGGACTTTGCGAGGAATAGAAATGCAATAAAGACATTACACCAACTGCTGATTGGCTTTATCTGCCACTCATTTATAGACCAAACTCGTTTACATTACATAACCTCTATAAACCTCTCAGAAATACAGTAGATTCCAATAAATCTGCTGTGGCAATTAAACAAACTTGGTCTTTTTAACAGGAAAGGGACATCTTTTATTCTTTCACATTCTGTCAGTAATTTGTAGTGTATGACGAATAGGTCATTTTTTATTCAACGCTCCATTTACTGCAACGTCCACTGCAATCTCACTTATCTTTTTCTCAATCTCTCACGTTCTCTAACATCTGTGTGAAAATGTGCATTTCAAGCAGACAGTTTTCAGTGGCAAGTCATTATCCCCATGAATAGTTCTGCTAGACTAGAGCACTTTCTTGCACTCTATTTATTTAAAAAATAACCATACTTTTTTTTTTTTTTTTTTACAATATAGCATTCGATATTCTTTCTGCTTTATTACAATAAATGATCCTTAGCCTTGAAATACAAAGCTGTTGCCATCAATGTTGTGTTCTTTAATGTCATGTTTTATTCCACACATGCGCTATGTGCTCAGCAGTACAGGGTAGGAGGAAGGAAGACAATAAGGCATGTCCAAATCAAATGAATGTGTCATATGATTAGGGATGTGACGGTGAGGATATTTTCCCACCGGTTAATCAATGTGACGACACCGGTAATACCGGTATCACCGGCGGGGTCTTTTAAATTGCTAATTTGAAAGCGAAAATAAAATGTGCACATCCGCATGGGCATTCATAACGGTTCATAAGTTGAGCTTCCATAGGAATAGTTTGTACTTTTCTAAATGATGTCTGACAACTCATTCTCACTCCCAAGGTGTCGAAATCTGAAGCATGGCAAGTGCCTTCCGCGTCACAATGAAGACGCTAAAGGCAGCCCTAGGTGTCACTATATCAACGCGCAGGTGCTCCATTGATTTCAGTTGTTTGCCCAATGCGTCAGATCAAGACGCATTTAACTCTTTGCATTTGTAAAAGCAGACATGATTTTATTCATATTTATAGGCTACTTTTATATTTTGGAGCAACTAACCCAACTCCTACCCTACTCTTACCTACTTCCAAACAATATAAAACACAAATAAAAGTTCAGTCACAGGTATTTATTGCAAAAACTGACCAAAAACAGTATAAAAGTATGAACTCATGTTGCATTCCAAGTCTTCTGTAGTCATACGATATCTTAACCCTTAATCGCCCCTCAAGTAGGGTTTACGTTTGAGTCCCTTGGGGTCAGATAGACCCCAAACTTTTACAGAGCGATTGCATAAGGAAATATAATTTTTTTACATGGAAAACTATATATCATTTTTTTTATTTACTTCTCAACTATACATTTATGCTGTGTTTTTGTGGGTATTTGGTAGTTTTTTACCTATTTACTGCACAAATACTTAACTATGTCATAAATTGGCTCATTAAAAATCATTTTTTTATGAAAAAATCACTTGAATGATGATCTTAAATAAATATAAATAGTTTTTGGACATTGCTCTATGTGTTAGGGATAGAATACCGCCATCTGTAGGTTTGTGGAAAAACTTTAGGAATTATAGTTAAAGAGAAAGAGAGTGCAATGACCACATTATCCAATAGAGGTCCATAGGGAAGTTATGCAAAAGTTAAGCTGCCTTTCATCTTTCTTTTATTTGCCCTTTTCCCTCTCTTTCTCATGATTGTTCCATGTTGCATTTGTGCTCTAGTATTTGTCCTTCATTTATGTATGGAATTTTTTCAGATTTATGCCAGTTTTGTTGATTTTATTTGCCAGTTTCTATAAAAATGCTCTCTGTTGCAGTCACACACATGTGTGTGTTTGTGTGTGTGTGTGTGCGTGTGTGTATGAGACAGAAAGTTCGTTCCACTTTGTGTTTATGCTCTAGGACCAGATCTTGATATAAATGTAGACATTTTCAGATTTATACTGGATTTAGTTGATTTTTTTTTTTACAAACAAAGTGAAAAAAAGCATTTTTTACATTTTCCCATTCATTGCCAAAATCCAAAAAAATGCTCCAGACACCTGTGTTTGTGTTTGTGTGTGTGAGTGAACATGCTTGTTCCATATTGCATTTGTGCTCTAGTATTAGTACTTCATTTATGTATGAAAATCTTTCAGATTTATGCCAGTTTTGTTGATTTTATTTGCCAGTTTCTATAAAAATGCTCTCTGTTGCAGTCACACACATGTGTGTGTTTGTGTGTGTGTGTGTGCGTGTGTGTATGAGACAGAAAGTTCGTTCTACTTTGTGTTTATGCTCTAGGACCAGACCTTGATATAAATGTGGACATTTTCAGATTTATACTGGATTTAGTAAAAAAAAATTGACAAAAAAAATGAAAAAAATGTATTTTTTACACTTTCCCATTCATTTTCAATGTGGGGTCAATCTGACCCCGAGGGACTTAAACGGTAATTTTTTTTTTACACACCTTTAGAACAACCAAATCAAGCCCAGATTTTTTGTGCATGTTTAGATAGATTATGTAGGAAAAGTCACTGAGTCTCATGGCCCTGAGATGAAGGGAACACTTTTAAAAAATGGAGGAAAAGTCCAGTGGGGTCAGCTGGACCCCAAGGGACGATTAAGGGTTAAGTTGATCATAATGTTTTAATCGCTGAAGTGATGATCCCGCCGCTCCGTGAACGCACTCATTCATATCTCATGCAAATGATACACGACTCTTGAGCATGACGCAATCGGCCACAAGACACACGAGAGCCAATGACATTTTACAATCAAAGCTGACGTAATGACGCAATTGGTCACGAGACATACGAGAGCCAATGTAATTTCACTATGAAATCTGACGTAACGTTTCTTCTGGCGGCAATTTTTGACATTTGAATGTGTGCATGATCTTCGGCGGATGAAGACGCTGATCACTTTTGGGGATTTTCTTCACACAAATCAATCGTTTGGCCTCGGAACACTTGGAATATTTGTACTTTTGAATAAATTGTGCCTGCAGTCATATCTGCCTGTTATATCTGTGTTTTATATCATATAATACACAAATGGGTAGGTGTAGGGATGGGATGGGGTTGGGTTACATGTTCAAACGTGTCTAAATACACACTGAGAAAAACGGTTAGGGGGCGGGACAAACGGTTGTCTTTCAAATTCCCTCTGCACGCCATAGGATAGCGCTACAACCAACCAGAGCAACAAAGAAGGTGAAGCGGAGCTAGTTGATAGATTCAACTTTAGCCTTATCCAGTCGGCAAAACTCCAAACACATCTTCCTTTCTTAAGAATGACTTCAGTGCCGTTCTTTGTTCTTTCCTCAAAGAAAAGCTTAACTCCAAGTTTTCCGGCCAAAGCCGATTCGAAAGATCGCTGTTCGCCAGCTTCTTTGTTTACGAGTAGCACGTGGAACCGCCGCAACTCTGCCGTCATTATGTTAAGCCCGCCCACCGACTCTATACACGATGTGAGTGGCCTGACCAGAGTTTGCTTTTTCCAGCTCGCAATCCAACGGAGAGTTGCTAGATGACACTGGCTAACATATTTGTACTCTAAGGTACTAATATGCACCTTTTAGGAGAAAAAAGGGTACAAAGATCTTTTTAAGTGTACTGCCCAGTGGCAAGCTGTTTGTTACATCCGCGACGTATGTGGGTTGTTTGTTTTCTTTTTTCTTTCTCTATTCTCAGCTATCCTTTGTTCTTAGGTTCATGATTGGTTGTTTTGAACATCAATCATCATTTGTTCCTGAGTGACATCCATCCCAAAGAACCAATCGGAGCTCGCCTTCCCTGTATAAAGACCCGGAAGTGACCAGAGGACAGAGGGCGTGGTTTTCTCTTGCTTGTTTTGCTTTCTTGTTGTTTGTTTCTAGCCTCCCCGATTGATGTTTGATTGGTTATACTTTGTTTTGAAAGTTTCTTTTTCTGATTACAACTTTAAGTTTGTACCGTTGATTTGGTTGGAACATGACTACTATTTTCTCGGACTCAGAGCAATGGGATAGTAGCATGTCACGTGACCTACATAATACAACACATTAGATTTTGCAATTGTTTATATACACCAGGTAAGGAGCGGATGCTACCCCATGTATTTATGTTTGTTAGTTAGTGTAGCTTAGTTGTGTAGTGTTTACTTTTGTCTTTATTTCTTAGTTAGTTGAGAACTTTAAATAAGTTAGTGGATGTTTTGTTTTGTTGATTTCTTTGCTTTAGCACCGCTCATTGTCCCTTGCTTTTGTGTACCGTGTTTTTGTTTCACTATATGTATATATATCTTCTGTAAATATTCTTTTCCTTGATCATTATTACTTTGTAAATCAATCGGGTGTTCGCTTATGATTTTGAATTACTAAAAGACTTAAGTTCAAATCTGTCTCTGCCTGATTCATGCAATCACGTAATTTATCAGTAACTGAACCCGTTCATTTATTTTATTTACATTTATTTTTCCTTAACACATGTTACTGACCCTATTACTCCTAGACATTTTTTTTCTTTTTAATAGGGAGACGTGACACTGTTGTACCCATAAAGGTACAATTGACACCCTTTTTCTCTGTGTGTAGCGTAAATAAAATAAATGTAAATACAATTATGCTGGCTGATTAAATTGAGAATCACACTACCACATGTCATAATGGCAAAATCATAACCCAATATAATTTCATCATGTTGATAACGTTCCCATGGCCAACGCGTCTGTGTATGACGCCAAAGGTTTCTCATTAAAATCAATGGAGCACCTGCGTGTCGATATAGTGACGCCTTGGGCTACCTTTAGCGTCTTCATTGTGACGCGGAAGGCCCTTGACCATGCTTCAGATTTTTGCTTCAGAACGGGTTGCGTCTGAAACTTTTAGCACTTCTCGTGTTTATTGCCTCGCTTGTTGTATTCCTCATTTGTAAGTTGGTTTGGATAAAAGCATCTGCTAAATGAATAAATGTAAATGTATCCTTCACTGTCTATGATATCCCACAACCCTGTGTATTCCATGACAACTGAGCTAAAAAAATTAATATGGCATCTGAAAATTGTGGTTGGTGGTCAATTTGTGTGTAAATGTATATATTTTTTTACCTGCTTTTCCCACTTTTGATGTCATTTCTAGCGAGAAACTACTATCGTAGTAATGAAATATTTGCTTACTAATGCTCTCTCTATTTTTTGTAGTTCCTTCAAGCATTACGCCGCCTCAGAAGTCTGTCCAAAATCAATTTTTAGAGGAACATTAATGCGCAAAGTCAGATGCCTAAGGTTTCAGAAGCAGCCTACTTAAGATCAAAGCACGTTTCTGCTTCAGTGAAGAAAAAAAAACAATTTTAAACAACATGAGGGTGAGTAAATGATGAAAGAATTTTCATTTTGGGGCTAACTATTCCTTTAAGGGGGCTTGTGCACCAATAATAAAGTGGGTTCTTGCTCTCTATCTGCCTTATGCATTCAGATCAACTAAATGTCAATCTACAGGGCTGACCTCACTCCGGAGGGACTTGACAGAAAATCAAGCACGTTTCATTTGCATCAGAGTGACTGTAAATCAATCATGACATAATTTTACTAACTGTCTGATTTAAGAAGCATATGTAGATACACACACACGCACACACTGTGCTGTGTAAAGCTCATACCGGTGGACTGTAGAAGCATGTGAGGAATGATGACAGGGTCCACACTTTAATGGGCCCCTCTCCTCAGACTGTTTTTCTAGCTCATCTGGATTCTATTAAAGAGAAGCTGTCTGACCGTTGCTGTCAGAGAGAAATAGGGAGGAAAAATGAATGGAAGCAAGTGAAAAGAGCAATGATAGGCTGAAAGAGAAAGGAGAGAGGGTGATAACGGAAAACAGAAATAAACAGACAAGAAAGGATCACCAGAGAATATGATAACAGAGAATATTTAGAGAAAGGGGTCCTCCAGAAAGCTCTGCTAGAGGCAAAGTGACAGAAAATCTGCTTTTAATGACTTTACACTAAAAGAGCAAAAATAAAGCTGTTCAAA
Organism: Gobio gobio; assembly: GCF_949357685.1. NCBI lineage: Eukaryota > Metazoa > Chordata > Actinopteri > Cypriniformes > Gobionidae > Gobio > Gobio gobio. The sequence goes on from NC_137115.1 coordinate 49,384,805, forward strand.
TCTTCTGTTAATGCTTCTGATCAGAAGGATCACACTGTGATGAAAGTGGACAGTGAAAGCTGGAGCTTTCCTCCTCAGACAGCGTCTGCCAGGCATGGGCTCCTCTTGGCTCAGTAGCTCGGCACTCGTGTCATGGCACCAGCCTGAGTGGAAATTTCTCCCAGCTCATCCAAATCTGCACACTCCCCACAAATCATTTCAAGATGGATGTTTCAGAGATTATAGACAAAATGAGGAGAAAGGGACAGTGAAAGAGAGATAGAAACAGAGCAGCATTTTACTGAATGCTCAAGACGTTTCAATAGGGTTTCTGAACAGAGTTCTTTCTGAGTTTAAGAAGAACCCGATTCCCAATTAATAATTCCAACTCATTCTCGGAACGGATCTGTTTTTATTTTATTTAACCTTTAAACAACCATTAGATAACATCTTTAAATTGGTTTGCCTGAGCCGTGTTCCAAGAGCGCTGATATTACTCATACATGATTGCGTATGGAAGCCCATTTCCTCCAAAAAACATGCTTTGATAAATCATGATTAGGATTTTTTTTTTTTATCGAAATTATGACATACTAAGACATGATTACAAGATAAAAAGTCATAATTATGGCAAGTTGAAATTTTAAGTTGACTTATCTCATAATTTGACTTTTTAATCATCATTTTAACAGTCTAAATTATGAGATAAAAAAAGAACTATGACAAACATTAATAATTGACTTGTAATCTCAATTTTAATTAATTTATTTTAAATTATGATATAAAAAATTATCAATATGATAAACATTAATGATTATGACAAGTCTATACTATTATGACTGTAAATCTCATAAGTTTGACTTATCGCAGTCTTATAATTATAACAGTTTAAATTGAGATAAGTTTTGATCATGAATTAAATGATGATAAAAACTCAAAATTTGAAGGCACACTCTAAAAAATGCTGGGTTAAAAACAACCCAAGTAAGCAATTGCAATCTGCTTTTTTTAACCCAATCGCTGGGTTAAAACAACCCAATTGCTGGGTTGTTTTTAACCCAGCATTTTTTTGAGTGTATGACTTATCTCATAATTTTGATTTTTTATCTCATAATTATAAGAAAGTGTAAATTATGAGATAAAAAAAATAATAATTATGACAAACATTATTAATAAAAAAAATGGTCTCAACTTTTATAATTATGACTTTAAATATCAATAAAAATAAATAAATTATGAGATAAAAAGTAATAATTATGACAAAAGTCGAATCTTTTATAATTATCTTTAAATCACAAATTATTTATTTTAAAATGTTGACGTCATCACTTTTTATTCGAAATTATGACATACTAAATCCTAATTATGTCATAATTTTGACATCATAATTGGCAATGCTACATAACAACCCAGGTACTGAAACTGATGCAACTTTTAGGTCTCTAAAACGGATATTGATTGTAGTAAATACGAAAGTCAGAGAACTTTACTATAATCTTACTGTAATATTGATGCTTTGTTTATCTTATTGCCATATAGTTAAGATTGTACAAAATACATTTTATATGTATTTTTTTTATGAATAGCCATGTAATATTTAAAAATATTATGATGTGATGTAAAAAATATTTCCATGAAATAATTGTTCACGTTCAGCACCTTCTGAAATTCTTTCAAATCATTAGTAATGTAAATGTGACTGCAAAGGCCCCCGGCTCTTTTAGCTCTCAGAGTGTACATGTGTCACAGATGAGTGACAGTTAAACTCAAGCCAATTTTGGTTAGACGGGCTTCTTATGCAGCACTGTTGCCAAGCCAACAGCTTTTGTGGGTCAGGCTTAATTGGTGACCTAGACGAGCAAGACTGGATGAGTTGAGTGATGTCTCTCTCTGTGTGTGTGTGTGTGTGTGTGTGTGTGTGTGTGTGTGTGTGTGTGTGTGTGTGTGTGTGTGTGTGTGTGTGTGTGTGTGTGTGTGTGTGTGTGTGTGTGTGTGTGTGTGTGTGTGTGTGTGTGTGTGTGTGTGTGTGTGTGTGTGTGTGTGTGTGTGTGTGTGTGAGAGTTTTTAATCCTTGTCCTGATTCCTACTGAACTCCAAGTGCTATACGCATCTCTCAGCAGCTGTGTGTCTGTTTGCACATGTGTGTGTCTTCACAGTCTTCACGCACTGCCTGTCCGGATATTCCACTCTTGCTCTTGTCTGGAAGTGGGTTCTGCGTGAGAAATACATTTTAACAGCTTTTCCACAATGCTAAGCTGGAAGTGTCATGTTTAATAATAAATCAGTTTTAACCCTATGCCTTTGTTAAGACCCAACATCTCTCTCTGAGCCCTCGTCTTTGGTTTGTTTTGTAGTGTATGGATGTGTTTCTTAAAGGGTTAGTTCACCCAAAAATGAAAATTCTGTCATTAATGACTTACCCTCATGTCGTTGGACACCCGTCAGACCTCCGTTCATCTTCGGAACAGAAATTAAGATATTTTAGTTGAAATCTGATGGCTCTGAAAGGCCTCCATTGGCCCAATGGCACTTTACACTCTCAAGACCCATAAAAGGTACTAAAGACGTCGTTACAAAGTCCATCTCACTACAGTGGTTCTAAAATAACTTTATGAATCGGCGACAATAGTTTTTGTGCGCAAAAAAACCCTAAACAACGACTTACAAAGTGATGACGATTTCAAAACAAAGCATCATGAAGCTTCGAAGCGTTATGAATCAGTGAGTCGATTCAGCGGTTTGAATCGCCAAATTTCAGCAGTTTGGCGGTTTGACACGCGATCCGAATCATCATTCGGCTCAGTGATTCATAACGCTTCGAAGCTTCATGATGCTTTGTTTTGAAATCGTCATCACTTTGTAAGTCGTTATTTAGGGTTTTTTTGCGCACAAAAACTATTGTCGCCGATTCATAAAGTTATTTTAGAACCACTGTAGTGAGATGGACTTTGTAACGACGTCTTTAGTACCTTTTAAGGGTCTTGAGAGTGTAGAGTACCATTGTGCCAATGGAGGACTTTCAGAGCCATCAGATTTCAACTAAAATATCTTCATTTCTGTTCCGAAGATGAATGGAGGTCTGACGGGTGTCGAACGACATGAGGGTAAGTCATTAATGACAGAATTTTCATTTTTGGGTGAACTAACCCTTTAAACTACTGTTTATATACTTTGTTTCTGGCCTGTACTTTTCACATTCTGACTAGTTTATACAATTTATCTGCTATGTCCAACAGTGTGTTGAGAATAGGCATGGATGAGCATTTCCACCAGAGTTTCCTTTCCGCCACATTTTAAAGGGGTCCTATTATGCCCTTTTACAAAGTCTTAATTTTGTCTTGTGCTCTGATTGGTTAGCTGGCCCAGTGTTTTGTGATTGGCGAAGCGTTTTGAGTGAAGAAATGACAGTGAAATGGCATTTTCATTTCTTTTGGGATAAAATGTCTGTTGTATTTGTCTTTCTAAGGCTAATTGCAGCAATTAGTGTATCTTAAATAAACACAAATAACATTTGTACATTTGTACCCTTTCTAAAAAATATATAATTTTGCATAATTTGACAAAATTACAGGTTAATTGGAAATTACGAAATATATTCTGTTCACAAGTGATACTTTCGTTACCTGGATGTCACAACTGAGGGACATTTTTAATCTTTAAAGAATCAATATTATTCATAATTTACATCCTTTTTTATATTTTAAGATAAAAAATCAGAGTATGCGACATGGGAAGAAGGCATTTCATTAAAGCAAAAAGAAAACTTTTGCCAATAAAGAATATATATACACACACTATATTGGCAAAAGTTTTGGGACGCCTGCCTTAACATGCACATGAACTTTAGTGACATCCCATTCTTAATCCATAGGGTTCAATATGGAGTTGGCTCAACCCTCAAGTTTAGGAGTGTGTTTATGGGAATTTTTGACCATTCTTCTAGAAGCGCATTTGTGAGGTCAGGCATTAATGTTGTTGAGAAGGCCTGGCTCGCAGTCTCCGCTCTAATTCATCCCAAAGGTGTATCGGTTTGAGGTCAGGACTCTGTGCAGGCCAGTCAAGTTCCTCCACACCAAACTTGCTCATCCATGTCTTTATGGACCTTGCTTTGGAACATGTTGGAACAGGAAGGGGCCATCCCCAAACGGTTCCCACAAAGTTGTGAGCATGAAATTGTCCAAAATGAGTTCCTTTCACTGGAACTAAGGGGCCAAGCCAACCCCTGAAAAACAACCCCACACCATAATCCTCTCTCCACCAAACTTTACACGTGGCACAATGCAGTCAGGCAAGTACCGTTCTCCTGGCAACAGCCAAACCCAGACTCATCCATCGGATTGCCAGACAGAGAAGTGTGATTGGTCACTCCAGAGAACACGTCTCCGCTGCTCTAGAGTCCAGTGGCGGCATGCTTTACCCCACTGCATCCCACGCTTTGCATTGCACTTGGTGATGTAAGGCTTGGATGAGCTGCTCGGCCATGGAAACCCATTCCATGAAGCTCACTACGCAATGTTCTTGAGCTAATCTGAAGGCCACAAGAAGTTTGGAGGTCTGTAGCTATTGACTCTGAAGAAAGTTGGCGACTTCTGCGCACTGTGCACCTCAGCATGTGCTGACCCCGCTCTGTGATTTTACGTGGCCTACCGCTTTGTTGCTGATGTTCTCAATTGCTTACACTTTGTTATAATACCACTAACAGTTGACTGTGGAATAAATATATTTTTTTTACTTCATAAATATGTAATATAAATAGTTTTAAATCTGTTTGTTTTCAGTCATAGGTCATAGGTCATACAAATACCCCAAGGTTGAAGAAGCACCAATGAATTAAGAAGTTTTTCTGCATGTTTAACTAATACTCATAATCACCAATTTTCTTATTTGATCCCATTTTTCTTATAAGTTGACATCCCTTCCTATTTAATTAAATATGAATTAAGCTATTTAAGCCTTGCAGAGTGTGAATGTGTGTTAAAAACAGCAGGACTTCGGACTTTTAAATCCGCTCATTATTGTACTCTCAGTGCTGATATTTCTATTCGCAGTCACTCATTAAGAAGTGTGTGAAAGAGACAGAAAAACCTTTTAATTAGAGGAGAGTCATGTGCAGGAAAGGGAGAGCTGGTCTGGAAGTCTGCATTTAGTAGAGAATAAGAAAAACATTTTGCTTGATTAAAGATTGTGAGGGGACAAAAAAGGAAATATTCTTCTCTTTTTAATTGGTCTCCCCTGTCTTTCCCTGCTTTAAAGAGGTGATCTTTCTCCTGCAGGTCTGCTGTTTGAGAAATGGATTTCTATCAGAGTGAGTTTGGTAATTGTCAATGTCTAGAGTAACTCGAGTGACTTCTCCTGAGCAGAGCTGCGCTGTGCTACCAGTCATTAATAATACTCAACGCTTGTCCTTGGGCATCTCGTCTTCCCCCACTCTCTCTTTCCTTTGCTCTTTTCCCTTTTCCTTCTTGCTTTTACCGTCTCCCTTAGGGAAATGTCAAAAGCAAAGAGAAATCATGTTTCTGCTCAAAAATGTCAGTCCTGGCAGCCTTATCTCAGTATGCAATCGCTCTCTGTGTATATGTGTGTGTGTTTACATGCCTCCTTGTCAAAATCTTTTCATCTCTACATGTTTGACAAAAGTAAATATGCCACATATACTGTAGCTTTTATGAATCCATCACCAGCAACAGCCCAATATTTGTCAATGTTTTTGTTTTTACCTTTCAGTAACATATATAGGGCCCTATCTTGCACCCAGCGCAATTGACTTTGTACACCGACGCATGTGTCATTCCTATTTTGCACCCGCGCAAAGCGCGCTTTTCCCTCCACAGAAGCACGTCGCTAAACTAGTGAATGCACTTGCGCTCCCTGGGCGGTTCAGCGCAAAAAAGGAGGCGTGTTCCGGCGCAAACAATCCCTGGTGCTATTTTGCTGTTCCATTAAACAATAGCGCCACTGACCAGAAAAAACCTAGTCTAAAGTCAGTGGCGCGTTGCGCGTTGTTCATTATGCTATTTTAAGGGCGCATGCTTGACCATAATGTATAGCGTGCACAACGCGCATACACTTTGCTCATGTAATCTACACAGATGCAACAGTTATTTTTGCAAATCATAAATTGTTACACTAAAAAAATATTAACACATGAGATGACGGAAATCATTGTGGTGTGCCACGAAGATGTGAAAAAATAGGCATAAATCTAGCTTACAAATGATTCAGGCTAATTGTAATAATTAAGGATAAGACCTGTTTGCAATAGTGGCAAGACATATATGTATATAAGGACATCTGACAAATTGGTTTGTCCGTCAAGAACCAGGAAAAAAAATCGACTGAAAAACTGAAAAAAACTGAAAGACTGAAAAAAAAAAGACTGTGAAATCATCTTTACCATAATGTACAACATTACAACTTCACTTCTCTGTCTTTCACTGCTCTTACAAGCACATCAGTCTCCTCGGCTGTGAACCGCTCCTGGCGTGCGCCTGGTAAATACGCCATAATAATAGCAATCCATTATGGAACTTGCGCACCTGCTTTTAAAGGGAATGTTGGATGACGCTCGGATTGGTTTATTCACGTTACGCCCAAACCACACCTATGAATAATGAAGCTACTTCAGACCAACCCATTTTAGATTTGCGCCGGGCGCAAGAGCCATTTATCCCGCCGGGAAAATAGCAACAGCGCCGAGACCCGCCCACAAAGTTACTTGCGCTTCGCGTTTTTACACTTGCGTTTCAGATCGTTAAAATAGGGCCCATAGTGTGCATATACAGTGCATGCATAATTATTATGCAAGTTGATATTCTGATCATATTTTTGTTTTCCAAGCACATTTCAACCCACATCAATCTTAATAACTACTATTCATTTTATATTTTATCATTTATAAGTTATATAATTGTTAAGGAAGGCTGGAAGTAAAAAGACTTCTTCAATTCAGGTGCATGGTTATTTAGCAGGTTTTCTTTTACAGGTAAAATGGGCCAAAAAAAGAGATTTTACTCAGACTGAAAAGTCAAAAATTATTAAATGCTCATGAGAAGGATGCAATACCAATGCAATACTAGAAATGACAAAATGAAGGCGTGACCAATGGAAAGAAAAACACTTTTTGGTTCACCAGGGTCATACAAAAACAGGCCAAGAAGCAAAGACACATTTTAAAGGAACACGCTGACTTTTTGGGATTTAGCTTATTCACCATATCCCCCAGAGTTAGAAAAGTCCATACATACCATTCTCATCTACGTGCGTGCCATAACTCTGTGTGACGCACCCACCGCTAGCCTAGCTTAGCACAAAGACTGGAGGTAAATGGCTCCAGCTAGCCTACTGCTCAATAAGTGACAAAATAACACCAACATTTTCCTATTTACATGTTTTGATGTGTATAGTTACATCGTGTACTAAGACCGACGGAAAATGAAAAGGCAGATATGGCTAGGAACTATACTCTCATTCCTGCGTAATAATCAAGAAACTTTGAGCCGTACCATGGGTGCAGCGGCGCAATGATATTACACAGCGCCTGAAAATAGTCCCCAGCACGATCTCTGTGCAAGCAGGTTGTCACGTTTATGTTGACGGAATTTAGCCTATTTTCAGGCGCTGTGTAATATCATTGCGCCGCTGCACCCGTAGTACGGCTAGTACACGATGTAACTACACATCACAACATGTAAATAGGAAAATGTTGGCATCATTTTGTCACTTATTGAGCAATAGGCTAGCCGGAGCCATATAACTCCAGTCTTTGTGCTAAGCTAGGCTAGCGGTGAGAAAAAGAAAAATAAGAATCACAAGCTGAAGCTGAAACCCTGCTTAATAATCATGCACACCTGAATATAACTGCCATATGATGAGCCAAAACATGACCAGTCACAGGTGAAGTGAATATCATCACGTTTATCATCTCCAAACAAGGCCAAATATTAAGGTCTGGGTAACATGTTGGATCATGATCAGGAATAAAGATCTGAGCGGCTTTGACAAGGCCTAATTGTTATGGCAAGACGACCGGGTCAGAGTATCTCTGAAACGGCAAGGCTTGTGGGTTGCTCTCGGTCAGCAATGGAGAGAATTTACCAACAGTGGTCAGAGGAGGGACAGACCACAAACCGGCGTTAGTGTGTTGGGCCGCCAAGGCTCATGCATGAGGCAACGAAGGCTATCCCATCTGGTCTGAGCCAACAGAAGGTCTGAGGCACAACAAGTCTCACTAAATTTGAATGATGGTTATAGGAGGAATGTGTCACAACACACAGTTCGTGATACTTTGCTGTGTAGCTGGAGACCAATCAGAGTGTCTATGATGACTTCTGTCCACCGACGAAAGCAATGGGCGTTGGAACTGGACCTTAGAGTAGTGAAAGAAGGTGGCCTGGTCCAATGTGTCCCATTTTCTTTTACGTGGGTGGCCGTGTGTGTGTGTGCCGTTTACCTGGGGAAGCACCAGGAAGCAATGTGGGACGACTAGAAGCCAGTGGAGGGAGTGTGAAACTCAGGGCAATGTTCTGCTGGGAAACCTTGGGACGTGCCATCCATGTGGACGTAAATTTGACACGTGCCACCTACCTAAACATTGATGCAGACCAGGTACATCCCTTCATGACACTGGTGTTCCCTGGTGGAAGTGTTCTCTCCGCAGGATAATGCACCCTGTCACACTACACACATTGTTCAGGAATGGTTTGAGGAACACAATGAAGAGTTCAAGGTGTTGCCCTGGCCTCCAAATTCCTCAGATTTCAATCCAACTTAGCATCTGTGGGATGTGCTGGACCAGCAAGTTTGATCCATGGTGGCTCCACCTCACAACCGACTGGACTTGACGGCTCTGCTGCCAGATACCACAGGACACCTGCATGGGCCTCGGAGGGTCAGGGCTGTTTTGGCAGCAAGTGGCAGACCAATAGCATATTAGGCAGGTGGTCATAATGTTTTGGCTCTCTAGATGGCAGAGGCTGATAGGACTTTACATGCAATCTGCTAGAAATCACATTTAATTGTTTAAATGCAGTGTTCATTTCGTTGACAAATAATTTTCGTCATAATTTTCGTCAACAACCTTTTTTCACTGACGAAAACGAGACGATAACTAAATAAAAACTAATGTTGGATGACAAAAACTATGACGAAAATCAACTGTCATTTTCGTCAACAAATAAAAACGAGACGAAAATGTTAGGGAGGGACGATCAGGGAAGAGAATTGACAAAATGTAAAAAAATGTGTACCTTGAATGCAATGTAAGTCGCTTTGGATAAAAGCGTCTGCCAAATGCATAAATGTAAGAGATCCAGTCAGAACTGATATCCTGTGTAACAGATGCGCACATTTGATCTGAACGTGCTGATTTAACGGTGGGAAAACACACGGCCTACAGGCTCACGCATCCCCAATACAGCGCTCCAGAGTGGCTCACAATCAATCAATAACACACATTTATGCCAGGCAATTGTTTATGAACTAATGCTGATGAATAATGACAATGTTTACTTTACAATGTTTATATAGTAATATGTTTTAGACGGTTGTAACAATGCATATTTTATCTCCCTCATCTGAACTTGAAGCATCCTGCAACTGCAATAGTAAGGCGCATTTCAAAATAAGAGTCAATGTGTATTTCGAGCTTGTTTATAATTAAAAGTCACGCATTATATATTCGTTTTTGGTTACACAATAAACTGTATTTAATTTAATTCCCATTTAATTCATAGTCAGGAGGAAAGACCAGTATTTGACACACATTCAATAAAATATCAGGGTTATAATAGTTAACTAAAACCATTAAAAAAACTTCATTACTTGAAATTAAATAAATGTTAACTGAAATTAAAAAAATAAATAAACAAACTAATTTGAAGCTTTAGCTTAACCTGATATGGCCTACTAACCAAAACAGAAATAGAAAGTTACAAAAACTATATAGATGTTTTTAAAAAACATACAAAAAAGAGAATTAAGCTTTCGTGTATTTTTAATGTCAAAAACAAAATGTCAAAATGTCAGTTCAAGTGACCGTCGGTTATGTAGGCTAATGTTTAAATGCTTAATGTATTACAATTTAACTAAACTCATTAGATTTTTTTTCTAAAATCGTATAATATTTAGTCGACTAAAACTAGACTAAAAACAATTCAGGTGACTAAAATATGACTAAAACTAAATGGCATTTTAGTCCAAAGTCTATGACTAAAACTAAATCAAAATTTGCTGTCAAAATTAACACAGTTTAAATGCTTGTTCAGTGTTCGCTTTAAGCTGGTCCCTCCACCTCCCCCAGCACCACCTGTCTGAACTCAATAATATTTATACAATATAATGCAGTGTGTGTGTTTTCACACACACACACACACACACACACACACACACACACACACACACACACACGCACACGCACACACACACACTTTATTATTTTAAAATATCATTGAAAAGTGCTAATATTGCATTCTGAGATATATGTTTGTATTTCATCATAAATATGCGGCTTTGGTTGGATACACATGTTCCTGGTATGAAATGTTTTGCTTCTTCTGTTAGCAGAACGCTCTGCGTCAGGAGCCATATAGCCCCGCTCTGACTGTGAACTCTGTTGTCATGGCGACAAAGACACAGTAACATGTATAGCTCTTAAACACAAGCTTGCATGTGCTGCTGTATCTGTATGAGTATAGAAACCATGACTATAAATATTAATATGGTTTTCGTAGCTGATATCGTTTCATTTTGATCTACACTTCACATATTTCAATGTGTATGGATGCATGAAAGATGAAGCATGTGTGCATATTTTAAAGAGCTTGTTAACCTCTTTTATATTAAGCCAGTCTTCCAGTAACACCCACTCTCATGAAGCCTCTGTCACTTTGAATGCGCTGATGATTCTGCGCATTGAGTCGCTAGTCCGCAATCCAGAACACATGATTACACTGAAACCTCTTTAACCTTTTCTGTTTCTGGCTTCTGTCTTTATCTGCTCACCGCAGAGCAGTAAATAAACGGCTTGATATTTCAATTCAACAATCCTGAACAGATATCAAATGTTTCCAGACACATTTCTGTCTTGCATGCATAACACTTGTACATTTAATGTTATTGTTTGTCTCCGAATTCTGTATTTCCACTTCATCTTCGCCTGTTCTGCCTCTTTCTCTGTCTTCATTTAGTCCTCCCTCAATACTTAAAAGTGTGTCACATTATTTAATAGGATAGTACAAAAAATAGGCTCTTCCTCATTTGCAGCCTTTTTAAATGGACTCATGAAATTGAATAGAAGATTTATTTTTGAGGAGTTAAGCGGCGTGTCTTTCCATTTTAAGTAATTGCTATTTTAAGTGGACTTGATAATCTATAACTGTCATGAATTAAAGTAGTTACATTGTCATGTGATCACAAGATTTGCCCTGCAGACAGTAAAATCTATAATTCCTCGGTTCAAAAGGAAATATGTGCACAAATGATTAATACAGTGGAAAAAATAAAGAAGTCTGAGAACACAAGTGAAAGGGCTTATATTATTTTCTGATGAAATGTTTCATTACAAATTTCACAGCATAACAATTTTAGTGAAACGTTGATAGAAAAATATTAAACAGAACTGTTTTCTTGAGCAGCAAATCCACATATTAGAGTCATTTCTGAAGGATCATGTGAAACTGAAGACTGGAGTAATGATGCTGAAAATTCAACTTTGATCACAGGAATACATTACATTTTAAAATATATTGAAATACAAAACAGTTATTTTAAATTGTAGTAATATTTCATACATTCAATACATGTGGTTTGTCTCCCTTTTCTCATTAAAGGGATAGTTCACTAAAAAACGCTGTCATTAATTACTCACCTCATGTCGTTCCAAAACCCGTAAAGACTTTCGTTCATCTCTGGAACACAAATGAAGATCTTTTTTATTAAATCTGAGAGCTTTCTGTCCCTTCATTGACAGCTACACAACTACCACTTTGACGCTTCAAAAAGTTCATAAAGAGATCATGAAACTAATCCATATGAATTGAGCGGTTTAGTCCAAGATTTCTGAAGAGACACGACCACTTTATATGATGAACAGATTTAATTTAGACTTTTATTCAGATTTAAACATTCATCAACTCACACATCAGTTGTGGTAAACGGAAACTCAAGCATGTCCGCTTGATGTGCAAGAACCAATGAGGTTCATTCTTGTGTTACGCAGCACGTTTGAGCTTCTGCAAGAACCAATGAGATTCATTCTCGTGTTACGCAGCACGTTTGAGCTTCTGCAAGAACCAATGAGGTTCATTCTTGTATTATGCAGCACGTTTGAGCTTAACCAATGAGGTTCATTCTCGTGTTATGCAGCACGTTTGAGCTTCTGCAAGAACCAATGAGGTTCATTCTTGTATTATGCAGCACGTTTGAGCTTAACCAATGAGGTTCATTCTCGTGTTATGCAGCACGTTTGAGCTTCTGCAAGAACCAATGAGGTTCATTCTCGTGTTGTGCAGCACGTTTGAGCTTCTGCAAGAACCAATGAGGTTCATTCTTGTGTTACGCAGCACGTTTGAGCTTCAGCAAGAAACAATGAGGTTCATTCTTGTGTTACGCAGCACGTTTGAGCTTCAGCAAGAAACAATGAGGTTCATTCTTGTGTTACGCAGCACGTTTGAGCTTCTGCAAGAACCAATGAGGTTCATTCTTGTATTACGCAGCACGTTTGAGCTTCCGCAAGAACCAATGAGGTTCATTCTCGTGTTGTGCAGCACGTTTGAGCTTCAGCAAGAACCAATGAGGTTAATTATCATGCACGTTTGTGCTTCAGCAAGAACCAATGAGGTTCATTCTCGTGTTACGCAGCACGTTTTAGCTTCTGCAAGAAACAAAGAGGTTCATTCTCGTGTTACGAAGCGTTTCGTCCAGACGGATCCGGCGTTTTGGGAGCATAAAAAACAATATTTTTATAAACCGGTCTTCCGACCATTGCTGTACCCCTCCTAGCCATAACTCTTCTTCTCCGTTTTTAGTGTATTTCTGTGGCAGAATTACAGCGCCACATACTGATCTGGCATGTATACTACATCGTTTTGAGTCGTTTTCAGTGGTTTCTTATGTACGCAGATATTTCTGGAGACGAGGGGGAAAAAATTGGATAGGGAGAGCTGGCTTCATGTGGATGTGGTTAATCAAAATAAAACAGATGCCAGTCAACAGTCATTTGTGGGTTCTCGTTATTTCTATGATGCTCACCTGGTGTCGAGGCAGGGAAGAATGTACCATGGCTTTTTCCCGTTTTCAGCCTCGAGTGGATTGTCACATAATCACCAAGAGAGTGGGAAATGTGCCTCAATTATTAAGCAGGGCCCTGTGGCAGTGCTGTCCGTTAGCTAGCAGTAATTAACAATGTGTTTTCGCCGGTGTAAACGGCTTAATAAGACGAAGGAAGTCTCGACGGGAGAGTCAGATTAGAGGTGTGAGGTACGAGTTCATTTACAGATGCCCTCTTATAAAGCTGTTAAAATGAACTCCCTGCAGCCGTCTTTTAGAGATGTGGACTGCAATTCTCATATTAACTCCATATTAACTGCTAATAGGGAGCTGGCTTCAAAGAGAGCATCATATATATGTGTGTTTGTGTTACAAAAGATTTTAATTTCAAATAAATGCTGTTCTTTATTCAAAGAATCCTGAAAAAAAGGTATGGTTTCCTCAAAAATATTAAGCAGAACGACTGTATTCAACATTGAATATAATAAGAAAGGTTTCTTGAGCACCAAATCAGCATATTAGAATGATTTCTGAAAGATCGTGTGATCCTAGAGTAATGGCTGCTGAATTTTATAATGATTTTCTGTTGTTGAACTGTTAGAAAGGAGGGGAGCATGCAAGCACGGGAATTAAATGACCCACCTACTCATTTAAAAGTCAATATATCTGTTGTCTTGAAAAAATTATTTATTCGGCTCCAAACTATTGATCGCCGTCTTTGCAATTTACCGTAAGCCTGAGTCGTCTATGTAGATAAGCAGGAGTCTGTAGAGATCTGAAATGTTTGTCTCTGTCTCTCACTAACACACTCACACATACATCCCCCACACAGGAGCTGCCATAATGAATCATATTACAGAAATTTCGCAATTTTATTTTGGCTCGGTGCATGACAAATGTTGTTTGGGCATTCCCCTTAGAGGCTGTTATTATTATAATGACTCGTATCAGTTTCAGCCTGCCAAAGAGGGGTTGAGCTGAATCCCAGTCCAACAATGCTGGAGCTGTGTCTGAACAGGAAAGAAGAAACACGTCCAAGTGCTCGCTGAGCTCAGTGTAGGCAAGAATTATCTAGAAAAAAGGAACATGTGTTTATGTACTTTTATGGGTTATTTTCATTCTGTCACCATTGTCTTTTGCTGATGTTGTCTTGTGTTTTCCAGGTTGCTTATACTAACATCCACATGGCTGTTCCCAAACAACAGGAAAAAAAATTCAAAGTTGTAATTAAAACATATATTATTGATACAAAATACCATTCCAGTCTTTCTACATCAAAATTTCTATGTGTTATTCAATTCGATTCGATACATATCACGAAACTGAGCTCACGATACGATATTATTGCGATACTCCAAGACATATGGTAAAAGGTTAACAAAAAATGTACTGTTGATTAAAATGCTATGGTATTACATTGGTGTGGAAATTAATAGGATTGAACTTGGTGCTGGCAATACAATGCACGGGACAAAAGTGACACCAGAATAAAATTATTCATGATTCTGAAACTGAAAATACAGAATTAATTTAGACGAATTTGCTTGCACTCTGTCACTGACTAGATATATTTAAAATAATTCAGGCCACTTTTTACTGGTAGCGTAAGATCATTGGCATTATGAGGACCCACAAACATTCCCCCATTGCATTATTATACATTATATTCAACATTATATATAGTAGTTTAATGTACTGACACTAAAACTCTGTAAACCTTTTATTTATTACTTTTTTATTTTGGGTGAACTGTACACAATATAGATTGTCACTATCCACGATACAATTGTCACTATCTACATATTGTTGCATTTTTGTATTGCGATATATTGTGACACGATATGCAGTATTGTTACACCACAGTTACTTGCCATTTCTTCGTAATTACCTGTGATATTTACTAGCGATTTCTAAATTAAACTAGTTTTGAAGTAAATCATACGCCAATACGGACTGCCGGCACATCCGGGAACTTAACTGTCAATTTTATCACCGCCCCTTTTTAGGGGAAAAAAAAAACTAGACTTCTCATAGACTTCAATACAAAATATCGACACAAAACAACGTCCAATACTGTATATTATGCTACTGTCACTTTAATACACAGATCTAACATGCGATTTCTTTACATGCTGTTTACATTTACAGACTGTGTCTGTAAATTTGTGTGTTTTTGACATAAACTTATGTGTTTTTGACAGTTTAAGCACAATACAACGTGAAAGAGAACTTGGTTTAATACTCATGTGATGCGCCGTCTGCTTCGGGTGTGTGTCAGAAAACCATAAATTAGAAGTTTAGACTGATATGGCTTTAAAATGCATGCAGATAATAAACTTTCACGATGATGAAGAACTGCAATGTCACGTGAGCGTGAAGACAATAGAGATGATAATAAAAACCAAACAGATGTTTTAGTTTTTGGCATAGTATCCGAGGCACGAGCTGTACAGGCTCCGCCCTCTTCTGGAAAGTGGGGCGGGGACTCAGCAGCTCATTTGCATTTAGAGATACATGCACAAAAACAGCATGTTTTTCCTTCCACTCAAAAATTGCCATTTACAAAAGGGTATAATAAAGGATCTGTGGGGTATTTTGAACTGAAACTTCACAGACACATTCTGGGGACACCTGAGACTTATATTACATCTTGTAAAAAGGGGCGTAATAGGTCCCCTTTAACCAAAATAACGTCCCCTCCCAGCAGCGACATCTCTTCTCTGATGACGTGTTTAATGACGTGAGGATGAACTGTCACTCACATGAGATCCAACAATAGCAAACCACAACCATTCAACATTCCAATCAATTCCTGATTGACAAAATCAAGTCCCGCCCTACATTTTTTCTTGTTTGAGAAGCCGTTTCACTCACATATTCATCACAGTAGAGAAGAAAAGACTATCGCAACTTCCCTTTCATGGCGACTTTGATTTTCAAACCATGAGCATTAATACAGAGTTTGTTCTCTATTTGTTGTTGCAGTATACAACTTAGTAGATGTTGGAACATGGCTGTATTGAATTCTGTTGAAAATATTTGTTTTGCATGGCCTTATGCTTGATTTTATGTAGTTGAAACAGGCAAACCCCTCAAATAAAACGGGGTGTCCACTTATATTTTGGCCATATGGCAGAATATATTTTCTTTATGCTTGATTGACTGAGGGCGCAGACGGGTAGTGCATAGATGAGCTCAGGAGTGCAGAGATGTAATGAGAAGTGAGACAGCTCTCCTCCATTAACAGCTGTAGCCAACTGTGCACACCTCTACCAGATGTAGCCGTCGGCGATGTTGTTGCTAAGGAAGTGCTAGTATCTAAGCATTAAATAGCAAGTTAACATCCTCAACATATTTTGCTCCTTTAACTATAGTGTGAGTAAAGACATAATCAGGTATTCTCACTATGCATTTATGATGAGATGAAGCAGTGTTCTCTATAGAGATGTATTAGGATGTGGTGCATCTGCTTTTTTAAAACCTTCAACTTATTACAATTAATTAATCAATTTATAGAAATAGATCACCCAACTAAGACAATTAATAAATTAAAATTACTAATCTAATATTTATTACATATATTGCACAAAATACACTTTTTGAATGTTTTTGAAAGAAGTCTCTTAGTTCACACAGAATGCATTTTTCCATTCAACTGCTACTTTTCCAATGGTTTTCAATGATAACCGTTGCACTCACGTCTTTTGCAGAGTCTCGTGCACGACGCCTTTCTAAAAACAAGCTTCACTTTTTTTCTTCAATAGACCCTTTTCACATTTCTGGGTTTCTCAGAGCGGAAGTCGTCATAGTTGGGTTAACTTTTATAGCGGTGAATGAGAGTATACATTAAATATATTTTTTGTGTCCCCATTTGCTCAAATAGCAAAAGAAAAACTCCACAATAGTGATTTCTCAACTTTCAAAAAGAGGGAAAAAATAGAGTGAGATTGATAACGGTAGTGAAAAGAGAGAAAGATGTTAATTTTTACCATCACTCCCATAGACGCTGTATTAGAAATACCCTCACAGCAGCGGTAACTTGTCTTTTGTAATTTGATGCAAAAGTGATATAATACAAAATAGTAGTGATATAAATGTACATACATCAATTTTGCAGGATTTACGGTATTGATGACCGTTAAAATGCATCATCACAGCCTGTAAAAAGGGTCTATCCACTGCCCTGCGTCTCATGTTTTTAACAGCAAAAACGCGTTGTGTTTGAACCGACCCTAATGTTTACCAAGGCTGCATTTATTTGATCGAAAAAAAAACTATATAAAATATTATTACAATTTTCTATTTTAAAATATTTTTATGTAATTTATTCCTGTGATGGCAAGGCTGGATTTTCAGCATCATTACTCCAGTCTTCAGTGTCACATGATCCTTCAGAAATCATTCTAATATGCCGATTTTCTGCTCAATTATTATCAATTATTGTTGGTGCTCAGCTATTAGTAATGGTTCTTAATACTATCAATGTTGAAAACAGTTTTTGCTGCTTACCATCAACATCTTATCCAAACATTTGAATGGTATTGTATCACAGTTTGCACAAAAATGTAGATAATAATAATAAATGTTTCTTGAGCACCAAATCAGCATGTTACTGAACAAAATTATAAACGCAACACTTTTGATTTTGCCCCCATTTTTCACGAGCTTATCTCAAAGATCGAATACTTTTCTATGTACACAAAAGGCCTATTTCTCTCAATTATTGTTCACAAATCTGTCTAAATCTGTGTTAGTGAGCACTTCTCCTTTGACAAGATAATCCATCCACCTCACAGGTGTGGCATATCAAGATGCTGATTAGACAGCATGATTATTGCACAGGTGTGCCTTAGGCTGGCCACAGTAAAAGCAAAAAAAAATTATTATATATATATATATATATATATATATATATATATATATATATATATATATATATATATATATATATATATATATATATATATATATATATATATATATATATATATATATATATATATATATATATATATATACATATATATACATATATATATATATTTATATTTAAAATACAAAAAAATTTAAATACAAAAAAATGTATATATATATATATATATATATATATATATATATATATATATATATATATATATATATATATATATATATATATATATATATATATATATATATATATATATTTGAGAGAAATAGGCCTTTTGTGTACATATAGCAAAATTCTCAATCTTTGAGTTCAGCTCATGAAAAATGGGGGCAAAAACTAAGTGTTGCGTTTATCATTTTTGTTCAGAATGATTTCTGACAAAACATTTACTGTGTATAAAGTTTAAAATCTTCTGAAAATTCAAAAGAAAATTCAAATAAATACTTCTTAATCCCAAAAATCCTGACACTGACAAAAATCTACATTCCAGAAAATAACTGGTCCCTTTTTGGTCTCGCCTAGCCCTAAATGCAAACTGCAGGGTGTGAATCAGAGTTAAAGTGGACGAATTGCTCATATTCTCATTACATCTGGCAACATTGAGTACACCACACATAAAAGTCTGGAAAGTTCATTTAATTGAACTTGAAATCTATGACGAATGGATTAAAAATAGAAATGCAATGCAAGCAAGGAGACGAAGCAAGCAAAATGAATTTGCTCTGACAGAAATAATTGATAGTTGCCTTGAAGTGAATCAGCGGACTTGCCCTTAAGAACGAGCCATGCTAGTCGTGCCCTACTTTCCTCCTATCACCATCCAGCCAGCCCTTGTGAACTGAACACTGGAGGTATATAGAGCCTTTCTGGCACGCTTGGCCTGTCACAGAGGGTGAAGCACAATGCAGACATCCGAAAAGGGAGGGGTGGTGGTAACATAGTTAAATGAGATGCTTTTCTTATTCAGTTCCCCTTCACACTGTCCCTCGCTGTCCTACGCCCATCATGTCTCTGTAACTGTCATCATTGTCTGAATGATGTGCATGTCTATCACTTGTCCATCTGAAAGTGCCTTTGTCAGCAACTCACTGCATAGTGTGACAATTCGGTTGGTGAGCTAAAGGCAAGCACCCGAAAGTGCTGAGATGAGGCATCTGCTCACAGAAGTGGGCTGTAGTCAATGTAAGAGCACAAATTGTGAGAGTGGAGGTTTTAAAGGTTTTCTCAAAAGAAATGTGACCGCTTTAAATCATGCTATTCAAGAGAGAAATTTTTTTTTTGTCCATACAGTGGAAGTCAGTGGGATTCAGTGTTATTTTGGACCCCATTGACTTTTATTATGTGGACAACAACACTTGTGGCAAGTCAGTTTGACTTATTTCGATTTTGAGTTGTACGAAATACAGGTTACCGTCATGCCTGAAGTGCTGACACACTGATGTGTTTTAGAATGCATACAACATTTCTATTATATTTACGATGTTTGCGGGTCAATTTGACACGCATATTGCTTTGTTAAATGCAGCTGCAGAGACCCAAAAGAAAATATTTTTTTTAATGTATTTTTGTTATGTCAGTTCCCTTTCGTTCAGTCACTACGACGTACGTTAGTGACTAACGAATGGGGGTTTCGCTTAGAAGCCAATCATCTTCTTCGTATTCAACAGCGCCCAATGGCAGTGCCAATGCCATGGGCATGCGGAATTTGCATGCGTAACTCCGCCCCACCTCGTGGGTATATCAGGAAGTACGCTGGCAACATCGCATTATGTTTCTGCTTTGGAGCCAAGAGGATCTCTTCACTCCTACAAGCCTGATCTGAGTCTTCGACAGCTTTCGAGACGAGCAGCTTTCCAGAGGCGTTGGTGTTACGGCGCGTTCCAGTGATCATCATACTGCCTGCCTGCTGATCTGCGCAGTGGTCCGCTAGACAGCTGGTGTGTGGTCCCTGGGCGCTTCGGCGTTCTCTGCGAGGCTTTCCTCTCATAAAAGAGCTTACACGTGACGCGTCCTTTTCAGGATGTCTCGTCCGTGTACTTCTGGGTGTGGTCGGTTGCTTTCCTCCTCTGATGGGCACGAACACTGTCTGGTATGTTTGGGCTTTCAGCATGCTCAGACAGCGTTCGTGGATGCGTCATGTTCTCACTGCGGGAACATGACCATCGCAGTGTTGCGGTCAAGACTCCATGACCTTCGTACTGAAGTGAGAGTCCCCTCTACCACACCCCGATCTACTGAGTCCCAGAGGCCCAGTACTTCGGCTGGTGGTCAGGGTGACTTGACGGTTACGGTGTGGAACAAAGCCCCGACGCTCATGCCTCGGGCCACACCCCCGTCTTGCACATTGCAACCCGCGAGCGTTCAGATGCAGATCGCGGGGCCGGCTCCGGCCCCCCCGCGCATCTCATTTGGCGCTCCGGAGGAGGATGCGATGTCGATCACCGCATCACAAGGTGGGCTCGAGTCCTCTGGAGATGATGACTCGGCTGTGCTGCCGCCTTCGGGCGTGCCAGCATTGCCCGAGTCAGATCCAGAGCTGACAGCCATGTTGTCTCGGGCAGCCGCGAGTTTAGGGATCGAGTGGAACCCTCCACCCTGTCCCGAACGCTCAAGGCTCGACGATTGGTTTTTGGGGGCTCGCGCTGACACCCGTCAGTCCTTGCCCTCAATACCTTTCTTTCCCGAG
Organism: Gobio gobio; assembly: GCF_949357685.1. NCBI lineage: Eukaryota > Metazoa > Chordata > Actinopteri > Cypriniformes > Gobionidae > Gobio > Gobio gobio. Next base: position 49,405,663 of record NC_137115.1, read on the forward strand.
CTGCATGAGGAACTCACGCGGTCCTGGAAGTCCCCGTTGTCTTCCCGTGACCGTTCGGTGACTTCCTCCGCCTTCTCCGTCCTCGATGGGGCGGCAGCTAAAGGGTACACTGGGGTCCCTCCAGTTGAACGTTCTGTTGCGATGCAACTGTGTCCTCAGAGCGCTTCAACCTGGCGTGGTGATCCTAAGCACCCCTCCAAAGCCTGTCGATTCACATCAACCTTGGTGTCGAAATCGCACAGAGCCGCGGGGCAGGCTGCCGCTTCGCTGCATGCCATGGCGATCCTCCAGGTCTACCAGGCCAGGATCCTCAAGGACATGCACGAGGGTGGAGTTGATCCGGGGCTCTTAAATGAGCTGCGTGCCGCCACCGACCTCGCTCTCCGGGCGACGAAGGTGACCGCACGCTCCCTGGGTCAAGTGATGTCCACAAATGTGGTCCAGGAGCGTCACCTATGGCTGAACCTGGCTGATATGCGGGACACCGAGCGGACCCGGTTCCTCGATGCCCCCATATCCCAGGCCGGCCTCTTCGGCGGGGCGGTTGAAGACTTTGCCCAACAGTTCTCAATCGCCCAGAAGCAGACTGAGGCAATCAAACACGTACTGCCCCGGCGGCCAGCTGCTGCCTCCACCCAGCCGCCGGCACAGTCGCCTCAGTCTGCTCCACGCCGAGGACGCCCTCCTAAGGCTCCCGCCCCTCCCACCCGGTCCAAGCAGCAGCCTTCACCCGGGCCGGGTCGCGGAGGAAGCCGTAGGAAGGCGTCCAAGTCCCCTCAGGCCGCCCCGCGCCCCGCTAAACGCCAGGCCAAGCGGCGCTCCTGAGACGGACGGCTCAGGGATGGGAAATTCTTTCAAGGAGATGGTAGCAGGACCACTCCTTCCCCCGGTGGAGGGCCGGGGGAGAATCCTTTGTTCAGCTGCTGGCCCCCGGGTCAGCAGCACCCTATGTTGGTCAAAGAAAGAATTAACACTCCCATCCCTGAGCCCCCAGTGTCCGGTGATGACGGTGCGCGCCACCCACGGGTCCCGCCACTCGCATCCCACTCTGTCGCCAGCCTCCTGGCAGAGCAGACCCCAGTGGAACGTGCGTCCTTCCCTGGTCTCCTCTGTCAGGACGCAGCTGTCAACCGTGCCCCCGCACCGGGACGCCCCACAGCCTCCCATGTCCGGGCCGGTGACGCTGCATCGCTGCAAGCCCACACCGTGTACGTCTGTACACCGTATGACCCCGCTGGTGCAGTTTCTGGATGTCTGGCTTCAGCTTCCAGGGCTGTCCCGCTGGGTCGAGCGGACCGTCAGGCGCGGCTACGCGATTCAGTTCGCGCAGGTTCCTCCCTGCTTCCGGGGAGTCCGTTCCACCATGATCGGGGCCAACGCCCCCGTCATGCGAGCGGAGATTGCCACCCTACTGGCGAAGGGTGCGATCGAACCTGTCCCTCCAGCCGAGATGAATTACGGGTTTTACAGCCCGTACTTCATTGTACCCAAAAAGACCGGTGTGCTACGGCCAATCCTGGACCTGCGCGTCTTGAACCGTTACCTTCACCGGTTTCCGTTCAAGATGTTGACAGCGAAATGCCTTTTCGAATGCGTTCGTCCACACGATTGGTTTGCAGCGATCGACCTGAAGGACGCCTACTTCCATGTCTCCATTTTGCCTCGACACAGACCGTTCCTACGGTTTGCTTTCGAGGGGCGGGCATATCAGTACGCGGTTCTACCATTCGGGCTATCTCTGTCCCCTCGCGTCTTTACGAAGATTGCCGAGGCAGCCCTTGCGCCCCTTCGGCAGCACGGGGTCCGCATCCTGAACTACCTCGACGACTGGCTCATACTGGGTCCCTCTCGAGAGCAGGTTTGCGGACACAGAGATCTGGTGCTCCATCACCTAGCCCGTCTGGGCCTTCGGGTCAACTGGGAGAAGAGCAAACTTTGCCCCGCGCAGAGGATCTCTTTTCTCGGTATGGATATCGACTCGGTCGCCATTTGCGCGCAGCTTTCGAGCGAGCGCGCGCAGTCTCTGCTGACTTCCCTTCGACAACTCGAGGGCAAGAGTGCGGTTCCACTGAAATGGTTTCAGAGGCTCCTGGGGCATATGGCATCTGCAGCCGCGGTAACGCCGCTCGGATTGCTTCATATGAGACCGCTTCAGCACTGGCTACGCGATCGAGTCCCGAGATGGGCATGGCGGTCTGGCACGCTCCGGGTCCCAGTGACCCGGGCCTGCTTACAGACACTCACCCCGTGGTCGAACCTCAGTTTTCTACGGACCGGAGTGTCCTTAGAACGAGCTTCCCGGCATGTTGTTGTGACAACAGATGCATCATCCACGGGCTGGGGTGCCATGTGCAATGGACAAGCAGCCGCGGGCTCCTGGACAGGACCCCAGCGCCTTCTGCATGTCAATTGCCTCGAGTTACTGGCTGTACGGTTCGCCCTGCACCGCTTCCGAGCGTTGCTGAAGGGTCAACATGTGCTAGTCAGGACAGACAACACGGCCGTAGTAGCGTACATCAACCACCAGGGCGGTCTACGCTCCCACCGTATGTCTCAACTCGCCCGCCATCTCGTTTTGTGGAGTCAGAAGCGCCTGAGGTCCCTTCGTGCTGTCCACATCCCTGGAGACCTGAACTGTGCAGCCGACGAGCTCTCACGGTTTCAGCCTCTCCCCGGAGAGTGGAGACTCCACCCCCAGACGATCCAGCTGATTTGGGAACGGTTCGGCGACGCACAGGTAGATCTGTTTGCCTCCCAGGACTCTTCCCATTGCTCCCTGTATTATTCCCTGACCGAGGGCACCCTCGGCACGGATGCACTGGCGCACAGCTGGCCGTCAGGGCTACGCAAGTATGCGTTTCCCCCAGTGAGCCTTCTTGCACGGGTACTGTGCAAGATCAGGGAGGACAAGGAGCAGGTCATGTTGGTCGCCCCGCTTTGGCACGGCCAGACCTGGTTCCCAGAACTCTTACTCCTTGCGACAGCCCCTCCCTGGCCTATTCCTCTGAGACCGGACCTCCTTACTCAGAGACGGGGCACCTTTTGGCACCCGCGTCCAGCGTTCTGGAAGCTCCACGTGTGGCTTCTGGACGGGACACGGTAGGTTTGAGTAGCCTTCCACCTGCGGTGGTCGCTACCATCACTTCCGCTAGAGCTGAGTCTACACGACGTCTCTATGCGTTGAAGTGGAACCTCTTCGTCACATGGTGCTCTTTCCGCCAAGAAGACCCCTGGAAATGCCCGATCGGGTCCGTGCTATCGTTTCTCCAGGAGGGGGTGGAGCGAAGGCTGTCTCCCTCCACCCTTAAAGTGTACGTGGCCGCAATATCTGCCTACCACGATCTCCTGGGAGACAAAAAGGTAAGTCAGCACGACCTGATCATCAGGTTCCTGAGGGGGGCGAGGAGACTGAATCCTCCTCGCTCTCCTCTCGTTCCCTCTTGGGACCTCTCAGTAGTCTTAAGTGCTCTGCAGAGGCCTCCCTTTGAGCCTTTGCGGTCGGCCGAGATTAAGTTCTTGTCTATGAAGACGGCTCTGCTGACCGCATTGGCCTCGCTTAAGAGGGTCGGGGACCTGCAAGCATTTTCGGTTGACGAAGCGTGCCTTGAGTTCGGGCCGGCTAACTCTCACGTGATCCTGAGACCCCGGCCCGGATATGTGCCCAAGGTTCCTACCACTCCGTTCCGAGATCAGGTGGTGAACCTGCAAGCGCTGCCTTTGGAGGAGGCAGACCCAGCCTTGGCATTGCTCTGTCCAGTACGCGCTCTCCGCGCCTACGTAGACATGACGCAGTGTTTCAGGACCTCAGACCAGCTCTTTGTCTGTTATGGTGGAGAGCGGAAGGGAAGCGCTCTCTCAAAGCAGAGGTTGTCTCACTGGATAGTGGACACCATTGTTTTGGCATACCAGCAGCAAGGCCGATCATGTCCCCTTGGTGTGAGGGCACACTCCACACTCCACGCCTCCTCTTGGGCTCTAGCGCATGGCGCCTCGCTAACAGACATCTGCAGAGCTGCAGGCTGGGCGACACCCAACACATTCGCCAGATTCTACAATCTCCGAGTGGAGCCAGTGTCCGACTATGTACTCGCCCCTACGGGTGGCCGGTAATGGGCCAGGCTCAGGTGTCTTCGCTTGCTCGCCATTCCACTCCCAGGACTGGATACGTGCGATATTTTCCTCAGGTGAGCTCCCCGAGAGCCCTGAGCTCCTCCAGCACTGCTTACGCCGACATCAGTTCAGTCTGCCCTTTCGAGCCCAGACCCTCATGTCCAGCCAGGTGCTCCGTGTGCATGGTTCCCCTCCGGTGACCCCCACACGAGTATTCCCACCGTAAGCCTCCTCAGTGAGCAGGTGTCTTTCCCTTGGCAAGCCCCTGCCACCCCTAGGGTTAAAAATCCACCTTCGGCTGGTACCCTAGAGATCTTCCATATGCAACCCTCAGCGGGTCATATGTGTATTCTCTAAGTCCTCCCTACGGTAGGCATCTTGGCATTCCCTCACTGGGATATGCTTCCCAGTGTACCTTGGTATTCCTGTGATAAGTGGGAGTCCTACGGCCTTAAGTGGCAGGTCTCACACTTACGCAGGGCACTGGATGACAGTTGAGTGGCGTTGTTGAATAGGATCCCCCATTCGTTAGTCACTAACGTACGTCGTAGTGACTGAACGAAAGGGAACGTCTCGGTTACGTATGTAACCCTCGTTCCCTGAGGAGGGAACGGAGACGTACGTTTCCTTTGCCACGTCAGCTGTGCTGCCTGGAACGCGGAGTTCAGTCTTGGCTCCTGCAGCAGTAACATAATGCGATGTTGCCAGCGTACTTCCTGATATACCCACGAGGTGGGGCGGAGTTACGCATGCAAATTCCGCATGCCCATGGCATTGGCACTGCCATTGGGCGCTGTTGAATACGAAGAAGATGATTGGCTTCTAAGCGAAACCCCCATTCGTTAGTCACTAAGAATTTCACCTAAGAATTTCACCTACTGTTGCACTTGTGCATATGTAGAGTGACAAATAAAGTGATTTGATTTGATTTGATTTGACTAACGTACGTCTCCGTTCCCTCCTCAGGGAACGAGGGTTACATACGTAACCGAGACGTTTCTCAACTAACCTCTGAGGGTATTTACATTCATGTATTTTTTGCAGATGCATTTGTCCAAAGAAACTTACACTACATTGAAGGCATTCATTTTAATCAGTTCATGCATGATCACTTTGCTGGGAATCGAAGCCACTGATCTTGGCGTTGCTATAGCGGCATCCACTTTTGTTTGAGTTTCATGAAAGAATTTTCGACTCTTCTTATGTTTAAAATGTTCTCATGTTTTTGTTATTTTTTGTAATGTATGAGAACAATTAAAGGGATAGTTCACCCAAAAATGAAAATTCTGTCATCATTTACTCACCCTCAAGTTGTTCCAAACCTTTATGAGTTTCTTTGTTCTGCTGAACACAAAAGAAGATATTTTGAAGAATGTTTGTAACCAAGCAGATAAACTACCATAGTAGGGGGGAAAATAATATGGTAGTCAATGGTTGCTCTATCTGCTTTGTAACAAACATTCATCAAAATATCTTCTTTTGTGTTCAGCAGAACTAAGAAACTCATACAGGGTTGGAACAACTTGAGGGTGAGTAAATGATGACAAAATTCTCATTTTTGGGTGAACTATCCCTTTAATATTAAAGGTTTGTTGTTGTTGTTTTTTACCAGATATTTGTTGTTGTTGGTTTGTTTGTTTTCATAGTGTGAATTTTGGTTGACTGTATTTAATCCATTTAGGGTTAAATAATCATAATAATCATAATCTTAACCATATTTTGAACCAAATACATGGGTTAAAATAATCTTCAAAATGTCTTACCTTTGCGTTCCACAGACAAAATAAAGTCATAAAGGTTTGGAACGACATGAGGGTGAATAAATGGCAGAATTTTCAGTCTAAGGGCTTGTTCACACAGAACACGTTTTTGCTTAGAAGAATGTGAAACGCGGGCAGTGGAAAGGGGGAAAAACGCACGGTCTCAAGATGTGATTTTCAAAAGTTTAACTTATTTCAAAGAGGTACTATTATGCCCCTTTTTACAAGATGTAAGATAATTCTCTGATGTCCCCAGAGTGTGTTTGTGAAGTTTTAGCTCAAAATACCACATAGGTAATTTACTATAACATGTTAAAATTGACACTTTTTGATGGTGAGCAAAAACGCACCGTTTTTGTGTGTGTCCCTTTAAATGCAAATGAGCTGCTGGTCCCCTTTCAGGAAGAGGGCGGAGCTTCAAGAGCTCATGTTAGCAGCTCTGATTACCTCACGCAGACACGCACTGAAAATGTCAGACACTGTTCAGCCTTTTATGTTCAAACCAGAGTCGGACAATGATGGATAGATTCAAGAAGAAGTGGCACAATGTAGAATGCAACAGGACATTTCTGAATGGTTAGTTGATGAATTTATGTAGCTGATGTGGAGTTTACTATCTTAAAATCATTAGCATATTCTGTCATGATAATCTATAAATCGCTCGTGTGGGAACTGTTGTCAGATCCTTCAGAGCCAGAGAATATCTGCTGCATGAAGATAGAACAGGTATAGTTTAGTTTAATTACGGTTATAACTTTTGTTGTCATCTTGCTTTTATGACATGCTATTGCATTTGTTTTAAGTGTATGACAATAAATGTGAAAAGATGGATGCGACAGATTGACACTCCAAACTCTTCCTCTTCTCAACATGGCCTCACTGCAAAAAAGGGGTGTCTAAAAACAAGATATAAACACTAAATCTAAGGGAAAAGATACTCAAAATAAGTCAAATTATCTGTCCATGCAGCAAAATAATTTCACTTAACAAGATTTCTTGTGTAAAGTTAAACACTTAAAATAAGAAAGAAATTTACTAAAATAAGAAATTCACTCTTAAAACAAGATAAATTATCTAACACTTCAAAATATAAGTTTTTTTCATCTTGGTAAGAACCAAATAATTTGCAGTGGTTTATGGTTTATGATGTCCCCAACCTGGGAAGAAGCTTGTTGTAGTCACTATAGCTGTTTGCTGTAGTCCTTAAAAAGTGATTTCTGTAAAAGAAAATATCTCCCTTTGCATTGTACTGTGAGCATCGTAACTTTGCAGATACTGTTTATGCTCAAACAGCAACATTAACATGAGCGCAACGGTTATACACATCCATCTAGCGCGTGTTTACATAGAAAAACAATGGAAAAGTGGATTGGAATGGAAAAACGTGTTCTGTGTGAACGGCCCCTAACACTTTAATTGAACCATAATTTATCATTCTTCTTCCCCTACTTACTACAAAAAGATCATCTCAAATGCAATACTTATCTCTTTATTCTTCTCAACTCTTAGAAGATGCTGTTATCGCTGTGGTGAAAATATGTTTATCATGGTACAAGCTGTTAGCAGGCAGTATTTGTCATAAGTTACAGTATGCTGAAGTCTGTTGTCCTGTGGGTATTCTGCTCTCTACTCCCTATGGGACTCTCAGATCCCAGTGCAGTCAATTATGATGTGTCCGCAGGCTCCGGTCTGCATCCAACTGATATGCAGCCTGGCTCATTCAATCCCACTTTGTCTCAAACTGCCATTACTCACCCAAACTGTGGGCTGGTAGACAGTGAGAACAGATACAATTAATAGCATGAGACATGTTAGAAGCTTTATTGTCAAATCAATCTTATCCATCAGTGCTAATAAGCTGATGAATCACAGGTTAAAAAAGGTAAAGTTTAGGAGTCTAGGAGGTGTAGGTGGTGTTCCACCTCCATACACTACGGAGATTTGTTTTTATTAAAAACAAGAGAAATTTCCTGTTATATGGCATCATGCATTCTATACAGAAGGTTGCAAGTCAAATTTAGCATACAAATTTGCCAGCCCACTCAAAGCAAATTATTTGTTATTAGACAATCACATACTCGCATCTTTTTTGATTGTACTGTAAAAAGCAGGGTTAGCAATGGATCTTGAGCTGAGACTCACTGCACCATATGGCGCGCTGACAGCATTCACAACTTACTGATAATTACTTAAAGGTGCACTATGTAAAAATTGTTCAGTAAAATATCCTAAAACCACTAGACCAGTGTTATATATTTTGTTCAGTTGAGTACTTGTATATCCCAAATGTTTCCAACTATTTGTAAATCGTGAGAAAATTGTTATTTTACCCAAGGAACTGGGATGTGTGAGGGAGTCGACTGTCAATGGCGTCATATCTGCGTTACCCTCGTTTTCCGGTTTATTTTGCAGAAACGCTTTACTCTCACTGCAGTGTGCAACAAGTGTCATACCAGCTGCCGAGCGAACGCACAGAGTAACGTCATAACATCATTTTCAACACACTCAGATGTATCTAATATGATAATCAGAGCTGCGTTACCTCATACTCATGACCGGAAAAGCGGAAGTGGCGCCGGCGACTGTGGCATAATAAAAGTCCCGCCGCTCACGAGGTGTGTGTTGCGTTCATCTTATTAACAATCGCTCTAGTGGCCTTGTTCAGCTCCACAACACTCAGTCCTGCTCTGCTTCATACTACAGTAATGTTAATAATCGCATCCATGAACATGATTTCTGCCCGAGTCCTATCCCGATTATTTTCCACCGGCTGTGAGGTGAAGACCACATGTCCCAAGCTTCTGCGTGCAAACTTGGCGTCATCAAACTACGCCTTTGTTTTGAATAGGCGACCTCTAGTGGACGGAAAAGTTACATACTGCACCTTAAAGCAACTCCTTTTATTGCCATGACACCTATTTTAGCTTAATATCCTCGTTGCAAATTGTGGCATGTTGCAAAGCATTCCAATCTCTTGTGTTTTTATGACGCCATCAGCAATTAGTCAACATCCACTCGACTGTAATGGTGCTGAATATGCTGATTGGTTGAGTTCATGCAGCATTTTAATTGGTGGACTCCACGTAGCATTTAAAAAAAAAAGTCTGTCGCGGTGCGTGCAGTAAGAGTTGTATTCGAATCAACAATGGAGTTTAAAAAATATGACAGATGGACCGATGACAAGGTTCAGTTTTTATTAAGCTTATATGCGGAGAATGAAATGGTACTTTAGACCGCGAAGGAAACGCAGATAGCAACAGGTCTGGGGGAAAAAAGTTCCTGGGACAAATTGTTCTGGGTAATTTCAGTCTTAAGATTCTATTCTGAAGTAGGAGCTAATTTAGGGTGTGTTCACACCATAGACTGTAAAAAAATATGGACGTAGTGTCCATGATGTCACCCATAGGATTCTGAAGAGCAGTTCTGAAGTGTTAGGGTCGAGCTGGCTGTCGCCATCTTGGCAGCGTGTCACTCCCGGAGAACAGAAAATTGGCAAAGAGGCGGGACGTGGGCGGAGTTGAGGTGACGTGATGACTAACAGACAGCAGACAAACGGCAATTCACCCGTCACTCAAAGTGGCCACGCCCTTAATTATGCAGAACGTTAAGGCTTCATATAATGTAAACGAATGAGTTATAAAAAAAATATTCACCCCCCTCACAGTTGTCATGAAGGGCAAAATTAGCCGTATAGACCAAAACCACAATTTGTACCAGGCTGTAAACATGTTTTTTTTTTCTGCTGTAAAGTTGGGCATTTTAACATGGGGCTCAATGACATTCTGCTCTCTTTTGGAGCCTAGTGGCCAGTCGATGAATTGCAGTTTAAGTCACTTCCGTATTGGCTTCAAGAGAAACTGGGGGAGGTTGCCGCTTGGTTCACACTTGGCATGTTTGGTTCGATTAAAATGAACTCTGGTGTGATTGCTCTGTTAGTGCTGCCATACAAACCCTGGTGCACACCAAACAAGTGAACCAAGACCTCTTAAAAGATGGTTTGTTCTTGTTCTGCTTGCAAATTATTTCTGGTGCGCTTCTTTAATCACAAAACTATCAACTTCAAAAAATCTGGTTGTTCAACCCCTCGTTGTTCCAAACCTGTATAGATTTCTTTATGCAAAAAATAAAAGATGATATTTTAACGAATGTTGGTAGTTTTGGTCGTTTGGACAAAATATACAGTGGAAGTCAATGGGAATCCAAACTGGTTACCAACATTCTTCAAAAGATCTTCTTTTATGTTCCACCGAGAGAGAGAAAGGCAATGTTTTGAGGTTGAATACATTTTGGTGGAACATCCCTTGTAGATATGTGTATATTATAATTGATAATTTCCCATCTCACTGCAATTTAAGTGTGTGTTGTTTGGCATTGGGAAACTGACCTTAGAAGTGTTATTTCCTAAGCAGCAATGTTCTGTCTATATACAACTACACACATCATGCCTGTGACCAAATAATAGGCTACAGTAAATATAAACACTCCAACCATGCACCAAATTTTTATTAACAATAACAAAAAATATGATTATTTCCAAAACCAGTCTCATTCCCCATGCTGTTCTGAACACGGTTGCTAAGAAACAGGTAAACACAAGTACTCAGCTCCAAAAGAAGAGTAGTTATTTGTAGTGCTCTTCAAGCAGCAATCATCAACAGTGGACACATCCATCTCAATCAGATGGGCAAAGCTAGCTCTCCTATTAAACAAAATGTAGGGTACAGGTATCTGAGAGCATTAGTGGTTATTCGGTGAGAGGTACAATTAGGGTGTCTCATAATAATCATCTTCAAGTAAGAGCTAATTAGAAAGTCTAGATTTAATGTAGCTTATTTATATAACCTGTTTCTTGTATATTTGTAAACAGATTAATTCTCACTCTTGCTGCCTTGACAGCTTCCAATTTTAGCATTCTTTGGACACCATAATATGGCAATGCAAAACAATTCTGTAATAAGCTGTTATAAAATTAATGTGAAATGCTGTTTGCAACCCATGTGATCTTCCAAAACTTCCAAGTGAAACAGGAGGCTAGCTAGTAGTTGCTATGCGAGTAAACCTCACTCCTCTGATCTCAACAGACGCTCTAGCTATTGATGCTAGGGGTTGCAGCCTTTAGCCTCCTTGTTAGAGCATCCGACTCTCATGCCGGCGGACCCGGGTTCGAGTCCCTCTTGGAGCGGGGCGGTTCGAACAGGAGGGGTTACATATGCAACTAGAATAAATAGAGTGGGTCGTTTAATGATAAACAGCAATATTTAACTATGTTTACACTCTTAAAACTAAAGGTTCTTTATTGGCATTGACGGTTCCCATAACCTTTAACATTGAACCTTTCCATTGCTTTACTGTGGAAAAGGGTTCTTTGGATTATTAAAATGTTCTTTGCACTAAGATTTTGTTCTTTCTTTTATTCACTACAAGTTCTTTGTGGAATCTAAAATGGTTCTTTTATTGCATCACTAGGGGCTTTCGCACCAGACAGTTATAAGAATTAGCAGCAGGGCGGTCCCTCAAGAACTGAATGTTCCTCTAGGGTCATTCTGGTTGCATTCGCACGGCCAGTAGAAACTCTGATGTGATGTATGCCGGCCGACAGCAACATCATTTACGCACCGCATTGAGTGTCAACAACTTCGTACTCACACTGGACGTAGGCGAAAGTACCGCCCCAACCAAACGTGCGAGGACTAATACAAATGCCTTTTACCAAAAAACACTCCATCTTCAAAATCGCCTGACATCGTTGTTTTACCTTTTTGTTTGCTAAACTGCTGAAATTTGGCGATTCAAACTGTTCATTCGACTCACTGATTCATAACGCTTCGAAGCTTCATGATGCCTTGTTTTGAAATCGTCATCACTATGTAAGTCGTTATTTAGGGTTTTTTTGCGCACAAAAACTATTGTCGCCGATTCATAAAGTTATTTTAGAACCACGGTAGTGAGATGGACTTTGTAACGACGTCTTTAGTACCTTTTAAGGGTCTTGAGAGTGTGCATTGTGCCAATGGAGGCCTTTCAGAGCCATCAGATTTCAACTAAAATATCTTCATTTCTGTTCCGAGGATGAACGGAGGTCTTACGGGTGTCGAACGACATGAGGGTAAGTAATTAATGACAGAATTTTTATTTTTGGGTGAACTAACCCAAAAATATTCAGAGAATAAAGTTTATATTCAGAGAATTAAATGGTACTGGACCGTGAAGGAAGCACAGATAGCAACAGGTCTGGGGGAAAAAAGTTGGTTGAAACGCGATAATTTACTCACCACCATCTCATCCAAGATGTTAATGTCTTTCTTTCTTCAGTCGAAAAGAAATTAAGCTTTTTGAGGAAAATATTCCAGGATTTTTCTTTACATAATGGTTTTCAATTGCAACCAAAATTTTGAAGGTCCAACTCAATGCAGTTTCAAAGGGCTTCAGAGACTCTGCACGATCCCAGACGAGGAATATGGTCTTATCTACCGAAAACATTGGTCATTAAAAAAAAAAACTGAAGAAAGAAAGAAATGAACCTCTAGGATGAGATGGGGGTGAGTAAAATATCAGGAAATTTTCATTTTGAAGTGAACTAATCCTTTTAGGACCGCATTGAACGTCAACAACTTCGTAGTGTAAAGGTTGAGAAGTAAGTAGCCTATATGTAAACTGTACTTTAGACTGCGAAGGAAACGCTGATAGCAGCAAGTCTGGGGGGAAAAAAGTTGGTTGAAACAAGGCTTAAGACTCTAATCTGAAGTAGGAGATAATTTAGGGTGTGAGTGTTCACACTTGGCGTGTTTGGTTCGATTAACATCAACTCTGGTGCGATTGCTCTGTTAGTGCTGCCATACAAACCCTGGTGCACACCAAACAAGCGGACCAAGACCGCTTAAAAGATGGTTCTCGTTCCGCTTGCAAATCATTTCTGGTGCGGTTTGAATTAAATATGAACGCAACACGAACCAAAGACATGTAAACAAACCAAAAACGGGCCATGATGTAGTGTTGGGTCCGAGTCCACCTTTGTCGAGTTCGAGTCAAGTCCAAGTCTTAAACAATCAAGTCCGAGTCCAAGTCCGAGTCCAAAAGGGGCCGAGTTGGACTCAAGTCCGAGTTCTTATCGACCGAGTCCGAGTCGAGTCCGCCCGAGTCCAGAGTGTAATTAAATTGAAAAAACATTAGAAATTGCTATTGTAAATTTGTATCTTCTATTAATATTTTAAACTTTCAACCCATTAAACCAATGGCAATATAAAATTAAACAAAAAATACCACTATAACATCTAGCCATTGCCATTTAACATTTTTATTTTGTCAACAGATCAACTAGTTTCCAATCAAAAATGGTTTCAAACCATTAGAATGGACATAGATATACTGTATGTAGAACTTTTATAATTACAAGTGCAAGAAAAACACAAATTAACCTGTTTTATTGTATTTAAATTGTTTAATGCCTCTGGTATCACCAAATTCTTATGTTTAGGGGTGGGCGATATTAAAATCTTATTTCACGATAATGATATATTTTCTCAAGAAGGATTATTCAAGTAAGAATAAATACTATAGAAATTGAATTAAACAATTACATTTAAAATAAAACAAACTTCACTGTATTACATGTACAGTGATTCTTATTAAATTTACTAAAGTTAGTCAGGAGTCAGTGAGTGAGTGAGTGAGTGAGTGAGTGATTTTCTCTTTGTCTTTTGTTGTTTTATTAACATTAAAGGGATAGTTCACTCAAAAATTTAAATTCTGTCATCGATTACTCGCGCTCAAGTTGTTTTACACATATTTTGGAGAATGTCGGAAACCAACCAGTTGGTCCCATTGTAGGAAATAATAATATGGAAGTCAATGACTACCATTCAACTGTTTGTGTTCAACAGAAGAAATTAATACAGGTTTGGAACAATATTACAGTGAGTAAATAATGACATAATTTTAGAGGTGAACTGCCCCTTTAAGGACAAGCGACAGCGTGTTCACTATAGGCTGCGCTGCTGTTAATTTAAGACCTCTACACATCTAATATACAGACACGCCGATTTTACTTTCACTTTAGACATAACTGACTGTGTTTATGTTAACCTTGTGTGTATTTGACAGTATTAGTGCAGTAAGACTACTTAGTCCAGTCATCACGTGTGTTTGACAGGCTTTTAGTGCGCGCGCTCAGCGCATGTTAACACAGTGCACAAGCACGAATGAAACGTTTAACCAGCAAGGCTCATATCAGCGCGTAGACTCACAGGCACACTCAAACAGAGCCAAAATAAACTGAGAGAAATATTTCAAAAATGTATTTATTCGAAATTAATTAAATCGAAAACGAAAAGAAAAAAACGCAATTCCCAAGCGTGTATTCAAGATATTCAACAGTGCCGAACGGTTTAATATTATATTAAGAATTGTGACGTCCATAGTATGCACACAAGAATCCGATATATATCGTCATATCACCCAGCCCTAAGTTATTTGGATTTAAGTTGGTATTAAAAGTTATAATAAGCAACTTACATTTCTCTAGGTTTTCTTTGAACATGTCGGTAGAAAGTCGTGCCAGACACATCAGTTGATTTGCAATCCGCAGAGTGCTTCTTTTTACTGGATTTCTTGCAAAAAATTCTTTATGATTTTCAAAAGCAAAACAAATTATTGCTGACTCTGAAGACATTGGCTGCGTTCGAAACCGCATACTCATTGAGTAGGTACTCATTTTCAATAAGTACTTACTTAACGAGCTCTAAAAGAGTAGGTACTATATTGCCTGATCTCGTTAAGTATGAATGCGATCCGCACTTTATGCGCCATGTTGACGTTATCATGTGACCTACGACGTTATCTCAAGCGCAACAACTTGAAAGACGAGTGACAGTTTAATTCATCGATCTATAAATATCTTAATATTGATTAAACTTGCTAATTGTGTGGGCTTGTTGAAGAAACAGCTGCCCATGTGATATTAACCCTACTAATCTGACCCAGTTTTATCCTTACCAAAACCCACAATCGTGATCTCTTAAATATGTTGTTAATTTCTTTATTTTATATGCAAAGCATGTCATCCACAAGCAAAATTGGCCTAAATCTCCTTTATATTTTCCTTTTTAAATTTAACTCCTGTTTTATCCCTCAATCCCTTATTCAAAGATATCTAACCTTGTTATTGTTTTTTCTTTGTATATAAAGTATGCAAACCCATGATATTTGTTTTATTATTAGGATTGTTAAAGATACAACCATGTAATTATAAAATAAAAGATAGGCCTATGAGTGACAGGTGCAGTAACAGCTCAAAGCATCAATAACTCCACAGCCCGACCTGTGCGGTTTCCCTCAGAGTCTGCAACGAGGACGTCTTTCAGCTGCTCGAAGATCTCACCTTGGGAGAACACTGTTGATTTTATACTCTTAAAATGTAAGTTATTACTATTCAAAATTAAGATTACCCCAGAATGAATTGCATTGCTAGCCCACTAAAACACTTATAATAATAATAATAACAAATGCTGACCAATACTTAATTATATTACTTTTTTTTACTGAAAATTATATTGTTTTAGTAAAACAAGCAAAATGCAACTTGTTGTCATATGACATAGCGATGCATGAAAATACACTAGAACAAATGCAGCCGATGTGAATACCAATTTTCAGTCAAGCAATGAATAAATGCATGAGTTAATAAAATATTTTATTTACTGACAACAATAGGAAACATGAATTAATGAGTAAAAGAATGAATAAAAGTAAACATCACAAATGAAGAAGTCACCATGAAACAAAGCTTTATTCAAACGTATTGTTCTAACAAACCATCACACATTTACAGGCGGTGAAGCCCCACATCTGCTGCCATCTCAACACAGCTTGATGAAGCAGTTGACCACCGTGAACACCTTCGCCTGTCCCAGCCGTCCCTCCTGTCCCTTCTGAACCCCACAACCCTGAAGCACGAGTGGAGAACATGTGCGGGACAATCTGACTGCTGATGTCTACTCCAAACATCCGTGTGCCTGCTCTCCATCAGCATGACTACTTAAAACGTTTTACAATTCATGTTGTCAGCATCCCATTTCTTGCCATATTTGATTTAATATTTTTTACAATTATTACATGCTACTTGTATTGTTGCTTTATGACTTCTGTGGTGTAGTGGGCTAAACACTGAACTGATAAGCAGAAGGTTTCTGCTTGGATCTCCGCAGCCGTCACCACCAGTGTGTCCTTGAGCAAGGCTCAACCACAGAAGCTCTGCAGCAAACGCACAGACATCAAGAATCAGAAAAGTGCTGAAATAACTCTGTTTGAAATTAAAATAAAATACAACTTAAGATTTAAATTGATGTTTTATTCATTTCTGTAGTATACTCAAAGCCTTTGATGACAGGCTTCCTTCATCAGCCTCTCTCCAGTCTCCACCAGATAAACACACACACACACACACACACACACACACACACGTGCTCTTCTGCCCCTGTAACATCAGACAACTTTCATGTTACCTGTATCTTAAACAACACCTTGATAAAAGCATAAAAGTTTATGTGCTCAATATAGCCTTAAATGTTGAGGAAGTTGCTGATGTGTTAATGTTCCTCAATTCATCAACAGTAATGGACAAATAAAAAAAGATAACTTATGTTTAGTTACTTTATGCAGATCTATTAACATTACTGACGTTCATGTAAAGTAAGCAGTGATGACAACAGGGAACTCTACATTATAGCACACACACATCACTCTGATCAGATGTCTATTTCATGCTGTGATGTCATCTGCAATACTTATCGAAAATGTTCCTGTCAGATGTTAAATAAACATTTAGTAAGCATCTTTATCTTTAAGTATATCGTTTATGTAAATCCACTTTGGAGACGTGTGTGTTACTGGAGCTCATACATAATAAAACGTGTTTTTACAGCCCAATCACAACTACACTATAGTGTCTGTCGTCTTTACACTTTTAACAATTCAACAGTTTAACGTTACTCTACAGTTGTCCAACAAATGCGATTTTAACACAAGAAACGGTGATTTTGGTTTGTAATACTCACATTTGATTGGCTTTTCTCCGCCTGACGTATCCTTTCCTGTGGCCTCATGGGAAGGCAGGGATAGAAAAGTATCCGACGATGGGTACTTCACAATCTGGGCGGAATCAGTAAGCCATCCGGGAACTTCTCGCCTACTCTTTTATGATTACTGAGGTTTCGAACATACTTCTCCTTTCACGTACTGTTTTCGCCTACTATATAGTAGGTAAGTAGGCATATTCGAACGCAACATCAGTATACGCACGTCCGAATCTCGCGAGAAATACTCCAAAACCCTGGTAGTTCTCGCCTACTCTTTTATGAATACAAAGGATTCGAGCATACTCTTCGCTCGCCTACTGCTTTTTACATACTATATAGTAGGGAAGTATGCGGTTTCGAACGCAGCCAAAGTCCTAGCCACGCATTGCATCCGTGTGATGTGTGTATTGTCTGCAAGCATAAGATGATGCTACTGCTGCCTGCCGGTGTGGTGCAGTACAATCACAAGCGGGGAGACGTTCATTAATTTCTTATCTTTATGGCGGTTTTGTTGTTACACATGACTCGGACTCGACTGCACTCGGGATATTTTCCGAGTCCAAAATGTCCAAGTCCGAGTACAAATTCACCCGAGTGCGTGACAAGTCCGAGTTCATTCAAAATTGGACTCGAGTCCGGACTCGAGTCCGAGTCCAAGTCCGAGTACCCCAACTCTACCATGATGTCACAAGATGTGACCCTAAAAAGGACAGAATGCTCAAGCACACCTGTTTTTTTTCTCATCATAGTCGTGATGTTGCCCATCACAGTTCGTACAGGTGTCAGAACCGCGTCTCCTCGCAGCAGATCTTCGTTTGTGTGTGTGACGGAGGGATTCCTGCCACTGTTTTGACTCCTTTACACATTTTATAAGCTCTTCACGAGTTCTCAGCTGGTCAAAATACCATCATATATAGCTACGCACATACAACGAGCGCATTTAGCCCAGCACACAGCATTGTTTGAATGTTCGGCAAGTTCCATCGCGAAATATATAATAAAAGCCAGGTTGTGAAGATATCCTTATGACTTTAGGTTTGCTATCCTTACACTCTAAAAAAAAAAAGGTTCTATATGGCACCAAAAATGGTTCTTGGCTTGTAATCATAGGGGAACCTTTTTTAGTGCAATATAGCACCAATTTTGGTGCTCAGTGGTTCTTCAGCGGTTCTTCAGAGGTGCTATACAGCACCTTAGTCAAAGAACCGGTGAAGAACCTCTGAAGAACCGCAGAAGAACCACTGAAGCACCAAAATTGGTGCTATATAGCACTAAAAAAGGTTCCCCTATGATTACGAGCCAAGATCAATTTTTGGTGCCAAATAGAACCTTTTTTTTTTTTAGAGTGTAGGTTCAGTGTTAAAATGCCAACATGAACGCTAAGCGGACCAGGACTAAAGGTGTGAACACACCCTTAGTCCTCGTGAAAGACGTTCCTATTAACTAAAATCGTTCCCAGTTCCTGCAGTGAGAACATGACAATATAGTTAGGAACGATGAAAGCGTTCTTCCGGTGCAAAATTATTGAGGTAACTCCCTTTTGGAAGCTTTGTTTTTAAAAGTGTCGTTTTTACTAAAGTATTTTAATGCACACAAAAATACAATGAACCTCATGCTTTCTCACATGCTTTGGATGCATTCAGGAATAAAATTCCTTAAAGTCAACTGCAACCTCTCCAACATTCTTCCTTCAAAGAGCAAGAATTCAAAGGAAAAGGAATGCATGAGGAACTTGCTTGCTTTTCCGTCCTTTCAGAGGAAGAGAGAGTTTTTACATTTTGATTAAAGAACAAATTTCTTTCATTTAGAATAACATGCACCGCAGAATAGTTCACAATAAGTCCAACAGCATGCATTAAGAAAATAAAAAGGTCAATTATATTTTTAAGTTGACAAATGTTCTGTCTTTCATTGGTGGAACTGCCAGCTGAAAGGGCCATGACATCTCTTTGAAAAGACTCCTTAAGAAAACATTCATAAAACTTTGCAAACACTTTGTTGTTGTGTAAAAAAAAATCTCTTTTTGTATTGTACTTCCATTGCTAGACAGTTTGGCAAAACAATGCACGATGTATGGTGCTTGTCCTTGTACATTGTCTGATGGCCTCTGACAGAATGAGGCTGCCTGGAGTGAGTAGAGAGTATGGAGTATGGAGTTTGGAGTATGGGGTGAGCTATAGGGTGGGGGTTTCCTGTCAGTTTGTACATGTCGTAACCATGTTGGACATTGTTTTGTGCTAGCGTGCACTTTAGTGGGGTGACAGATGGGATCTTTTAGCAGTGAATAAAGGCTTTAAAGTAAAAAAAGGCTTCTGCTCTTAGTTTGTTCAACTTTGTTTCTTCTATGGAAAACAAAAGGAGACATTTCCGAAGCTTTCAAACACTTAAAATGATCAAAGTAGTCCATGATTGTGAATGAATCAGACTGGTGCGTGAACTGGATCACTGAAAAAAAAAACTAACTCAAAGATTCTATTCATTCTTCTCTCATGAACTCTCGCGTATGTTCTGAGAGCTACTGCAAATATCCAACAAATAATGATTTAATATTTGTTTGTTCCTCAAACACCAGATGACTTGGATATGAGTCATGTATGGTTTGTTTTGGAGCTTGACAACCCCACTCCTGATTCACTCTCTGAAACGAGTTACCAGGATATTCAAGAATTCACCTTTTGTGTTCCACAGAAGAAAGTAAGTCCTTCAGGTTTGGAACCACATGAAGATTCTGTCATCGTTTACGCATCTCCATGTTGAGGTGAATTATCCCTGTGTGGAGTGTCTCATGTCTTAAGAAAGCACAAACGACCCTGAAGTACCCTTACTGCCCACCCCCGCCAGCCATGCTAGACCCCCTCTCTACTCGAGCTGCTCAAATCAAGACACCAAGACCAGAGGGCTGACATTTCAATTACATGCAGACGACACATGCACACACACAGAGGCGTCTCCTCATGCTCAGAGATGGACTGTCACATGTCACAGGACCAATATAGTTAAACAACACAGACTTTAAGAGGCACCATCACTTTAAAGAAATTGTGAGTGTCTACCAACACTGTGAGTGTCTTACACACTGTTGCAGTGATTGACCGATTACTTAGGGGAGGCTGGGGTTAGTTGTCACATTTTTTTTTTTTACTTTAATTTAATATTACTCAAGACAGTTTTTTTTTTTTTTTTCTCAAATCAATTTATTTAAAATAAAGCTTCCAAAAGAGGGTTTCCACAGCAATGCCATAGATAGAAGACCCATTTAGGGTTCCTCAAAGTACCTTAAGTTAACAGTTCTTTAAAAAACAGTTGGCAAGAAATGGAAATTGATCCTGTCTATTCTTTAAATGTGATAGGTCTTATTGTGGACAATTCATTCATCCATCCAACTGTAAATTTTTAATCAAAATGTAATAACTGGATTGTCCAGCGAAAAATATTCAGTTGCTACTTCAGTTTCATCGTGACTTTAAAAGAAACTTTTAACGATGTACTAAAAACACAGATCTGCGAAAATGACTTCGGCCCCGTCCACACAGAGGCGCGTTTAGCTGAATACGTAAAAATTTTGTATCGGATCAGCATTTCGACCAGACGGATCCGGCATTTTAGGAGCCTGGAACAGGTATTTTTTTAAACCGGGTCCCACAGTGGATAAATCTGAAAACGACACTCTTGCGTTTTCGTGTGTACAGCCAATCTGTATATTTTGTGAAACGTGATGTCATCACACCATATCCCACACAGTAAAGACTAGAAGGGATACAGCTATGGCCACTGGGCATGAGCACATCAATATTGAGTCATTTAATTACTGTATTTGCATTATTGTAAGGGTAGGTTTAGGGTTGGGGTAGGCGTTAATAAAACAATCTGGTAAGTAGCAAATTAATTTAGTTATTTTATCGTGACATTTTGCCTCACTTCCGACCGTTGCTGTACCCCTTCTAGCCACAACTCTTCTTCTCCGTTTTTAGTGTATTTCTTGTGGCAGAATTACAGCGCCACATACTGGTCTGGCATGTGTACTACATTGTTTTCAGTCGGTTTCAGTGGTTTCGTGTGTACGCAGATATTTCTTGAGACGAGGGAAAAAAAAGATCGGACAGAGAAAGCTCTGGCTTCGCCTAAAGTGGCTGTATTATGCATGCCAGGCCAGTAGTCATATCACTTTGTCAAGAAACAACCCACGAACATATCATACGCATGCGCATGACGTCACCGTTTTCGCAAATTCATGTTTTTGTTGTTTTTGGAGACGGTAAAGGCAAATCTTGCACATTAAAACCCGTTTTCAAAAGCTTGCGTTTTCAGGCCGCTAAAGTGCTGTTGTCATGTAAATGAATGGCCAAAACGCATATAAAGTTTTCAGTTTTTGGTTGAAAGTGTGAAGAGCGTTAATAATCTAGAAAAAACCTTTTCCCACAATAAAGAACCTTTTGTGCAATGGAAACCTTTATTTTTAATTGCATTCCTTAAAGTTGCATCTACAAAAAAAGCACTTTCCACCATTATTCCCCTGAAAAAAAAGAAAAAAAGATCCAGGTAAATTATACGCTGACCTTTTGTGACCACATGACCCAATAGTGGGGCAAGTTAGAACATGCCCTGAAACAAGCTAAATTTACAATTCAACCATTATGAAACACATATAAAGCAAAACAACTGTTCATATTTGGTTATTACATTATATATAGCCTATTCCTTTGAGCCTTCCCTTGTGGCATGTGTGTTTTAGGGGGTTCTGTTATGACAGAGGTTGTGGTCTAGATGTGAATTGCGGTGGGATATCATGTATGCCACAGGGAATGTCAGTGTCACGACCTTTGAGGGCATGTAGACAAAGGGATCGTGATACTTTTCTTATCTGACTCGCCATCTGTGGTGGTGTTGAGGGGGGCCATGGAAGTGAAAACAATTTGACCATTAAATCTCCGCCCATGACTCATGAGTTGAAATAGCAAAGCGCTAAATTGGTGTTCTGGGAGGAGTTAGAGCGAACACTTGAATGTACCGACGCAATATATCATTTCTAATAGCATATCTATTGATTAACAGCAGTAGAACGCAACTAAGAGTGAAACAAGTAAACTGGGCGTTGAAGTTGTAGTAGAGAGATAGTGTCCCTCCCTCCAAACTGAACTGTAGAAAGGGTCTGGTCTGCGCTACCAGCGAGAGGGACGCGAGATTAGGGCAGCAGTTTGGGGGTCTCTGGAATTTATTAGCTCGTTGTTTTTTCCTGGATTCGGAGCAGATCTACAGGTCCGCCAGTTTTCCAGTCGGCATTCTTCATTCACGCAGACTTACAACTATCATTTAACCTTGTTTCATCCGTGGAGCTCAGGACCGCGAAGGACGCGTGTTGTTTGGATTTCGAGGTGAGATTCTCATTAAACTGAACTCCGCTGGTGTTTACATGAATACTAACTTATGATGGCTGGCCATTGAGAAACGAATATCTCTTTATCGATTCAATTCAAATCAACTGTAAAACAGCGTGTTTTATTTTGAAACTGTGCCACATATTGTTATCTCCTAAGCAGGGCAGGAGCAAACGGATAAACATTCAAACGTGTTTTGATTTGACAGTTAGCGATGAGATTCCTCATTGAACGCGAGGGTACATTTTAATTTGAATGTCGCGTAACTACTGTTTTGAGAGGTTTGAAGGCAGAAAACACCCAGAGTTAAAAAGAAAACATTTATTTATGTATTACGATAACATAGCTCTTCACTTTGCCCCCAAACAAACAGTTTCCTCGCGTTTGTCGCTCGTATTTCACCGATGACGGCCCGTGTCACCATCCGGCGGTTTCTGTTAAATCTAATTAGTTGAGTAAAGCTCGGGGAAAGTCTGGGTGGGATGAGGAGGCATCAAGCTGGCGGTTTTCCCACGGGGTGTGACAGCAGGCAGCGTATTGTCCAGGAGGTCCCGTCTTAACTGTAGTTTATCCCCCCAGACGCAGGTCAGCAGATGGAGGTAGCCCTGCCGACGGGCATGAGTTCATTGCCAGTTTAAATCAATCAAACAGCGCATTCATATTTTTAAGATCTATCTATCTATCTATCTATCTATCTATCTATCTATCTATCTATCTATCTATCTATCTATCTATCTATCTATCTATCTATCTATCTATCTATCTATCTATCAGCTCAGATATAATAATTTAACCCATGACATTCATCGTTACAAAATTCCCAGGCTTTAAAACAATGCTGCACCTTAGACATGAATTATGGGGATTTTCTTGAAACCATGTTTGAGTATTATGTTTGGCCATTTTCCAGAAGTAACAAAAACATTGCCATGTTAGGTTAATGCACAATATAGCTCAATTGTTTTCATCTTTAAATGCACTTTAACCACCAGTGTTAATTTCCGCTGTACCTTCAGAAGAATGTTTTTTCAGCCCACATGCTCTTTTTTTTTTTAAAGAGAAAAAGACAGGACTTCACAGCATGCCAAACTACATCAAATATGCATGCATATGCCATGCAATCAAATCTTATCTAATCACGAGTCATTGAGAAGAAACCTTTTGAATATGTGCTTGTTCTTGAAACAGAAATGTGTGATCCCTTTGAGATATTCTTTCAAACCAAGCCCTGCCATACATTCTCCAGAAATGAATAATGATTACTTATTTTTGGATGAATTATTAATGGTCGCTATTGTGGTGTTTGGTAATTATCCACTGAAAATTTGTTTTACAGACATGAAAATAAACCCCTTTTTATTGATTATTTGAAAGTGTATCAAACTAACCTACACTGAAAAATCGGGTGTAGTATTTATTTATCTAATCGCGAGTCATTGAGAAGAACTTCAAAACCTTTTGAATACGTTCTTGTTCTTGAATTCGTGATCTCTTTGAGATAGAGGATATTCTTTCAAACAAAGCCCTGCCATATATTCTCAAGTGGCTATTGAAAGATTTGCAAGTACACAGGCCTTAAATCTTACATTCCGACTGTCTAACTTCATGTGCACTGTAACTTTATATCCATTAGAGGGTTTCGGTGAATTTGTCCACCTATTTCTGGACCCTATTTTTGTAGTCTGACATAAAGGTTTGCTGCACTTGTCCCACAAAGCAGACCCGGACCAGTTTTCAATTAGTCAAGCACTTGTGCGTGAAGATATTGGCTCTGAGGGATCCATTAAAGCCGGCCTCTGTGTCTTTGTAGTTTAGCTAAATGCTGATGTCAGAACTCAAAGACTTCACTCACGCAACTCAACACAAGCTCAGAGGTAAGACTAGAGCCATAACCTTTACATTCCTCTGAGCTATTGCAAGGAGAAAAGCCCTTAAAATGTGGACATCAGAGGCCTAGAAACAATAGTGTTTGGTCTATATAAGTTTTGTCCTATGGAAAATGACAGATCTAATTTGCGCACTTTTTAAATACTCTTTAGCCCCTTTCACACAGAGAATGTGTCCTGGGATCTTTTGATTTTGGTCCATTCACACTGCCAGTGATTTTCTGGAATCTGTACGTGCGTTCTTCCCGTAAAGATCCTGTCAAGACACGTGCCATCAGTATGTGACATGTAATCTCTGCATCCTAAATTTGCTCTCTTTTTTTCTGATTCGTTCATAAACTAGCGAATCGCATACCGATCCACTAAGCTGGCGGACGATCTCAGCCTCAGCGTCACAACAACACACCCCTTACGCCATTGATCCTGCCTTTTGTTCACACGGCACATTCCGGGACTGATCCTGGCAATGTTACTAGTTCCCCATCCCGGAATCGATCCCGGTATCAATCCTTAGACGTGTTTGCGTTCACACAGAAGGCACTCTAACAATTTTATGGGATCAACACTATGTTTGGAAGGGGCTTTTGTTACATTTTCATGGCGTATTAATAAAGAGATTAATAACAACTTATTTTGGATAAATTATTAATGGTCACTATTGTGATATTTGGTAATTATCCAATGAAAAGTTTCATTTTCATGTCTGTAAAACAGATTTTAATTGATTATTTGAAAGTGTATCAAACTAACCTAGAGTACACCGAAAAAAATCTGGGGCCGTATTCACAAATCATCTTAAGGCTAAAAGTAAAAATAAAAATAATGGGCGTGTCATTCCTAATTTTAGGACGCCAACATTTTTGCTCTAAGAGTATTTCACAAAGCATTTTAGCACTAAAACTAGCTCCTAAATCTGTGAAATGTTAGGAGTAGTCAAGAGGACTCCTTAGTCACTAAGACCAAATCACAAACAATCCAATGGATGTTGCCACAATCATCCTCAGCAATCCGCCCAAAGACACTGTACAGTGTACACCATTAAGGAAGTAGGCGATAGAGCCTTTTCTTCATAAATGCAATACATATTTTGATTTATAGATTTTATGATAAAATGCCAAAATACATCTTTAATAAATAATGTCCGATTACCTGGCAGTTGGCAGTTCACACTTACAAATGATCGAATAGAATAAAAGAATATAAGCATATTTGGCATGTGGTCGGAGGGGATCGAGGGCTTCGAGCTTGGAATTTAGCCCAAACCCAGAGTTCTGCCCCGCATCGGAGACTGGGAGTGAGGATGGGGGCAGAAAACTGTCGAGGTAACTAGGTGAGTCGGCTCTCGGCTGTGTGTACCTCCTCTCGAGCTGACAAACCATTTGAATTTGCTCCTCACAAACTTTGTTCATAAAACATAATTTTTGCTTGAATTCTGCAATCTCTCGAGATGCAGACATCTAAGAGTCTGACAATTAGCTGAACAAATACTAGTTTAATTAGTGACACTTGGCCTACTTTTTAAAAACTTTATTTGAATATGGCAACATGAAACCTCGTTCTACAATATTTCTATATTTAAATCACTGACAGAGACCCCTCCTTTATCAGCCAATCACTGTGGGCATAGTTAGTAAGCATGTTGACATCATCCATAGCAACGAGGTCAACCCCGCCCTTACTCTTAGCTTAATGCTGCGTTCACACAGAACGCAAATTGAGCGTCTGGAGCGAGTGATTTCCATGTTAAGTCAATGTAAAAACACGTTGACGCGTGTCTGAAGGTCCTGCGGCGCGATATATGCGGTTAGCGCGGCGCGATGGACACGATTTACGCGCAAGTGATTTTATTTGGTGATTTTTGTGCATTCACGCGTTTGACTGACGCCCGAGTTGAAAAATCTGAACTTTGGTGTCTGTTTGCGTCGCGTTAACCAATCAGGAGCCTTCTTGCTGCTGTCACATGATGAAGTGACGTGATAAACTAATGGCTATTATTGATCACAAATAAACGGACATTTAACAAAAAGCGACTGGGTTGTGTTTTAGGTCATATTTAATATAATTAAATTTTATTTTATTTAGTTTGTTATAAATATACATACAGTGAAGATAATCAAGGTATGTGTTGCCTGAACCACATTTGTGTGGCTATATGTAATTTTTTTAATGAAAATGAAAAGAGGCAGAGTGGTGTTGTATGACATATTTCATTTTACTCTAGCCTAAAACAACATACAGCAGTGAGAGCTAGCTGAGTGATGCTATTGAGAACTCTGCTGTTTAGGGCTGTTTAACGATTAATCACGACTAATCAAATCCAAAATAAAAGTTTGTGTTTACATAATATATAAATATATGTGTGCGCTGTTTATAATTATTATGTATATATAAATACACACATGCATGTGTATATTTAAGAGAAAAAAATATATATTTATATATAAAATATGTATATATAATATAAATTATATAAATATATAAACAGTATATACATGCAACTATTTCTTAAATATATACATGTATGCGTGTGTATTAAAATATACATAATAATTATACACAGCACACACAGATATTTTATGTAAATACAAACTTTTATTTTGGATGCGATTGGTTGCGATTCAGCCCTACATTCCATTAGAAGAGTACCCGGCTTGTGTCCTCCTGTCTTCGGGAGTTCGTTCTCCCGAGTCGAACTTGGCAAGTCTGAACTACCAAGGATGCAAGTCAGAAGTTTGCGTACTTGGTATTTAGAAACGGACACTCATTCAACATGGAGGAACGACTTAATATTGCGTCTATTTCGCTTTAAACGCTCGCCTTATAAACGCGTCCAATTCGCTTTTCCAGTTCGGTGTGAACGCAGCGTTAGACTTCTCTCTATTCCTTAGTAACAATTGGTGAATAGGTTTTAAGAGAAAACTCTTTTTGAATACGGCCCCAGGTGTAGTATTTACGTTGAAAATAATTTGCTTGTACATTTCACAAGCAATTACAAAGAAATGTCAAATTACACATTGAATTAAATGTGATTTTTTTTTTAAGTAGAAAGACTGAAATGTTTTCTTGTTAAACATACTCCAATAATAATAATAAAAAATGGTGTAGTGAGTGTAATAAGAACTAAAGTGGTTGACTGATGCAGATATTGAAGAGGGGAGTCTGTTTTGTTCTACTTGAGCAGACACAGAATCGTTCATTCACCAAAGCATTAAGCTACTGGAAATGAATCTTTGGTTCTTCATGCTGGGAAGTCCCAGTTGAGAGCAAGAGGCTCGTCTCCAGGCTGTAATATTAATATCAGTTGACATGGCGGCAAATGAACTAGTCGTCAAGGCTGGTTTGATCTCAACCGCAGTTGCTAGATCTCTAATCTGTGCAGGTGATTCATTCCACCCTGAGCTCCTGTGAAATGCCCTTATTGACAGCAGAGCTAAGGCCCTGGGAGAAAAGGAGATCAAGTCATCACTTTCTTCCAAGTTTCAGGCATCAGAGCTACACAAGCTGGCAGTTTGTAGTCTGCAGAGGATCTGGAATGAGATAGAGTATCTATTGCCTTGAAAAGAAAATTGCTTTTCCCCACCATTTGCTGGAGGACTCTCATCTAATGCATGTGACATGGGGCGCTTCACCCGGTAATGGGTTTTGGGGCCTTGTTGCCTCTGGGACGTATGAAATTTGCAAAGGAGCTGTGTAGATTAATTACAATGAAGAATATGTGTTCTTTGGTCATAGATTCTTCAACGAGAGGCTTGTCAAGTATGACCTGCAGAACAATTATGAATGCATAGATCTTTTCCTTATGCTTTTGTCCTATAGACGGCTTTGAGAAACTTTAAAGGATGCAGCTGATGGCTCCAAAGTTCATTCAAGACAGGGATGTCCAGTGACCCTGGTAAATAACAGGACCTCTTTATCAAGAGGAAACAGACTGCTTGTTTGTGCTTGGCATAAGGACGACTAATGCTTATCTATTATTCAGGCAATTTCCTTCAATATTAGTGTGCCAGGGATATAATGAGGTGAAAGTATGCATATAACAAGCTGGGTGCTACAGATAGCTGACAGTCTCGCAGTCATTATTGAATCTTTATCCACAGTAAAAATGCAGATTTTCGATGTATAATGCACTTGATTTCTCCACACTCCACTTCTTAAAGTGTAGGTTTTATATACAGTAGAAGAAGCCCATGTTGCTGGTGTCTATTTAAAATGTTTAATTTTAGTTACAGATATAAAAAGGTACAATCATTAAGCAGGAAATAAATAAAAGGAATAGGAAAGTTTGGAGTCGTAACCTCCTTAAGCTGCTTATTAAATTTAGTGATTAAGGTGGCTTACATTTGGAGGGTCTTTATAATGTAGTTAAAGCAAAAGACGTTGGTAGTGGCTTCATTTTTGGTTTGAGTATTTAAGAGGATTGAGGAATGACGTCTTTTCTCAACTCGCAAAAAGAACAACTTGCTTGCTGTTAATGCTTGCTGGTAATTCAGCAGAAATCCTGTTAAATTTACTGTAAAAAACTGGCAGAACATTTCCAGAAATCTATATGTTGTAAAAATGATGGGTAGACTTCCAAATTGTTGTCAGTTGCTGATTCCAAACTACATGACAAAAATTATAGTTTGTAACATAATGCATTACATTACACATTAAGGTAATATAATCTGACTACTTTTTGATTATATTACTTTTGACCTAACTCATTTATTGCATTGATTTTAATAGGATAATCTTGTACTATGTTGAAAAAAAAAAATACAAAGAGAAAGGATAATTTGATTGAATATAATAATAATAATGGAATATATTCCATTCTTCATCAACAACATGAAGTGCATTAAATATAACATTATGGCAGGGTTTCCCAGGCTGGGGTTTGTGATGGAACTGCAGGGGTTCGTGAGTTTAAAGAAAAGCTATTAACTAATTAAATCATAAAAATGTTAAATCAAAATAAATAATTAAAAAATAAAACACTAAAAAAGATAATACAAAAATATGCCTGTGTATTTTACAGTACACTTATGATAATAAATGTGAATGTTCTATATGTTTTTTTTTTTCACTGTAATTTGGTGAAAAGGGTATTTTTAACTTTACTATACTTTTCATACTGCAAATTTCGGGAGTGATAACCGTATTGAAATGTGGAATTGAATGTCAAGTTGATATGATTGATTTTTGGACAACAAAAACCATGTCAAAATAAAATCTCTTGGAGTGTAAATGTAGACAAATAGACTTGCCACTTGTTAATATTACATGTAATATTTTTCTTCAGTATAATTATAATTAGTCAATGAGAAGTTTTTATTTATTAGTTAAATAAAATACTTAAAGGGGTACTTCAGCGCTGGGAAGATGAATGTATATTTAAACTGGGTCGTTTATGTGGTAAAAATGTGAAATTATTTTTGAATTTGGTGCCTTCTAGACTGAGAAAAGACAGAAAATGTCTCTTTTGTCTCATGAAAAACAACAACTCCCAGAATGCACTCCCGAAGCCACGGCCACTGGTTATCACTTGCCCACTACGGCACTGCTCCACCGTCGTTTTGATTTTCAAAGTAATAAAATTATTTCGTTCAGTTGGAGAATAAACACTACAATAAAAAAACTGAAAAGTCTTTTCAATAAAGTGTGAGTGAGTTGAACGAAAGTCACGTCACAGACGCAGCAGGAGTCAGATTTCATTCATCACGAGAGCGAAGAGCTGAGGTAAGCGCGGCAGTCATTCATGACGCGTGTCCAGTCTGGCGCGTTTTCAGATCATGCCTATGGAAGCTTAACTTTCATAGGAATTCATTGAAAAGTTGAAACACACACTTTGCTCCGCAACGCTCCATTATGAATGCCAGAGTCGAGCGGCAGCGGCCGTGCGCATTTACATTCTGTGAGTGAGACCCCACCCCTATGGGCGGGTTGAAAACATGCAGAACTAGCTCCTTCTACAGGCTGTAGTCTATAGCCTCTGGCCCATAAATCCTCCAATGATGCAAAATGACGATATTTGCGTCATCTGAGGATTTTTTCCAGAAATAAAATGCATAATTCTCTCGTCTTAGGGGGACATGAGGGGGAAAGTACGATAATTTGAATATACTACCGGGTTTCTACTGATACAAAGCTTAATGCTAAATCGCTGAAGTAACCCTTTAAATAGTAAAATAGTCCCGACAACTTTGTCATTTTACTGGTATTGCTACCGACTTTCAGTATCGTGATTCAGGACAACTTACAAAAAACTACTAAATCACTGTACTGTATTATTTTGTTGAATATAACATTTTTACTGTAAATGTTACAGTAATTCCTACTTGCAAAGCAA
The DNA here is from genome assembly GCF_949357685.1 of Gobio gobio. Classification (NCBI taxonomy): domain Eukaryota; kingdom Metazoa; phylum Chordata; class Actinopteri; order Cypriniformes; family Gobionidae; genus Gobio; species Gobio gobio. The sequence continues at coordinate 49,436,194 of NC_137115.1, forward strand.
AAACATTTTTTACAGTATGCTACAGTAAAGTTAAATGCATGGTTAAATGTAATATTTTTTCACTGTATGTGATAAGGGAATTTACAGTTAACCAGTTTTTATTGCAGCATTAAAGAACAACATTAAAATGATTATTTTTACTGTGCTAACAACAACGCATTTATTCCTGATAATTAAGGTTTCGGTTTAATTTCTAAAACCACGGACTGTTAATAATAGCGGCACGCACAGTTACCCTTGTGTATCCTGAACTATTAAGTAAAAGGGTTCTGTTGATTCAAATTGCTCTTTTTATGGCTTTTTTTGTGGCTTAAACAGAGACCGTTGTTTCTCTCTGTATGGGCTCACATTGTCTGTATAGCAAAGGCCCGATTTCAGTTTCTCCCTTTGACACAGTTAAACTCCTCACTACTCCTGACTCAGGCATATTTGGTGTGCTGCTTCTGATCTCACTCTTTTTTTTTTTTCTCATTCCAGTAGAAGTTTATTCCCCAGATTTTTCCCCACCTCAGTTTTCCCCCTCCTCTGGGTTTTTGGTTTTGGTAACAGTTCTGCGGTCGCTCCTGTGTATTCAAGTGCACATAGCAAACTCAGAAGCCATTACTCTACAGACAGACATTCCTCAGTGGAAAGCGTTTGGTAGGTTTTAGTCTGTCTCTGTGTTCGCTGGTGTTTTGATGCTCTCTGCAGTTTTGTGCTCTTTTGAGATGATCAAGAAACACGTTGTTCTTATGTCTTTGAATACCACCCACACATACAAGGATATTATCCTGCATTCACACAAACACACACTTACATCGGTGTGGAATGAGCACAGCTGGATCAAGTCCATTAGCTCAGTGTGTTTCAGGTTTTGCGCTCTGTTACACTATTAATTAAAGAGCTGTTCTGTTTAGTTTCCGGCTTGAATTCTGGACATTGTACTAATGACCTGTAATTTATATACCTCTAGCTGAATTAAGCTTACAGAATGTTTCCCTGAAGTGCATGTATTTGGAGATGGTGGTTTAATAGCAGAACTTGCATGATATTTTGGGCTAAGCAAGTTTGCACATTTTTTCCCTTCATTTCGCTGAGATAAGCTGTCCTTACAATACAAACATGATGATGTGTGCTACAGTACGAACCATTTAGACATAAATGGGTTGGTATGTGTTGTTTTTCCCTAGATTTTATCACCATTATGCACTTTGATGCATTATGCATTAGTGCATCATATTAATATGCTTCTGCTTAACCTAAATGTTTTTGCATTAGAATTTATTCATGTTTTTATTCATGTTTTCCTGTAATTTCACAAAACATTAGAATGATGCAAAAAGCAGCTAACAATACAAGACTAAAAGAAAAGGCTAAAACTGCATTTTATATACATGTACACATCATCACCAATCAAATGTTTTGACACTCAAACTCATTCTTATGTTTAGTTTTTAGCCGATACCGATAATTCTTTATTTGACAGCCAATAACCAATATATTGGCAGATAAATCTAAATCCAATTTTTTTATATAATATTTGAGAGCCTGATTACAAAATCAAAAGTCTCACTATTAAAAGCCATGTCCACATTATAATTTTATAGCCTATATGACAGACTTGCACTGCATATGTTGCACTTAACTGTATTTTCCTTTTTTTAAGTGATTCCAATCATATTTCAAGCCATTTAAATGAACCATCTTGGCGAACAGTACACATCTGAAGTGTCTCAGCTGAAGAAAATAATCCATTATTTGTCTGCTTTAATATATCGGCCAAATTTTCTTATCGGCCAGTATATCATGCAGTTCATCCCTAGCGAATTTTCAGGAACTGGTCCCGTTAAAATGTTGCTGTCGACACTCGCATACGGTCCACTCACTAATTTCACTCCTACTGGTTGTCGCTCCCATAGATATACATAATAAAGGCTAGATGTCTTACGGCGGAGTCTCTACACTCTTAAAAGAAGTGGTTCTATTTAGAACCAGAAATGGTTCTATCACCTGCTTCATATATGGAACCCCAAAATGGTTCTATATAGAACCATATTAAAGGGTTCATTAAAAAGAACCCCAAATGGTTCTTTGAATCCAAGTTAGATGGTTCTTTTTAGAACCATTTAAGGGTTCTTTATTATTAAGTTATCACCGGTATTTAATAATTTAACCAATCCAGACAGTACAAAAATTTAAAATTCATTAAATTTATTATTTAAAAAAATAGAATAAATATTATCATTTCAAATCTGTATTAGACCAAGCATTTTCACTTTTTAAAAAACATACATAAACATTTAAAATCTGTATATTCTGTATTAGACCAAGCATTTTCACTTTTTAAAAAACATACATAAACATTTAAAAATGCATCTCTGTATCTGTGTTAGACAGCTAAACTTGAAATGTTTAATTACATACAACCATTTAATATTAACTGCAATTGTACTTTTTTTAAATTGTAATTGAACATTTTACTCTTTTTCAATTTAATAAACATTCACGCATTTTAAATTTTTAATATATACCAGCTTGCTTATATACCCTATGTACATATATACCATTCTTTTAAATGTCTCTGAACTGAGAAAACTAATCACAATCCTAACAAAAATAACACATTTATTAAATAGTATTATTTACACAAGTTGACTGTACATTTTTAGTACAGGTATTGGTATTCTTGTGTCATGACGAGATCTTAGTTTAAGCATGTATTTTTGAATGAAAATCTTTGTGTTCTTAATGGCAAGCTGAACATTGAAAAGAAAATAGGCTGCAAACAGGCATTCCACAGCCTGTGTCATGTCAATGTCTGCCTCTCTTATAATGTTCACGTTGTCCATTATAATGCTGACACTTTCAGCCTTGAGGGGATCAGGACAGCCGTTAAGCACTACAGTTGGTGCAGGACCTTTGGGTTCTTGTAAAAAAAAAAAAATTACAAACAATGAGTGCTTTTCACCAATTAATAGAAACAGGCTTAAAATTACCCCATAATTTACTCACCAACAAGGCAACCTAGATATTTATGACGTGCTTTTTTTCAGTTCAACACAATCTGAGTTATATTTAATTATAATCATTCCAAGCTTTGTAATGCCACTTTGATTACTTTGAATCCCACTGATTCATTCGTTCTTGTGACTGAATCATGACACAACATAAGATATGACAAATAGGCACGCGACATGCAAGAACCAACAAGACTCAAAACTATTTATGTGAAGCTGATGTGCCGATGTGTGATTGTGCTTAGTTATTCATTTATTTACTCCAGCAAAAAACATCCACAGGGTTTGTCCAGGGACGAATTTTAACCCCTGGAGAGCACTTTTTGGGAGTTTCAAAAGTTGGGGTGCTATTCAATGACATTACAAAGCTTGTTACTAAGAAAGAGATTGAGTAAATTATAGGGTAAGTTTTATTGAAAATTGTTTAAAACTTTGGTGTAAGGGTGGGTAAACAGTAATATTTTTTTATATTTAAATGAACAGTTCCTTTATTAAGTCAAGTCCCTCAAATGTTAATGAAACTACAGAAGACTCTATACTTACACTATCTACACAGTAGAGGAAGCTGGCGTTTTCTTTGAAAAGTGCTGGCAATAAAATGAGTGCAGCATTCCTAACAAGACCTACAAACAGATACAAGTTAGTGTACATCAGGCACTGAATTCAATTAAAGGAATAGTTTACCCAAAAAATGAAAATTCTGTCATCATTCACTCACTCTCGTCATTTCAAACATAAATGGCATTCTTTCTACAGCATATAAAAAAAAAAAAGATATTTTGAAGAATCTTGGAAACTGAAAAACTTTGGTACCCATTCACTTGATTTGTATGGACACAAAACCAATATAGGTCAATGGGCACCGCCGTTGTTCGTTTACCATCCTTCAAAATATCTTATTTTGTGTTCTGACGATTAAAGTCATACAGATTTTAAATGATGAGAGGTAAGTAAATGATGACAGAATTTACATTTTTGGGTAAACTATTAATTTAATACTAACACTTATAGGTCAACAATTTATAGGTGCAGCCACTGATGACGTTTCACAAGTCCACGAGAACACAAGTACAGACAAGTACGCATATTGAGAAACGTCTCAAGTCTTGCAGTCTCTACTAATGAGCTGATGATTTAAATCAGGTGTGTTAGATGAGGGAGACATGCAAAATGTGCACTGGTTGGGGGTCCCCAGGACAGGTTTGAGAACCACTGCTCTAGGGGTACCCGGGGTGTGCCGGACATAAAAGTTATGCAGGAAAAACCCTGGTGAAGTTACCTTCTGTGATTTCCTCTGCTGGTCCAAAGAGATTGGCATATAGATTTTTTGCACTCCTGATGATGTTTGGGGCCATTTCATTTAGAGAGGTTTCCATGTTCTTTGCCAAGTCTGTTCCAAACCTCATTGTCATTTTATGCAGCATCTTAAATACAAAACATTGTTTACTTCAGGTGCATATATCCAAATTACACAACAAATTAGTCATCACGAACTGGAGGTTGCATCATTAATGCTTTGTGCACAATATAATAAATAAATTCAAGTTTGCGTCAATGCTTCCCTCCACTGCATCTGTCAGTCATCCTCTATTCAAACTGCGTGGCGCGTTCGGTTACGACAGTCAACACGACGAAACTCTCTCCAAGATGATTCAATGTTACTGTTATTATGCTTGATCTGTAGATAATGTTTCATGGTTTCACAAAGTTTCCCATATCCCTCCGTCTTCCAACGGGTTCGCTTTTATTTTTTAATCGGTGCCTAACGTCATTGTACAATTAGTTACCGTTAATAAACAGCGAGCGCGCGCTTCACTGAAATAATAAAATCACGCTTAGTCTCCTTCTAAACACAGCTGTCTTATTGTTATTGACATTAACATTAACATAATTAACACTGACAAGGGAATAAAGGGAGACTAACTTAATTCGTTTAAAAACCGAGCAAAATCATTTTAACAGGGCTTTCTGAACCAACCCTCAGTGCTAACCAGCAATACTTTTAACTGAAGTAAATATTATCCATTTTTCTTCTAGTATCACTATTTAACATTAATTTTAACAGAATATTAACTGATGGTACTACATATTTCAGTAATATGGTTTTAAAAATGTAAAAACTTAACTTACCTGATGGCTGAACGGGCAGATGGCGGACTCCTCAGTTTGAAAAATTAACCGTCTCAAGTTCATCTTCGCCAATCCACCAATAGGAATTCAAGAAAGGATGACGCAACACATATACGTCACTACTTGCATTTTTACGATTATTTGTTTTTTAATGCCCCCTTCGGGTTAGATTAAACCATGGTACAAAATAAAGAAAACACCTGGTTAGTTTATTTATTTTACACAATTCTTTGTTAAAAAGCCAACTATAATGTAGTAGGAAATATAAGTTTCATGCTAATGTACAAAATTGCATTAAAAAGCTCAAATCATACATTGATTCATGCATATTAAATTTAGTTGACTCTTGTTTTTGACTACAGCAGTCATTCTCCTCAAAAAGCTTTGTGAATGTGTTGTGTAGGCCTATAATTATTGTGTAATCTTTAGTTTACACTTCAGTCATAAAACGTCTCGGTTACGTATGTAACCCTCGTTCCCTGAAGGAGGGAACGGAGACGTACGTCGGAACTGACCGACGAATTGGGATCTGATCTCAGAGACCAATCTACTTCGAGTGTATTAAAAACGAGCCAATGGAGATTGGCATGCGATCCACGCATTCCACGCACCGCCCCGCAGCGCGGGTATAAATAAGGAAGTGGAATGCTTGATCATTGCTTTTTTTTTGCTGAGGAGCCGAACTAGTGACTCGGCCCCCTAGCGGAAGCACAGCACCTGGCGACGGGACGTACGTCTCCGTTCCCTCCTTCAGGGAACGAGGGTTACATACGTAACCGAGACGTTCCCTTTCAGTCGGTCACGTTCGACGTACGTCGGAACTGACCGACGAATTGGGATCCCTACCAAAACGCCAGGGCGCTGGCCCTTCCAGCGTCCTGCTTGAGCGCACTGGACCGTCTTAGATGGTACGGAAGTCAGGGCTCCAAGCAGGGAGGTCAGTCACTGCTGTTTCTGCAAGACCCACTCAGTGTGACTATTGGATAACGCTGGGAAAGCGTGCCCGTCTCGGGAGATGGTACGCTGCGGAGCCACGTCCTTCAGTAGAAGGCTAGGTGGCAGAATACACATAAGGACTAACCTGGCAGGGTAGTGCAACATATGGCAGTCTCTGGGGTGGTTCCAGCCTGGTCCCAGGGGGGAAAGAACACGCCCAGAGACGACAGAGCGGGCTCTGTCAAGGGAAAGACACGGGGCTAGCCGAGTAGGGTAGCTGGTACCGTGGAAGAATACACATATGGGGTAGCCGTGAGGGGACCGCTACATATGGAACCCAGCCTACACACACGTTTCACAAGCATACGGGTGCAGGCCTGGCGTCAGACGGCCGCAACGTCTGGCACCGCAGGGGTGACGGAGGAGCTCGACAGGGTTAGCCGTTTCCGGGGAACACAACTGGAGAAAAATAGACGCACGTATCCGGCCCAGAGGGCGGGAGTGGCGTTGCAAGCCGACACTTAGAACGGGCACTTAGCGCTACTGGCCACTGGGGGCGAGGATGCGGGAAGATACCGGCTCTACACGGAGGCTATAGAATCTAGCGAACGTGTTAGGTGTCGCCCAGCCCGCAGCTCTACATATATCTGTCAGCGAGGCGCCTTGAGCCAGCGCCCAGGAAGAAGCAACACTCCTTGTTGAGTGTGCTCGCAACCCGAACGGGCAAGGCACGTCTTGGGACTGGTAAGCCAAGACGATAGCATCCACTATCCAGTGGGCCAACCTCTGCTTGGAGACAGCCTTTCCCTTCTGCTGGCCTCCGTAACAGACGAAGAGTTGCTCTGAGGTCCGAAAGCTTTGAGTCCGGTCGACGTAAGCGCGGAGAGCGCGGACGGGACATAACAAAGCCTGGGCTGGGTCTGCCTCCTCCGAAGGCAGCGCTTGCAGGTTCACTACCTGGTCCCGGAAGGGAGTGGTAGGAACCTTGGGCACGTATCCAGGCCGGGGTCTCAGGACAACGTGAGAGTTGGCCGGCCCGAATTCTAGGCACGATTCGTTGACCGAAAGTGCATGCAGGTCCCCTACCCTCTTGATGGAGGCCAATGCCGTCAGAAGCACTGTCTTCATTGACAGGATTTTAAGCTCCACAGACTGCAAAGGCTCAAAGGGAGGGCTCTGAAGTGCTCTGAGCACTAGAGCTAAGTCCCAAGAGGGTAACGAGTTTGGACGAGGAGGATTTAGCCTCCTCGCACCTCTGAGGAACCTGACGATTAAGTCGTGCTTTCCTACGGACTTACCTTCGACTGCGCCGTGATACGCCGCTATTGCTGCGACGTACACTTTGAGGGTGGAGGGAGACAGCCTTCGCTCCAGCCCATCTTGCAGGAAAGAAAGCACGACACTAATCGAACACCTTCGGGGGTCTTCCCGGTGGGAAGAGCACCATTCAACGAACAGGTTCCACTTCAAAGCGTAGAGGCGCCTCGTAGAGGGGGCTCTAGCAGAAGAGATGGTGTCTACCACTGCCTGTGGTAGACCACCTAGAACCTCCGCGTCCCGTCCAGGGACCAGACATGGAGTTTCCAGAGGTCTGGACGCGGGTGCCATAGAGTGCCCCGTCCCTGAGAAAGAAGGTCCCTCCTCAGGGGGATCGGCCAAGGAGGGGCTGTCGCGAGGAGAGTTAGTTCTGGGAACCAGGTCCGGTTGGGCCAGTAGGGCGCAACTAACAAGACCTGCTCCTCGTCCTCCCTGACCTTGCACAGGGTCTGTGCAAGAAGGCTCACTGGGGGAAACGCATATTTGCGCAGGTCCCGGGGCCAGCTGTGCGCCAGTGCATCCGTGCCGAGGGTGCCCCCGGTCAGGGAATAGTACCACTGGCAATGGGTCGAGTCCGGAGAGGCAAACAGGTCTACCTGTGCGGCTCCGAAGAGGTCCCATATCAGCTGGACCGCCTGGGGATGGAGTCGCCACTCCCCTGGAGGTGTCGACTGGCGAGAGAGCTCGTCGGCTGTCTGGTTCAGCGCACCTGGGATGTGAATGGCACGAAGCGACCTCAGATGCTTCTGACTCCAAAGGAGGAGGTGGCGGGCGAGTTGGAACATGCAACGGGAGCGTAGACCACCCTGACGGTTGATGTACGCAACGGCCGCAATGTTGTCCGTACGGACCAGTACATGCTTGCCACGTAGCGGCCCCTTGAGGCGGCGCAGTGCCAAGTGTACCGCTAACAACTCGAGGCAATTGATATGCCAATGCAATTGAGGTCCCGTCCACAGACCTGAAACTGCATGCCCGTTGTACGTGGCCCCCCAGCCCGTGGAGGAGGCATCCGTGAAGAGCACAGCATGCCTGGACACTTGTTCTAAGGGCACCCCGGCCCGGAGAAACGAAGCGTCGGACCATGGGCTGAAAGTTTGGCGGCAGTAAGGAGTCACTGGGACCCGGTACTGGCCGCTCTGCCACGCCCACCTCGGGACTCGGCCATGGAGCCAGTGTTGAAGCGGTCTCATATGAAGCAATCCGAGCGGCGTTACCGCGGCTGCAGATGCCATATGCCCCAGGAGCCTCTGAAAAAATTTCAGTGGGACCGCCGTCCTGTTCTTGAACGAATTCAAGCAGTTCAACACCGACCGGACCCGCTCTTCCGTGAGGCGCGCAGTCTGGCTGACCGAATCCAGCTCCATACCGAGATAAGAGATCCTCTGTGCGGGACAGAGTTTGCTCTTCTCTCGGTTGACCCGAAGGCCCAACAGGCTGAGGTGACTGAGCACCATGTCCCTGTGTTCGCACAACTGCTCCCGAGACTGGGCGAGTATAAGCCAGTCGTCGAGATAGTTGAGGACGCGAACGCCGCGTTCTCTGAGCGGAACAATGGCTGCCTCTGCGACTTTCGTGAAGACGCGAGGCGACAGGGACAGCCCGAAGGGCAAGACTTTGTACTGATATGCCTTCCCCTCGAACGCAAAACGTAGGAACGGTCTGTGTCGAGGAAGGATAGAGACATGAAAGTACGCGTCCTTCAGGTCGATCGCTGCAAACCAATCTTGGGGACGGATGCATTCGAAAATGCGTTTCTGCGTTAGCATCCGGAACGGGAGCTTGTGCAGGGCCCGATTCAGGATACGCAGGTCCAAGATTGGCCGTAACCCACCCCCTTTCTTGGGTACAATGAAGTAGGGGCTGTAGAACCCCGCCTTCATATCGGCTGGAGGAACCGGCTCGATCGCGTCCTTCGCCAGCAGGACATCGATCTCTGACCGCAAGACCTGGGCATCGCTGCTCCGCACTGAGGTGAAGAGGATGCCCTTGTACTTGGGAGGCCGGCGAGCGAACTGAATCGCGTAGCCGAGTCTGATGGTACGGATGAGCCAGCGAGACGGCCTGGGGAGCTGAAGCCAAGCCCCCAGAGACCGTACAAGCGGGACCAACGGCACCACAGACGTACCCGGGGTGGGGCAGCGAAGTGGAATGGACGGACCCGACTCGGGAGGCCCGGAGGCGGCCCGGAGTGTTGTCCGAATATTCCAGGGCGGGGCAGAGTGTGGGTGAGAAGGCCCGGGGGCGTTCTCGGTGCCCACACTGCTGCCCCCTGGCGAGGGGGAGAGGGGAGGAAAGGAGTGGCAAGGCCCGGGGGCGTCGCGCACTGCCAACCTGGCCCTCTTGGGGCCCAGGGAAAATAGAAACTGCTCTTTTATTGAGAATGTGGGTGCCGCTGGACTCCGGAGAGCCAGCGGCAGAGATGTAACACCAGTCGGGGCCCCCCGGTCCTCCTCCGGGGGGTGGGAGAAAGATGCGGACATCATCTCCCTCAGAGCAGCTCCCGTCTTCCCTGGGCTGCCCGTCTCAGGGCCGCTTCCCCTTGCGCTTGCCGGCTGGTTTAGCGGAGCCCTGAGCGGGTTGGGCGCCTCCCTTACGTCCGGCACCCTGCTTTCCCGGTGGAGGCTGCTGCTTGGGTTTCGCAGGGGCGGAGGCGGACGCAGGGGGACGCCCTCGGCGACGAGCAGGCGGAGGTGCTGCCGACGACGACTGGGTGGAGGCAGCAGCGGGTCGTCGGGGCAGGATGTTTTTGATGGCCTCCGTCTGCTTCTGGGCCACCGAGAACTGCTGGGCGAAGCTCTCGATGGCGTCGCCGAAGAGGCCGGCCTGACAGACAGGGGCGTTGAGAAACCGGACCTTGTCGGAATCACGCATGTCTGCCAGGTTCAGCCACAGGTGGCGTTCCTGGACCACTAGTGTGGACATCGCCCGACCCAGGGAGCGTGCAGTGACTTTCGTCGCCCGGAGAGCGAGGTCAGTCGCCGCACGCAGTTCCTGCATAACACCCTGGTCGGAACTACCCTCGTGCAATTGCTTTAGCGCCTTGGCCTGGTGGACCTGCAGGAGCGCCATAGCATGCAGAGATGATGCGGCTTCCCCGCAGGCGGTGTAAGCCCTGCCCGTGAGACCGGACGAGAACTTACACGCCCGGGAGGGGAGACGCGGGGCACCCCGCCAGTCCGCAGCGGTCTTGGGACACAGTTGCATCGCCACAGACCGCTCGACTGAGGGGATTCCCACGTAGCCCTTAGCCGCACCACCATCGAGAGTAGTGAGGACGGAGGAGTCAGTCGACCGTGAGCGAGCGTTGTAAGGCGCTACCCACGATTTCGTGATCTCCTGATGCACTTCCGGGAAGAAAGGAACCGGGGCGGGGCGCTGAGAACCAGCACGGGCCGTCCCGAGAAACCAATCGTCCAACCGCGAGGGTTCGGGACACGGTGGAGGGTTCCACTCGAGCCCGACACTCGCGGCGGCCCGGGAAAGCATAGCCGTAAGCTCTGGGTCGGACTCGGGCAACGCTGTCACACCCGAAGGGGGCAGCGCAGCCGAATCTTCATCCTCAGAGCCCATTAGCTCGTCCCCCGATGCTGCAATCGACAGCATGTCCTCAGCCGGAGCCCCAAAAGAAACGCCTGGGACCTCCCGGGGGAGGCCAGCGCGCTCTTCTGGAAGCTCCACCGGCGCAGCGGAGGGGGGAGGGGCCCGAGGAGCCGTTTGACCCGTCGGGGAAGCCCTCACAGTAACCCTCAGGTCCCCACCAAGGCCATCAGCCAAAGTAGCAGCCCTCTGCTTTGCAGCGGGAGGACCACTAGATCGGGGGATGCGCAATGGTGCTCCGCCTCTTTCGAGGTAATGGAGTCTGGACCGTAAAACTGCGATGGTCATGTTCCCGCAATGGGAACATGAGTCATTCACGAACGCAGCCTCAGCGTGCTGAACGCCCAAACACGTGAGACAACGAACGTGACCGTCAGCTGGGGACAGATATCGACCGCATCCAGAAACACACGGTTTGAATGACATCTTGAAAAAGACGCAGGGTCAAACCGTGTTGCTCTTTTAGAAAGGAAACTGCTCTTTTAACGTGCTGAAGCACTCAGGGAGATGACCGCGGCACCACACAGTAAAAAGGTGCAAGCCTGTGTGTGCACTCAGAAATAGGAAACGCCCAGCGAACCAACAGCTGATCTCCGTCTGAAGCGGCACTCGCTGACGCGCTGTCACACCCGCACTGGAAGCAGATCCTCTCACGAGACTCGTCAAAAACACTCTTCGTAGAAACAGGAAACATTCACTGTTCGGCTCCGAAGTAGAAAGCAATGATCAGGCATTCCACTTCCTTATTTATACCCGCGCTGCGGGGTGGTGCGTGGAATGCGTGGATCGCATGCCAATCTCCATTGGCTCGTTTTTAATACACTCGAAGTAGATTGGTCTCTGAGATCAGATCCCAATTCGTCGGTCAGTTCCGACGTACGTCGAACGTGACCGACTGAAAGGGAACATGAATTATAGAACCGTTTTAATAAAAAAGGTTCTTTGCTCTCCAAGGGTTCTACATAGAACCATTTTTTTGTAAAAGGTTCTATTGGCCAAGTATAGAACCCTAGGGTTCTATGTAGAACCTCAAGGAACCCTTTTTTTTAAGAGTGTAACGTCATCACCGGTGGCCATCTTGTCACAGGCAAGGTTTCTTACCAACATTATTAACGTGGCTATAATTCTGGATGCTTGAACAAATTATGAATAATTATTCATAAGTATATGCAGTGTCATAACTACATCTCTGACGTTTATAACAAACCAAACAGTTTGAAAATCGGTCGAAAATTTAACAAGTTATGGTTATTTAAAAAGTACACGCACCATTAAAACACAATGTTACGAGTGAGCGAGCTGACTGTGACAAGATGGCCGCCAGGTGCGGACGTCGATCTCCATTGGCCAGCAGCGCGGATGAGACATCTAGCCTTTTTTATGTATATCTATGGTCGTTCCCGTAAGTCGCTCTTCATTTGCATTAAGTTAAACGTATCTCAACTCTGTCACGTCGCTGGACACGTCTACATCCTGTTGCAAACTGACACTCCTGTCATCCGGAAATCTGCAGCTGAAATTGTCCAAACATGGGACTAGTAGTGTGTAAACAAACATTCCTGTCAGCTAGACAAGAACCACAATGCTTTCAATAAAACTGACAAAACCACAATTGAATTGACAAAAACATTTGTATGTCAGTTACAAAATACATGCCCGATCCTCAAGAACATTTCCCCAGTCTCCTCATAATGTATTTGACAACTTCCTCCTACAAGTCTGCCACATCAGATGCCACTTTAGGCCTGGTGTTTAACAGCAGATTAAGTTGACATGTTCTGTACTTTTTGGTTTTACTCCTCGTGATTTTTTTATGAGCTGCTATAAATTTTTCAGTCTGGCTTCTTTACTCATATGTGGCTTTCAACAGATTTGGTGGGTCACTAACGTTAAAGTCATCTTCTGGCTTTTAGGGCCACGTTGTGACGCCCCATGCATCGTCCTGCGAGACAGCAGTTGTCAGTCAGCTTCCCTGGGTCAATGCAGGACCATGAAGAAAACGGTCCCCTTTAATCATGAGATAACGTGATCACAGGAAGGTGATGTATTGTCACATTGTGTGGTCAATAATGAAGAAACTGCCCGTTTCTACATTCAAGCTGCTTAGGAAATAATTAGGGCAATGATATCCTTCCCCACTGATTAGGCTGGAGAATGGATGAAATAGACCATGAAGTCTAATCTCTTCCTTTCCTAATCTCTACTCGTATTTGGAAACTGCCGGAGGAAAAGGCTGAGCACTCTTCAAAGGTAGTAAATGCTTTGTGTGAGCATCATTTGCATGTTGCTGATTATTTTAACATAAATTGAATGTGCCAGCTTGCGTTTTTGATGAGGGAAAGAACAGGATCGTTCAAGACTGAGGGTTACAAGGTGCTTGTTTTAAATTGGTGCTGCTTTTTTGGGCTATGATTGGCAACTTAAATCCTCATGCAGGTCAAAGACGGGGAGCTTCAGGAAATGATAAACCTGGGCTCGTGTCCCAATAATTAGTCACATGTTCTTCTGCCAGCTAGTGGCCAAATTACGCTGACTTAATTACAACCACCTGCTTGAGACGGTAAGACTGAAAACATCAGACCCAGCAGTTGAGGCAAGTCTCCAGCTGTTTGCGCTTTCGGGATAATCTTTTGATTGGCAAGTTGTAATGTTTTTCTTGGGTCCTGCGAGACCATGGCATCTAAGATGGTGTAAATCAACCTGAAAAAGGATATTTCAGTGCTGCGCTTTTAGAGACGTCTCTTATGCCCGGTACAGATTGTAAGATTTTGGGCTGTCCCAGACAATAGATGACCAATCGTGACGATTTCTGTAGCCGTGGCTCCTAAACGGTGGTCCTGTGTTGTACAGTGAGAGAGATTCAAAGATCATCTCACTGTGTCCTGTTGAAGAATTTCACTGGTTTAAATGAAGTAGAACTAGACTGTATATCAATATAATTAAAAACTGGGCATGTTGTATTGAAAGTGCCCATCAGAGCATGGAAAGGACTGGAAAATTAAAAACACTTGATGTATGGGGCACAGGTGTGGAGCGCTGAGAAATTGTTATATGAGATAAAGTTTTTTTTAAAAAGGTAGAACTGGGGATTTTCCACCAATAAATCCAAAAGATGCAAGGGTTGGCATATAATTGTGGCGAAACTGTAAGGTGGAGCCAAAACAAAAGATAGGCAAAAGGATACTCATTGGATGTAGAACGATCAGAAAACAGTATAAGAAATTAAACATAAGAAAATTCAGATGATCAGCTGACATCTCACTTTGTTGTTTCATCTTTTGTGGCCTGGAACTTCAACTCTGAGAGATTTTCTTCAAGTGCTGAATTGGAGACATTTGGAGAATTTTCCACAACAGTGTTTGCTGCTACGACCTACGTCTACTGACTAGCCAATAAAAATGCAACATGAAATGGTGTATTGATCAATGCGACATGCCACTAAAACTTAAACCTACTTACCTCAAGCTCCTCTTTTCCCAAGCCATGACCACGTCCATATTCTACTTTCGCTTCGTCGTCTTTCTTTCAGCGCACATAAAATTGCCGAAGTTCAAAAATCTTGCTCTAAATGCTTACCACAAGTGCATACTGATGACATTTTATTCTTCTATACTAACTTCATAGCCTATGATATGGGTGTCATCATTGTACAGTCTACATACATGTCATACCCAAGTTTATTAGATCCATGTTGTAAAGTGTGATTTGTTATGATTTTATAGGATTGCCGAAATCGCACAGTCTGCAGCAGGCATTAGAATTGAATATGAGATGTGCCCTCAGAAATACTCCATTATTTCTCCATTAGCTCCATTAACACAGAACAATAGAAATGGAACGCTGTGGCTTCATTTGGAAAAATGAAGAGGAAATAAACAGTTGTAATTATTAATTGGGAAAGTAAATGATTTCTGTTTGCTGTTTGCTAAATGGTTGATTTCTTTGTGGGAAAAATGTGTCCATCATTAGTCTTGAAGAATTTTCTGCTTGTTTAACTGTGAAAACGTTTGTTTATTTAACTGAAAAGTTTTAATTCATATTTTCAATCAAATATTGTCTGTCTTTTTCAATGCATGTCAAGAGACATGATGGGCCTAAACCTTTATGACCCTATGACATTCTTTATTTATACAGTGTTATCTTCCATATTAGTCAAACATTAATGTACATCCATCAAAACTGTATTTAAATAATTTTAGTGTATTTAAGTGTGATAAACACTGTAGCACTGAGCACATGCTTAAAAAGGTTCCCTCATATCTCATTATTCACTCATATCTTTGTCACACCACACTGATCAAAGCTCAGTTGTATAGTTTGAAGTTGATGGAATGATTAAGACCTTCTTCAGGTCTGTCCGATAAGTCCTTAAATATTGTGCCGGAATAACTTACCTGGCCTTTGAAGATTAAATAGATTCTGTGTCTTTTAAAATACCGTATGAAATGTGATTTGCAGCATTTAAAAGCGCAGTTAACCTAAAAATGAAAATTCTTGCCAGCTCAACCTCAATGTGAAGAATATCACTTTATTTTGATGGTCCACTTTAGACATTCTACTAAGTAACTTTGCAACTACATGTCAACTAACTCTCATTAGAGCATTAGTCGACTGTCTGCTTAATATTTGCTAACACTTTATTGTGATACTCCCCCAACAGACATTCTACTGACTATAAGGAACTTATTACTAACCCGAACCCTAAAACCTAGTCAAGTCAAGTCACCTTCATTTATATAGCGCTTTTTACAACACAGATTGCTTCAAAGCAGCTTTACAGTGATAATAGAAAAATTAATTTTGTTTTGAAGAAATGTTTTTGATTCATTTCTGTTGTAAAAATTGATTAGTTATTTAATTTGGTGCCATTTAAACAATACCATCTTCAATTAAAACAGAAAACCCCCAATGCGTTCCGGACCCCATCTGCACGTCAACAGCTTCTGGTTGCCTGAGAATGCAAACCATGACATAGGTTTGAAATAGTTTCATCCCCGCGCAAACCCCTAAAAAGGCGAATCCGTGAAAACGGGGCCGTCATGTACGCACACATTATGTGTTCAGCCTATAGACAAGCGTGTCTGAATACGTATGTGTGCATATGTGTTTTTATCTGTATAGAGGGGAAGGGAAGGAGGCCTTCACAAGGGAGAGTCTAGTTGACACAGTCTCTGCTGACACTTCAGGGATGTGTTGGTCGTGTTTTGGCGCAGGTCCACCATCTGATCTGGATCTGGCAGACTACAGTAAACCTCGGGATAAACAGAGAGACTAGCATTAGCGTAGATGCCATTCTTTTTATGATGTAATGGGTACATCAGGTGTTATGGGAAGTGTTCCCGGTTCCGGCTGACCTAGTTAATGCAGCCTAACAATCATTTAATTAAAAATTTTTTTTATGTGTATGCCATAGTAAAGAGATGTGTTTTTAGTCTAGATTTAAACTGACAGAGTGTGTCTGCTTCCAGAACAATGCTAGGAAGAC
The DNA here is from genome assembly GCF_949357685.1 of Gobio gobio. NCBI lineage: Eukaryota > Metazoa > Chordata > Actinopteri > Cypriniformes > Gobionidae > Gobio > Gobio gobio. The sequence continues at coordinate 49,452,658 of NC_137115.1, forward strand.
TCTTCCAGAGTTTAGGTGCTAAATAAGAAAAGGATCGACCGCTGCAGTTGATTTTGATATTCTAGGTATTATCAACTGGCCAGAGTTTTGAGACCGCAATAGACGTGATGGAGTATAATGCGTTAAGAGCTTGTTCAAGTACTGGGGAGCCAAACCATTTAGCTTTGTATAAATTTTAAAATCTTGCTTATTATTTACAATGTTTAATAGGGAGCCAGTGCAGTGTTGACAGAAGCGGGCTAATATGGTCATACATAAGAACTCGAGCTGCTAACATAACAGTCAAATACTACAATCTACTAATACTCTAATGAGAGTTAGTTTATATGTAGTTTCAAAGTTACTTACATTTAGTAGAATGTCTAATCTGGACTATTGAAATAAAGTGTAACTGAATATCCTGCTGCAATGTGTCTGGCAGGCCATATTTGGAAGCTTGGGCAGAGGGCAAGTTTTTCAGTGGATACAGATTTGATTAGGGATATACTGTACTGAATATACTTTTATGGTCCTCCTTAAATGTCATTGTCTTTCATCCACATTCCAGAGCAAAAAAACAAACAAACATGTAGGTGAGTAAATTATGACAGATATTTAATTTTGGGGTAACAACCTCTTTAAGATGTAATGTTTTTTATACAACTTGTACAATTATGTGAAATTTGGAGGGTAGGAAACAAGAAAGATTTGTTGTTCTTTTCTTTTTCCCACTAAAAGCAGATCATTGAGGTCTATGAGAAGTGTCAGTCAGCAGAACGCAGTCCAAAAAGATATTTGGACTCAGTCAAAATGAGTCAGATAATCTGTGTGGCCCTATTTACGATTTTGGAGGACAAACACTGAATTTCGAGAACTAGCTAGAGGCTTTCAGAGGCAATTGAAGACATATGGAACAAGCATCAGCCTACAAGATAAGTTGTAAATGGCATTTTTTTTACCTTTCGTCTAATGAACACCCAGAGTTACACTACAATAGGAAACCATCTTTAAAGAAAATCCATGTGATCCTTTATATATTAAAAGAAGGCAAAAATAAGATTGTGAAATAGTTTGCTACGTAATACAAACAAACGTAATACAAACATAATCATTTGCTACGTAATAGTACCTTGGTTTCAAGGTACAACTCTGAAATCCTTTTGTTGACCCGTTTCATCTATATAAAGTAATATTAGATATGCACCTTTTGGACGATAACCAATAATTCTTTATATTTAAAAGCCAATAACCTATATATTGGCCGATAAATCTAAATCTAAATCCAAATGTTATATACTTTTTGAGAGCCTGATTACAAAAACAAAAGTCTCGAGCAAGCCATGTCCCAAACACACAATATGTTCTCATTTTAATTTTATATAGCCTATATGACAGACTTGCGCTGCACATGTTGCACTTAACTATATTTTTATTTTTCTAGTGATTCCAATCATATTTCAAGCAAACCAAAACCATTGCGAACAGTGCACATATGAATGCCTAAAGGAAATAATCCATTATTTATCAGATTTAATATATTGGTTAACTTTTCTTATCAAGCTGATAATGATTACATTAAAAATGCACATATATCAACTGATACCGAAATGGTGGCCGATATATTGTGCATACCTAAGTAATATTCATTAATTTGACACCCTTCCAAATACATACACTGATATTTTGGATCTATGGATGCCATTTCCTTAAAAGCAAACGGGTTATGTGTGTTGTGATACAGTATGTGTGAGTCTGGGATGTGTTCTCTTAACTTTCTCAGCACATTAATTTGTTGTCCCGCTGCTGATCCATCATCTCTTGTGGTGGAAACCAATTGACTTGTGTTCCTTTTGAGACCTCTTATTGGATGCCCTCCAAATGATCTCATGTTCCATAGTTTCTCTGGCTACTCCTCATGTGCCATAAATCATTGTGATGTAATCTTTCACACTGCCGTTCCCACAGCTGGTGAGCTGAAGGGCTTGTTCTCCGAGAGAGTGTTGCGTAGTGACCAGTTAACCTCGGGTTTTACATCCCAGAGGAGAAATGACTGCGTTGACCTCTCATATTCCTCGATGTGCACACACTGTCTTTATTTCTGAAATTTCCATTTATTCCGCCTGGGGTCTTTAAGGTTATGGACTGTTTATGCGGGCGAATAAAACTGAACACATTTTGAGAATCTTAGTGTTTATGTCTGGTAATTGCATTTGGGCCATCTTATTTTCTGAGAGTATTTGTGTTTGTGTTGAGTGTGATCCCTCCTGACGTCTCTGCGCTTGTGCTCCCATGGCCAGGGGGAGGAATGTTTCTAAAAGCACTGAGAGATTTTTTACGAGACCTTACTGTGGAAAAATGTCTGGTCGTTTTGCCACCTACCCCTCCCGGATAGTCTCCTCCTGAGATCCTGTAAAAAGCAGGATATCTACCCTAGGATGTCTTGTTCTTTGCATCCTGCGGGTAATGGGATTTTGGGAAATTGCAAAGCAGAAACATTTTATGAACATATTATAGGAAAAATACAAGTCCAATTGATGTTTAAAGGACCCCAGTGAATCCCATTTAGCCCTTAATTCATCATCTCGTATTAAAAGCTTTGCTTTAAACTGATAAGTATGTCATTTTCTGCAAAATGAAAACAAAATTAAGTCTTGAATTGTGAGACACCAGATTTATTATAAAGATTTAAGGTACGTTTTTTAAGCTTTCGGGTGAAGCCATAGCTTTAGCAAACCACACAGAGGTGTAGGGGTTAAACAAAATGTGCCTGTTTACGAGGAGTTCCCACTGTTAAGCTTCTGCCTGATGAGGCAAATGATCCTGCTCTTAGGGTTGATGTGCTTATATCCCAGCATGGCTTCTGCTCTCTTTGCTCCTCCGGTCGTGCCCGTGAAATTGGCGCAGAGCAGCATTACCATTCAAGCCTCCAGCTGAGTCAAATCTCAGTCTAGATCAATTATAACATCCAGCTTCTCTTCCAAATCTCAGTCTGACAGATGCTGCGGTTTTATTTGCATGTATCAAAATCTCACATTCATACACCTGAAATCCACTGATTAGGTGTCTTGAGAGGAGGATGTGGGTGGAGAGGGGATTGCGGTCTGGTGTTTTTGTCATTTTTGGGGTATGTTGAGGTGAACAAATAGATACTGTAGATATAAATAGAAACTCTACCATTCAAACTTTTCAGGTCTGTAAGAATGTTTTTTTTTTAAGAAGAAGAAGAACGAAATACTAATCAGAAAAGATGCATTTAGTTGATCAAAAGGGACAGTAAAGAGTTTTACATTGTTACAAAATAAACGCTCTTCTTTTGAACTTTCTATTCATCAGAGAATCCTAAAAAATGGTCATGGTTTCTTCAAAAATATTAAGCAGCATAACATTGGTAATAATAATAAAAAAATTCTTAAGCACTAAACAAGCATATTAAAATTATTTCTGAAGGATTCGTGTGATTTTATGTAATAATTTGAATAATGTAATCTGTAAGTTACCTTACCATTGTAAGATAAAAACACACTAAGTAACACTATATGTGGTTAAAATGGGCGCCGCCTTAGAAGTTACAGTGAGAAACAGTAACAATGTTAGGCTATGTCTACATTAATACAGATAGATTTGATACAGCATTTTCGTTTCAAAACACTCTCCGTCCACACTAGTGTTTTCAAGCGTTTTCCAAAAGTTTCTCATCCACACTAAAACGTTGAAAAATGCTAAATTCACCTTACTGTGCATGCGTAAACCCTCATAAAAGCTCACTGAGATGATACAGACAGAACAAGACATAATAAAGATATCACACTTCTGGCAGAATCATTACATTTTTAGCAAAATATCTCACCATTCACTGATGCATCCAGGTATGTCACTCACCATTATACAACCCCAAATCAGAAAAAGTTGGGACAGTATGGAAAACACACACAAAAAAAGTGATTTCTAAATTTACTTTGACTTGTATTTCATTGCAGACAATATAAACACAAAATATTTCATGTTTTGTCTGGTCAACTTCATGTCATTTGTAAATATGCATCATTTCCTGTCATTCAGACCTGCAACACATTTCAAAAAAAGTTGGGACAGTAAAGCATTTACCACTTTGTAATGTTGCCATTCCTTTCCACAACACTTAAAAGACATTTAGGGACTGAAGACACCAAGTGATGAAGTGTTTCAGGTGTAATTTTGTCCCATTCTTCCTGCAAACAAGTCTTAAGGTGGGCAACAGTACGGGGTCTTCGTTGTCGCATTTTGCGCTTCAAAATGCGCCACACATTCTCTATTGGAGACAGGTCGGGACTGCAGGCAGGCCAGTCAAGTACCCGTACCCTCTTCCTCTGCAGTCAGGACTTTGTAATGTGTGCAGAATGTGGTTTTGCATTGTCTTGTTGAAATATGCATGGACGTCCCTGGAAAAGATGTCTTCTTGAAGACAGCATATTATGCTCCAAAATCTCTATGTACTTTTCAGCATTAATGGTGCCTTCACAGAAGTGCAAGTTACCTTTGCCAAGGGCACTGACACAACCCCATACCATGACAGACCCTGGCTTTTGGACTTGTTGCTGGTAACAGTCTGGATGATCCTTTTCTTCTTTGGTCCGGAGCACACGGCGTCCATTCCTCCCAAAAAATACCTCAAATACTGATTCATCTGACCACAGTACACGTTTCCACTGTGTGATGGTCCATCCCAGATGCCTCCGAGCCCAGAGAAGTCGACGGCGCTTCTGGACACTGTTAACATAGGGCTTCCTTTTGGCACAGTACAGTTTTAACTGGCATTTGTAGATGTAACTACGTATTGTGGTACTTGACAAAGGTTTGCCAAAGTAGTCCTGAGCCCATGTGGTGATATCGCTTATAGATGAATGACGATTCTTGATGCAGTGCCGCCTGAGGGATCGGAGATCACGGTTGTTCAGCTTAGGCTTGCGCCCTTGTCCTTTACGCACGGAAATTCCTCCAGATTCCTTGAATCTTTTAATTATGTTATGCACTGTTGAATGTGAAATATCCAAATCTCATTTCAATAATTTTCTCACGTATTTGTTGGCAAACTGGCGATCCTCGGCCCATCTTTGCTCCTAAAGGATTAGACCTTTCTTGGATGCTGCTTTTGTACCAAATCATAATTACAATCACCTGTTGACATCACCTGTTTCAAATCACATCATTATTTAGCCATTTTACCTCATTACTAGCCCTAAATTGCTCCTGTCCCAACTTTTTTTGAAATGTGTTGCAGGTCTGAATGACAGGAAAGGATGCATATTTAAAAATGACATGAAGTTGACCAGACAAAACATGAAATGTTTTGTGTTCATATTTGTCTGCAATGAAATACAAGTCAAAGTAAATTTAGAAATCACTTCTTTTTTTTTTTTTTGCGTTTTCCATACTGTCCCAACTTTTTCTGATTTGGGGTTGTATGGTCTATCTGTTTTGCCGCAGGACAGCAAATGTGAGTACATTTTTCTGTCATCTATGCAAGACTGTGATATGAAGAGTGTACAAAGTAACATATTTTAACAACTGTGTGAAAGTGAATAGCACTTAACAATACCAGTATTAACATGAATATCTATCGGTGCAATATGTGTCACATGACTAAGCATGCGTTATCGTTTTCAAATACCTCCATTTTCACAGTCCACGCTAAAACGCGAAAATGGCATATTCAAATGTATCCACTTTGGAGAACGTTTTCAAAACGCTTTGTTTTTGTTAATAAAAACGTCGTCTCAGTTTGGACGGAAGGCCAACACGTAGAAAAAGATGCATTTTCAAATAAAATTGTATTAGTGTGGACAAGGCCATGTTAAATGTAATCTTTAGCAAATCTCAACATGAATGTCCATTTTTCCATACCGTACATTATAAAGTTTGATGCCTGAATTCACTTGTACCTATTAAGTTGATTGATAAATCAAGTTACAAAGGGAACCTTCAACCCGTGATATAATTGGTATCTTGCTGTCCTTTTTGGCCATTCCCACTCTTGTTCTGCTGTCGTGGACTGCCGTGCCGTTTTCCCATGGTGAATGGGATTACACTGACAGCAGAGAATGTTTGGTGTTGACACAGCATGCAGCTTGGTTAGTCTTCCAAATCCCCTGCTGTTCCTGAGACCAAACAGCAAAATCTGCTCATTTTTCAGACCAATTGCTCTGGGAATATGAACTGGCTAGAGGAAAGTCCTGTATTTGTGTAAGGAACTAATAGCTCTTCCTCTGGTTTTAATTAAGAAAGACTCAGGGAACCAAGTGCTTCCTTTCCGACAGATTGTGCTTTGAAATTTTACGACAGGTTTTGTCAGCACAATGAAACAAACACTCTGTAAGGATAAAACAAGAGAAGGGTTAACACTGGACTACATCTTCTCCCCAAAGTCGTACACTGCTGCTTTTATTAGCATACTTTCCCTTTACTCCACCTTCTTTCATTATAAGTTACAGTAGACACAACATCCAATGTTTGGCACATCTTTTAAAATATTTGGTTGCTTTAGAACATGTGGCAGTTCAGGATTGAATGATTAATTTGATCGCTAACCAAAGGTGTTTTATATGAGGCAGGAGCTTATTTGATGATAAAAGGTCATAGGTAATCGATAATTTATGATATTGGATTGTTTCTTGGTTGTCCTGTGTTGTTGAGGACTAGTCTCGCTTGGCCAGGCTGACGGCAGAAGGTCTGGACTCCATAGCAGCTTTCATTGGCCAAGCACATGTAAAGCAACCAATCACAGTTCGTTTTGTTCAACGTCATGTTTAGGGGCGTGAAAATGGAATATCGATGTCCCCATAATAACAGGGTGTGCAATTCATTCAAGAACATCGTGTAAGTTCGCTACAACAATGGAACAGTGAACTTCACATTCTTATTCAAAAACTCATCGTGAAAAAAAGGGGGTGTAAGAAAATATAGATACAGGTGAATATCACAATATGTTTGGCGATACTGTATAGATTCTCAAAATCACTGTATCAATATTTTTTTTTTTTACATTCAAGATTTTTGCAGTGGCTTCGTGTTTCGATTTAAACCCAATATTTTATAATGTTGAGTTTTTTTGATCTGGAATTCCAGCTATGATATTAATTTTATTACAATTAATGCAGGAAATGGGGAGTATAGGTAAATTTGTAACAGTGCGGCATATTGTCTTTATGGGTATCTTACACTATTTTAATCTAAGCCAATTTGATCTTGAATCAATGTCATTTATCGTTAACTCTATTGACATGATCAGATAATTTGTCATGTCTGCATGCTGTTTGCGTAACCCTTTCTGAGTGAAAACAGAGGTTCCTCTTAGTTTGCATGTTGACAACCTTTCTTGTGGCTAATTGGAGAACCAGACTCCCCCACACCTTTAAGCCCTTTTGGCCCATTCCGACAGGTCTCCCCCCATTTTAATCGCGCTGCTTCAAAGGCTTGTTTTGATGCCCTGAACCCCGTCTCTCCCCAGAGACTAAGGTCTGCTTGGCCTTGGGGCCTGCAAAGGGAGAGGGCCGTTTTAATGAAAGACAAGAACAGACTGCGTAGAGAAAGCACTAAGAAAGTGTGTACAGAGCTGGTCATTATCACAGCACTGAGTGTTGTGCCAGAAGTTGTACCATATGACTCTCTCAACACTTTGACAGCCTCCTTTTTCTCTAGGGATTGCCCTTGCCCCTGTCAGACACCTGCCGCAAGGTCAGAGGAAATCCTGCAACGTTTCAGTCAAATGTATTGATCAATTGTCTGCAGCAAAGAAGTGGGTTAAATCTGTGTTGTGCTGATACCTGATTGTTTTTTATCAGTATGATTCAGAGTATTTGGGGCTCAGTCCAGACATCTGTGAATGCCTGTTTGATGAAATATTAGAATACACTTGAATAAGTGTTGAAACATTATGGGCCCTATTTTAACAATCTCAGCTAATGATCTGAAGCTCATGGTGCAGGTGCACTTACGGCGTGTCCGAATCCACTTTTGCTAGTTTAACAACGGAAAAAACGGTCGGCGCACCAGGCGCATGGTCCAAAAGGGTTGTACCTAGTCTCTTAATTTGTCATGGGTGTGTTTTGGGCGTAACGTGCAATAAACCAATCAGAGTCTCATCTCCCATTCCCTTTAAAAGCCAGTTGCGCTTGCACCATGGCGGATTCGCTATTTACATGGCAGAATTTGCAAGCGGAAAGACTGAGCGCTTCTCCAGAGAGGAATCCTTTTATTTTTAATATTTAAAAATATTTGTGTGCTGCTGTGCATCCCTGTGTGTTTGCGCATTGTGCACCCGCCTATGGACGGATATTGTTAACTAATTACCTTTTATATAACAAAAAATACTGCACTATTGACTTTAGACCAGGTTTTTGTTGGTCAATGGCACAGTTTTCAGTTGCCTCAAAATAGCAACGCACCAACAATGTGCTTGAACACACCTCGTTTTCAGACCAGCGGTCATGGATGAACAGATGGGCGCGAGTGCATTTGCTATTTAAACAACGTGGCGCCTGGTGTTGCATTGCGCCAGGTGTATGATAGAGCCCTATATCTGCGAGATGTGTCATTGTTTATTCAATATTACTGGAGCTAAACCTAAAAATACCTCATAGCCTTAGTCTCAGCCTCAGGCATTGCTAAAATTCCGGAATCGCATGTGTATTGGTTGAACTATGTAGTATTTAGACCCTTTCGGCTTTCAATAGTCCAATACGTGCTTTACACTCATAACAGTTTTGTCATTGACTCCCCAAAGTTTGTTTATATGTACAATGAGTGCTTCTGAGAAACATTAGTCAAGTTCATGGCAAATGTTTGGCAGATTTAAAAAAAAAAAGTATACTTTTATTCAGCAAGGATGCATTATATTGATCAAAATTGACAGTAAAGACATTTAAAATGTTTACGTTTCCCTTAAGCAGCACTACTGTTTTCAACATTGATAATAATAAGAAATGTTTCTTGAGCAGCAAATCCTCATATGAGAATGATTTCTGAAGGGTCATGTGACACTGAAGACTGGAGTAATAATGCTGAAAATTCAGCTTTGCGTCACATGAATAAATATTTTAAAGTGCACTACAATAGAAAAGTTATTTTAAATTGTAATAATATTTCACAATATTACTCTTTAAATGCAGCCTTGGTGAGCCTAAGAGACTTTTTTTCAAAAACTTTTGAGTGATAGTGTTTTGGGTCATTGAACATAATTACAGCGTAATTTAATAGCCAACTAACAGACATAACTTAATTTGATTATAATTTTTAGTTTTGATGAGCTGGACACACCTCAGTTAGAGAAAGAATGAGAGAAAAAAACGGCATATGCCTCCAATGACTGGACAGTTGATGAGCCTGGACATCACATCCTTCCAGAGGGACAGACGTCCTGTAGGATGTGTCACTCATCGTGTATGTGAATAACGTAGCATGATCATAAACAGAGAAGGGAAGAGGTAGGGAGTGTATAATGCCAAATAACAACAAGCACATCCTTTATTGCCCACCCCTCTATGACCATCTATTAGCATTGAACTTTAAGTCATCCCGCATTGTTCAAATGTTCTGCAGACTGAAAAGGGACCTTTAGCTAGGAGGCAGATAAGCATAATGCTGATGCCCTTTGAGATCTATTGTTTAAACCCCTTGTTGATTCTAGATGGAGGAAACAATGTTTGCAAGTGTAGAGAACACAATTAAAGAGCCAACGGTCCCCTCAGACTTTAAGGTCAGAAGAAACAAATCAATTTACCAGGGAATGAACAATCGATGTACTCTGTGGTCGATATTAAATGCCATTGAATGCCATTGATTTGGGAGTAAAAGGTTTGTTTAAAGGAAGCCACTAGAGTATATGCAAATGATATGCATTGTTTTTGAAGTATAAAAGATATCCAGACCAAGGCCACCAGCTTTGAGATTATTTCTCAGACTGTTTTAAAAAAGAGGAAACACATACTCGTCTTATGGAGCATTGAGAATGACGTAATCGATCTAGAAATATTAAGTATAATTAATTGTATAGAAGTATAAAAGATGATATATTAGATGTGAATTACACAATATTCAAATATATACCAATATAAAAGTTGATTGAGAGTCATAAGCGACTGATACATTCAGAAGATTGGGATCGGTAAGATTGTTTAATATTTTTAAAGGAAGTCTTTTGTGCTCACCAAGGCTGCATTTATTTGATACAGTAAAACAGTAATATTGTGAAATATTATTTCAATGATAAAAATGTTTTTCAGCATCATTACTCCCGTCTTCAGTGTCACATGGTCCTTCAGAAATCATTCAAATATGCTGATGTGATGCTTCTTATCATTATCAATGTTGAAAACTTTTGTGCTACTTATTATTTTTGTGTGAACTGCCATACAGGATTCTTTTATGAACAGAAAATTCAAAAGATCAGCATTTGACATATTCTATTTGCAATAGAAATCTTTTGCAACATTATTAATGTATTTACTGTCACTTCTGGTCACTTAATGCATCCTTGTTGAATAAAAGTGAATGAAATGTCACTGAACCCAATCCTTTGAGCAGTAGTAAGTGCACTTTTTTTGCTGTGCAATCTTTGTAAGTGCAATCTTGCTTCAAGAGAGGTATTTTAATGGAAAACACTTGAATAATCTTTCATGTTAAAGGTTCAGTGTGTAGTATTTATCAGGATCTATTGACCGAAATGCAATATGACATACATAATTATGTTTTCAGTGGAGTATAAAGACCTTACTTAATGTATCGTTATGTTTTGATTACCTTAAAATGAGCCATTTCTAAAAATCACATTCTGCACCTTTAAATGTTCAGCACGTGCAGAAATGGAGTTCACTGCATTCATTCACTGTGAGCTGAGCTGTTCTGAGATGCTGAAAACGCTGGATCACGAGCTGATCGCTTTGAAACACGCAGTGCAAACAGACTGAAAATCTTATGTCAAAGGATTTTCTACCTGTGTCCTTCTTTCAGGTTTGTCCACACCATAGACTGTAAAAAAATATGGACGTAGTGTCTGTGACGTCACCCATAGGATTCTGAAGAGCAGTTTTGAAGCGTAAAGTAGGGTAGGGCTAGCCGTTGCCATCTTGGCACCGCGTCATCGCGCGTCACTCCCGGATAACAGAAAATGGGCAAAAAGGCGGGATATGGGTGGAGCTGAAGTGACGCGTTGACTAACTGACAGCAGATAAATGGCTATCCACCTGTCACTCAAAGTGGCCACGCCCTTAATTATGCAGAACTTTAATGCTTTATATAATGTAAACTAATGAGTGTTAAAAAAAATTCACCCCCCTCACAGTTGTCATGAAGGGCAAAATTAGCCGTATAGACCAAAACCATAATTTGTACCAGGCTGTAAGCATGTTTTTTTCTGCTGTAAAGTTGGGCATTTTAACATGGGGCTCAATGAGATTCTGCTCCCTTCTGGAGCCTGTCCCTAGTGGCCAGTCAATGAATTGCAATTTATGTCACTTCCGTATTGGCTTCAAGAGAAACTGGGGGAGGTTTCTGCTTGGTCCACACCCACCAGTGCCATATTGCACCAACCAAAACTATTTCATAATTTAAAGAAATAGTGTCTCTTTCATTAAATACCATTGTTATGCTCTGAAAGTGAGCATGCAATATTACTCAAATAAGTACTGAGTAATATAATTTAACTACATGTACTTACTATAGAGTTATGATTAGGGTTTGGTTTAGGGTTAGTTACTAATTATGCATAATTTCTGTACTTGTAAAGCATTTATTTATCTTTGTTCATGTTAATTTCAACATTTACTAATACTTTATTAAAATCTTGTTAAAGGTCCCATGGCATGAAATTTTCATTTTATGAGGTTTTTCAACATTAATATGAGTTCCCCTAGCCTGAATATTGTCCCCAAGTGGATAGAAATGTTGATTGGTGTAAACCCGAGTTCTGGCTGTCTTTCTCTGCCTTTGAGAAAATGACAGGCCAGACTAGCCAATCCTGAAGTCTCCTGGTTTGACGTCCAAGCAGGAACGGTTAACTCCCTTTCCTCCGCCCAGAGAATCTGGCACGCCCATGCAAACGCTCGAGAGAGATCATTCCTTGTGAACGAGTGAACGCTGGCAGTTTCTCAGTGTTTGGATGTACAAATGAAAAGTCTTTTTTCAGTTCCTTTTGATCTGTGATCAGTGATTTCTTATGTGTAGCTAATTATTTATTATTCGTGCACACAATGCGGCTTCTCTCTCTCCCGACAGAACGGTGTTTTCGTGTTTTCTATCTTGTGAGTCAGTGTTTTTGTACGTCCTAGTCGCCTCTATCTGTTCTAAAATGTGCATACAGTCGTTTCTGCTCAACATCAGCAGAGTTACATCTTTAGAGATAAACCTCACACACGCCGAAGCTCGGGCTGCACTGGCCGGTCGGCCTTCAACATCCCCGACCCCCAGTACTGCATCTGGCCCACAGCGGAGGCACCAAACGCGGCGCGAGATTAAGCAGAAGGGGGGTAAGCGTGAGCATATCCGGGCTAGCCAGCTATCCCCACAATAAACTTGATTACATTCGATTAATGCTGTTGTGTCTTTGTTTGCGCTGTGTACTCAATGCGCGTCACTGACGCTTTTCATATGATAGGAACATATCTAAAAATAATGCTTTAATCAACACTTACTCGTAACTCGTTCATCTCAACAGCTGTAATGGTACATTGCATGTGTTACAAAGTTGGTAATAATGATGAAGACGGACTCGGTGTGACTGGGACTCGTGTTTATTCAGAACTCTGAGATACAAACACAATAAACTTGCGCTGACTGACAGCGCTCTCATAACTCCGTAGTATGATATAGATGGTAATACTATAAATAAGCAATCGCTGAGCTCCGTCTCTGGTACATTAGTGATGTCCGGTTCGCGAACAATCTTTCTTTTGAACCGGTTCATTTTAGTGAACCGAATCAGTTCACCAAATCGGACTGAATCGTTCTAAACGGTTCGCGTCTCCAGTCAGCGCTGATCCATAATTTACTAAAGTTACTAACTTTTTGACATGAGTGACAGTCCCCCCGACTAGAAATAGACTAATAACCTGAAGTATATGCTGTAACTACAACAGTTCACTGAACTGAGACGTGCTGAGAACTGATGAGAAGTGAACTCAGGTCCATCCGTCTCTCTGGCAGCAGCTCGTGCCTGCTCGTGCCTCGTAGACCTCGTTAAACCACGCCCCCTCCGCTCATTTCAAATGCAAAGATGTCAGCCAATCACAACAGTGGCCGTTTTTACTGAAGTCTCACAGCAGACACGCCTCTTGAAACAGGGCATGCAGCCACAGGTCAAACATCAGTATTGAAAAAAATGCCTTTTATTTCTAAATTATGACATTTTATGATGTAAAAATCATACTAACATTATAAGTACACCTCAGGAAACATTATAAAATAATAGAAAAATGCCATGCCATGGGACCTTTAACATTAGTTAATGCACTGTGAACTAACATGAACAAACCATGAACTGCTGTATTTTTATTAACTAACATTAACAAAGCTTAACAAATACAGTAACAAATGTATTCCTCATGGTTAGTTCATGTAGTTAATTCATTAAAGGTGAACTATGTAGGATTTTTGCAGTAAAATATCCAGAAACCACTTGGCCAGTGTTATATATTTTGTTCAGTTGAGTACTTAGAATATCCCAAATGCTTTAAACTATTTGTAAATCGTGAGAAAATTGCTATTTTAACCAAGGAACCGGGACGTGTGAGCTATGCGTGTGAGGGAGTCGCCTGTCGATTGCGTCATATCTGCGTCACCCTCAGTCTCCGGTTTTATTCAGTGAAACACTTTACTCTCACTGCATTGTGAACAAGTGTCATAGCAGCCGCCGAGCGAACGTCATAACTTCCTTTTCAACACACTCAGATATATCTAATACGATAAACAGAGTTGGGTTACCTCAGACTCATGACTGGAAAAGAGGAAGTAGCGCCGGCAACCGTGTCATAATAAAAGTCCCGCCAGCGACTATGCCATAATAACAGTCCCGCTCTTCAATCGCTCCTGCGGCCTTGCTCAGCTCCACAACACTCGGTCCTGCTCTACTTCAGACTACAGTAATGTTAATAATCGCATCCATGAACATGATTTCTGCCCGAGTCCTATCCTGACTGTTTTCCACCGGCTGTGAAGTGAAGACCACATGTCCCGAGATTCTGCGCTCAAACGTGCCGTCATCAAACTACGCCTTTGTTTTGAACAGGCGACCTCTAGTGGACGGAAAAGTTACATAGTGTAGCTTTAACTAAAGCGTCTGCCAAAATGCATAAATGTAACTAATGTTAACAAATGAAACCTTATTGTAAAGTGTTATACTTTATTGTAAACCCTATTTACTATAGTAAGTACATGTAGTAATGTGTAACTACGTCACCTTAATAAAGCGTTACCATTTAATTAAATCAGTCTTTTGCAATTTGATAAGGGCACAAAGCCATATCGCGCTTTCATTTTGAAACTGTTGCAGCACATATTGGACTATGGGCCAGATTTACTAAACAGGGAAAATTAGCGTGAAAGCACAATTCCAAAAAAGCACAGGTGGGAATGGAAAGTTCTGTGTGTGATCTAGTGAAGATGCACAAATTGCAGCCGGATCATTTCCATAATGACCAATACAGTCTACCAAGAGCAGCGCAAATTAGCATCTGGTTTAAGACATGCTTTTTGGGGGGCGGTAAATAATGGCGCAAATACCATAAATTGATGAGCGCTAACCTTACTTAATCACCTTGCATGATTCATTTAAAAACTCTCCTCCCCATACATTTTGCATACATTTTAGTAAATCCAGACAGTGGTTTTTTAACACCAAAAGAGGTTTTGCGCACAGTCTAGGTAATTAATGGGAAACTCTGTGGCTGTTGTGTTCCTGTGTCTATAGAAACCAAACAGTAATGGATGTCCTTACCGCAACATTTGTTGTATAAACTAAAGATATTCTAAATATGATTTTTTTTTTTAGGGAGGCTGTAAGTGGTGGTTGGAAAACAAGGGAATTCTGGTCTACCAGGTCATAGTGGAGCCACACTTTGAATTTGTCTTCAAAACACTTGCCTTCTTAAAAATGGATAAATTGTGAGATAAAACATGAACACCTTGGGTTTTATTATGCCTCCTTTATGTTGTCCTTCTCCCTACATTCATATATCCTCATTTAGGAGAAATCTGCTGCAGTTTGTGCAAAGCTTTCAGTGCTACCATGAAAGATGCTTTCGTGGCTATAGCACAATTTTAATTGGCTAGTAGCTTATTGCAACTGGGAGACACTTGTGTCAAAACACAACGAATAGCAGAAAGTTAAAGCATTTAGGCTGGTTAGCTGCACACGGTTGGAGATAGTCTCCAACAGTGAGAATCAGCTACAGGTAATTAGCCGGGAATGCTGTTTGTAATAAATTATTCATGACCTCCGACACTAATCAAGATTAGTAGCACCGAGCATAACAGACAAAATGCAATCAGTTTGCCGTCGAACAATAAAGAGCAATTAACCAAGCAACGAATCTGATAAGTTACGGCAGCCATTAATTTTTCACCTGCTTCAATAGTGGATTTAGTTTGATTAAAGCTAGTGTGATGCTCATTCTGTCCCAGTTCATTTCTTTACTCAAGCTGCAAAGTGAAAAATTCACACACATGCTGTTTCAGAGTAGTGCACCACAGGGAATGCCATCAATAATGAATCCTCAATCTCGTCGCACTCCAAGATTCGTACTTACAACATGCCCTGTGCCAAGCTCTCCTCCGAGTCTTCGGTGTGGAGGAGTGCTGCTTTTTCTCCGTCTTACATGTTTTATTGTTTTTTTGTAGAAATGGATTTGCTTAGCTGTTTGTTTGGTGCGTTTAAATATGTGCCATGACCTCTGGTTGTGTTTCTTTTCACAGCTAATAATAACAGGCGGAAAGAGAGAGCAGAGAAGAAACATCCTTTGACCTGAATCCTGAACTACATCAAAGAACTCATGGTAGGTGCTTTTGCTTATTAACATAAACAGTCTGTGTGTTCTTAAAGGGATAGTTCAACAAAATGTAAATCTTGTCATTATTTACTCACCCTCATTCTGTTCTAAACTGGGTTCTGTATGTCGTTACTTTTTTGTCACTATGTGCAAGTAGCCAACTTTGTTTGAGAAAAGCAAATTTCACTAAGGTTTTACCTTAAGAACTTACCTATACCTAACTTTGTGTGAATTGCGTTTAACACCATTTGGACTTACCGTAACCCGTGTTTTTTCACCCTTCTATCCGTGAAAGTGCACTGGAACGGCAGTCAAACCAGTGACTTCCCACCCGTGAACTCGTACCAGATCGATGTACTCCCAGTTACGCGCTCTGACGTCACATAGCCCGTAAAACAACAATGGCACCCCGTTCGATCCCAGCGGTCACTACCAGTGTGTCCTTGAGCAAGGCACTTTAATCCATGTTGCTCCAGGGGGATTGTCCCTGTAATAAGGGCACTGTAAGTCGCTTTGGATAAAAGCGTCTGCCAAATGCATAAATGTAAATGTAATGTAAATGAAAGTCTTACATTAAAAAACAAATAGTTTCTTAAAATAAGGTATTGCGCTAACGTTATTTATTCGCAAATGCATTATCAGCAGCTTTTCTAGCGCTAGCTAGTTTTCAGTCCGTTGGAGTAATAGTCCATAAGTTTCAGTTCATAAGCAAGGAGTAAGCACCTTTGGCGATAGAAATGATTGTAAATGAGCATAAGCCCCGTATGGTCCGCCATTCTTTGTTTACATCTAGCCACCGCTCAGGCAGTTTGGCGTGACTTTGCCTTGAACGTTACAAAGTCGTGAGTCGTGGTTTGAAGTCGTAACTTGCGGCCTCAAAAACCTGCCTGGAACGCAGCATTAGTCTAAATACAGTTATTAGGGGCCAAGCACCGAAAGTGTAATCGTTGGTGTTCTTATTATTCTTCCACTCTTGAGTCTATAGCAGCCCATAGAACCGCTTGTGGGAAAGTTATGACATTTGGCACACAGATGGAAAACAGTCTGAACTGTCACCATAGCAAATTTGGCGTCTCTAACTCAGTCCCTCTATCACCGCCAACTGTCCAAAGTTGCACTCACGTTTATGCTAATAACTTTTGAACCACAAGGGCTAAAAAGAAGAAAGAAAAGACGATTAGACTGCTATGGAGTCATTTTCTGTCATGAAATTTTTCACAAAAATATAACCAGATCGTCTTCAGACCATTGTAGCGTGATCACCCAGGTATTTCAAAGTTTCAGTTCGGGCGCCAGACAGTTTAAATTACTGTGGAAAAAAAACCTGACCCCACCCAGCATTTCAACACATTAAATCACTCTCAAAAAGTTCAGAAAATAAGTCTTATTAACAACAAAAAGTTTCAAGAATTCAAGTTGATTTGTCAAACCGTTCTCGAATGAAATACGAACTAACAAAATGCCCCCCAAAATCAACGTGAGGCAATATCTCCGCAACGTGGTGTGTGATATGACAATATGACACGAGGCTACCTGCATAATTTCACCGCAGTGCCACCTAGTGGTCAGGAGATATGAAACATTTACATTTTTGCGTATATCTTGCGTATGAATGGTGTGGCCTGGTCTCTTTAGATTTGGTGCATCATGCAGAGTCATTCGATATATGATTTTACCATATCGGCCATTTTGGGCGTCGGCCAATTTTTTTTGTTGTCATAAAATGCTATATTTTACGAACGTATTGGTGTATTATTTTGTAACTCAGTATGTGTCTTCAGCACCATGCCTTGACAGTACTCAAAACGTTTCAGGGGAGCATCACCTTGTGGTCAAAAGTTAAAATGAAATTTTCAAAAACGCTAATAACTTTTGATTATATTCATTATAATGAAACTGGTCTTAATAGATTTATTTGGGTCATGTCAAGAACATAGATGCCAATTTTGCCATATTTGGCCAAACTTCCTGTCCGCCATTTGTATTTTATTTCAAAACCTACTTTTTCGAACTACTCCAAGACGGTTTGCCCGAATTTCACCATATTCCAGTCAGATCATCTTCAGACTGTGCTGGCAGAAAGTTATGGATTTTGTGTCGATAGACTAAACCATTTTCGTGTACCGCATTGACAAATTTGATGGCATAATTCCAAAGTGACTCGCTGATGTAACGCTGTATCTCTGCAATGCTTTGACATATTGACACCAAACTTTGCATGTGTCATTGTCACCTCACTCTGACCACACCACATCAATTTTGTAACAGTGCCACCTATTGATTAAAAGTGATAAACCATTAAATCTTATTACTAGTGACTGTATTTATGATTTTTCAGGCATTATGTCTAATCTTAATGTCTTTACTTGCTCATTGTTGCCGTTGGTCTGACACTCCCAGCCATGTTGGCATGACTTGATTGTGTTCTTTGTGTTTGGCCCTGATAATTGCTGCTTGCAGCTGTATTTTGTTGCTATTTATACTCGGGGCGAACAGTATATCTACTATTATTTACTCTTTTGTAAGTAGCTGCTTCCTATTTTTTCAGTGTGAAGTGTGCTCACATTTCCGAAGTCTGCAAAATTTTGTGGGGAAAAAGGTCCATTGTCTATTGTCAATAATGTAACAATGTATGAAGTCACCTTCAAACCAAGCAGCTTTATGAAGGTCAACTCGGCAAATATGAACCATTTCGAAACCTTTCCCTCATGCAAAATTCCTGATCATGTGAAATAAACTTACCCATGCCACCACAGCTGTCCCTAGTTTTACCCATATCCCAGCTCAATATAAGCAGAAGTGTTTTGCAATACAATATGAACACAATAAGTACATTGTACTTATTGTTTGATGTAAGATCATAGTAGTTAAGACCACCTAATATAAAGTGCGACCAAAATTGTGAATAATGATTCCTCAGAATTTCTAGTTCCTTTACCTATTCCTTTTAACCATGCCAACAAATGCAAATTTAGTTTGTGTATTATTCTGCATTACGTACATCCTCTCTTAATGCTTAGGAATGCTTATTTCTCTTCACCACTATGATAATCACAATCGATACCTCTGGCATTTTACCTGTGTAGAGGAGATTTTGCCATACATATTAATTGCTTTGTAAATTCATCAGTCAATAAAACATTAATCCAGTTCCTGCACGTGTAAGTCATTTTGCAGCCTTTACACTTTTCTTGCAGCACATCCAGCAGATAGCTTCATTAAAAAAGAAATGCGTCGCAAAAAATGAAGTGAGTGGAAATGCAGTGAAATCATCTTGTTGACAGCGTTGTTTGGCTGGCGGAGGGCTGTTGGTGCACAAAGCCATTGTGACACTGTCAACAGCAGGGAGGTGATTGTCTTATACTGAAGCAGAATCTATTATTTCTCTCTGTCATGGCTGGGAGCCGGTCTTTGTGGGGAACTGATTTGCATTAAAATTCAGTGCATTGAAATTCCACACACATACCAGCAATACGTGGTGCTCAAAGTTAAAGGTCCCGCTGACAGAGATGCATCAACCGCTCCGTTCACCCCATGAAAGCCGACCCTCAAATGCCAAATAAGCAAAATGTTGATGAAGATGTGTGGTTTGACTTTTATTTTTGCCCTTTGTGCCTTTTTAAGTTGCTTTGGGAAAGGAAGCATCTGCAAAGATGGAAATGAAAATCGGCTACCCTTTGCATACTGTCATTTGTAGATGCCACAAACACAGTTTCTCAAGTTAAACTGATGGTGCTTTATAACAGATGGTAACTCTTCATAATAATCATCTGCACACTATCCATCTATAACAATGCTTACTGGAGATTGGAGCTCTCAAGTGGCCACTTCAAACACAGAGTCTGATACTGTGTAATGGCGCCTGTAATTTCCTGAATTTGCGCATCAATATTTTCCCATTAATCATGTGGGTCTCATTCACTCTATACATTAGACTGAAGGAGCTCAGTACCAGTGGCGGAGCTAGGGGGTGGCCAGGGGTTGCCGCGGCCACCCTTGGCCTAAGCTTGGCCACCCCTTTGGCCACCCCGCTCACAACTGCTGTGTATCTTTTTTTTTTTGGACAAGAATTTTGTTTATTTAAACGCAAAACTGTCTCTTTAAGACCACAAAAAACGTGAGACTTCAGACGTCAGATGCGCACTCCAAGATCTCCTCAGCGACAGGCGCAAGTCAGGTACAGGTGCCGAATGAGCTTCAGCAGAACAACAGTGAATGGCGAACAACTGATATAGGCTACTATAGACTATGTCAATGTTTCTCAACTGGTGGGTTTCAAGACTGTTTTGAGTGAGTCGCATTGTGTGCAGTCAAAGAAACAACAACAAACGTAACTCTCTGTTTTTTCGATGCCATCTTTATTTTGAAAGATATGTGTGAAAACTGGTGACACTTCCGTCAGATTCTGAGAGAAGCGCGTTGTCCTGATTCAGTATCTGCTTTCAGATGAGATGTTATCAGATATGTCAGTAAAAATTTGAAAAACTAAATTTCCTGTCCTCAGTGTCCGGCGTTAAACTGTGCTCGCAGCACACACTCTTAAATATCATACGCAAATGTGCCGCGCTGTATATCACTTCAAATAAAGTGCAAAAGAAACTAAGAGCATGCAAAGTCATAGTTCTGTTAAGTCTATTAAGTCATGAAATAAGAAAAAATGGGATTAAAGTTGCGTTAAAACTGTGCGTACATGTATATATTTGTTAAATATGAGTCACATATGTCTCTGGAAAAAAATGTAATATTCTGCCATGTGAGATTGCAATATAAGGCACAAGCTGATTTGTAATTTTTTTAATGCACAAATATATGTGAGCATTGTGCCCCAATTTGCACCAATTTATACTGAAAGATAGGCGCTAATTTTGCTTTCACTTGTAAAGTATACAAACAACAATGGATAATATTTAAATGCATAAAATAAAATGTTGACTTCCGTCCTTACTCAATAATTTAAATAAATTCATATTCTTGCATATGATTCAATAGAGAACACGTTTTTCTTTTACTGAGTTTAATTTTTGACTGAACTGTTGCAGTTATTTATTTTGACAACTAATATAGAAAATTAAACATTCAGTCTTTACTTTTTCGGTTGCAAGGTTTAGAAACAGGCCTTACAGACTAACTCAGAATTGTTGAAGAGTTCATTGATCATATAACATTCAATTAATAATTAAGGCTATGTAGTTATTATCTGCTTGTCACATCCATGAAAGATGCAACAATGGAGATAAAGATATTAGGGTTTTTGAGAACCAGAACCTGGCTGACTGAGCAAATTAAACTTTAGCTATAATGATAGCCCCTTGTCTGGAGGTGAGGAATAACAGAAAAAAAAATCAAATTCACTCAGTATTCCATGATCTAATTCTCTATCTCAATTACAATCAAGTAGGCCTATGAATTAGCTGTATTAATTTGTGTTGTAGGCACTAAAACAGTCCAGTATGTTGAAATAACGAAGATTTCTGTGCCACCCCAGCATGGTTGCTGGCCCCTGCCCGGCCACCCTTATGAACAAATCCTGGCTGCGCCACTGCTCAGTACACATTTAATTCTGTTCATTTCCAGTTCATTTATGATTCTCTGAGAAACATGGGGAAGTTATGGTAACTTAGATGAGGTCAGTGGATTAAAACCGAACAAGACATTTTTACCCTTTTTGTTGTGTAATGGCTGTACCTTGGAGATTCTGGAAGCTTTTCCCTATTTAGGAAATCTTTCATCATACAGCAAGAAATGAAAAGTCTTTTCTGTGAGCTCTTTGTCTCTGGAGAAGCACATGATTTGAGTTAATATGTTTATTGTGGCACATATTCTTCAAAAATGTAACGTTTCTTAAAGGAATGCTTCCTCCTAATAGAGTAATTGTACATACGCATGCTTCAAACCATAATGCATACCAAGACTAAACTCCCCTGTATTTTCTGATAACTATATCCCTGTCATCTTCTGTCTGCAATTATGTTTATTGCTGTCATCACCAAACATATGCACTAAGGGACTGATTCAACGCAGAGCATCAACAAACTCCATATTTCACGGCAGACCAGAGGTCCTCCTCCAGATGGCATGTTTGACAGGCCTGTGAGTGATCACTCATTAGACAAATGCTAGTCCAAGCTGTGCTCCATCTGCAGAAGGCTGCTGCTTTCCGTGTTTGCTCTGACAGGAACTGGTGTTAAGTAGGTACGCCAGACACCCGTCTAGAAACAGGGCTGTCCACCTATCTTAGACTGGGGAATCTATCATAAAAATATGCTGAAAACCTTCTTGTTTGAAGTCATATTTATTCATATTTATGTCCCAGCTAACAGGGAATGTTCTCAGAACTTTGGCAAACATTCTGTCAAGGCTCTTTCAAAAAGTTATGAACAAACACTCTTCCAGTAATGTTAGTCGAATATTCTTTTAAAGTAATAGGGTCTTAAATGTTCTCAAAACATTAGCACAAAAAACGTAATTCGTTCTTCGTTCATGGAGCGTTTTTTTAAACGTTACCATTTGTTTTAGAATGTTCAAAAGTAACGTTACCGAAATGTTTGAAAATTTAATTTTCCATAAACATTCGTATAAACAAGAAAATAACTTTCACAAATAACGTTTTCATAACTTATCGTTAACGAGAACATTTCTCTCTTTAGCTGTGCGGCAAAAATAAAACATTTTCCTGCTTCTAAAATCCGCCAAGATGCAAGACATGAACTTCAGAGCTCAAGTGTGGGGGAGTAAACTGTTTGAACTATACGTTTAGTTTGTGTGACGTTTGGAAAGAGGTGAGAAGGAGGGGAGAAGATATTTGCCCTGTAGGAAATTTTGTGGACTTTTGATTATTTTGTGTTGACATACTGAACACAGTGTTTGTGGTCAAACTGTCCACATGTGTTTCTCCCTGCACATAACAATTCAGCACTAATACCATCCTTACTCTCTAGGTCAGTTCAGCTTGACCGCCAATGTTTGTGGGAAACACATGGACCTACACTGAATCACGGGTACCCTTTCGCACTGACAGAGATCATGGAAGTCTCCAAGTCTGTACTGTTGGTTGCTGGTAGCAGTTTATAATTGGTTGTGGTAAAATGTAGCTAACCGCTGTCTGCATTCTCTCACATTGCTGCTCATTTGCATACCGTTGAAATCAACATTTCTTTTGCACCCCCAACAAATGCTTTTGTTCATGTCACCAAAGTTGTCAGGCGCAGTCAGTGAAATGTTCTCTATTCTTGTGCTGTATCTTTAGCCGGTTGATGAAAACAGAGATCCATTGTAATGTGATTTTAGGTTTTCTTCCATTTTATATGAGGTTTAAAGTTCCTGGGAATATTCCCCAAATGGAAATCCATTCACTTTTGGACATTCATTGATTAGCTTATATGGGATTCTTATGCACTCTGGGATGTTTTTGATTTACCAAGCAAATTATTGTGCAACTTCTCTTTCAAGACCAAAAATATGACGTTAAACTTAAAGGGTAACACGTGTAACAACACAAAGTAAACGTTTTAAAAGTACGCAACTTGGCAGATTTAATAATTTTAAGAAATGGTAGAATAAGAAAGTGTTAGCTAAATAACCAATTACTCGGTACTAGTAACTTAAGGTTTAATTTTATATAAAGGGAAAGTCCAGTGCCATCATGGGAAATCCCTATTGTACTAATGAACTAGTGTTGATGTGATCACACTCACTGTGGCATGAGGAATCCACACTGTTGAAAGATAGAGAGAGGCTCTGAAGACAAAGGAGAAGGACTTCAACCGATCAATGTCTTATCGATCTTGCTGAGATAATGATCTTCTCCATCTGGGATTGATAACTTCACCAGAGCAGCAGATACAAGCATATGGATTGCATAAGCAATTAAAACGTGTTTTTATATTTAACAATACAGAATTTGTCTCGCTTAGTATGTATGTAAAGTTAGGCTTTGTATTGACCACATTCATATTGAATTGCTTGGCATTCATAACTCATAGAAGAAGTTGCTGGTTGGCAATTTTCTATAGATTTCCTCTGTGATTTTCTTTACTTGGCCGCCACTGACCATTTCCCAAGTCCTCTGGGTTTCTCTCCTCAGTGAATGCAGCATTCACTGACCTACTGACTAAGATGAAGTGGCTTTATTCATCTGAAACTGCACCTGCATCTTAACAATGATCTCTGTAATGAACTCCTTTTCTCACTACAGAACATTTCAGAAAGCTTATTACACACAATCTTACATAAGATGCCCAATAACCAGTATAATTGTAAATGTAGTTCACTTGAATAATAATTAGTGTTATACAACCGTCTTGAATCAGTATAACAGCACCGGAAATTTTCACATTTGTATTGCTCCACTTGTTTGCGCGTTCCAGACAGTCTGTAGCTATATTAGTGGTGGGGATTTTATAGTGACTTTTTCCGCACATTGCATTTATATGCCTATAGGTGGCAAATGACTAACTTTGAGTGAGTCAGTGAGTCAATCATTCAACCAGTTCATTAAAATATGCTGATTTATTTTAGCCTGACAAGCCAGACCCACATCAAGATGTTGGATCTGGGAACACACCATTGGCAGGGCTCAATCCGAGGGGCGGGATAAATGGTAGTCTTTCAAATTCCCTCTGCACGCAATAGGATAGCGCCACAACCAACCAGAGCAACGAAGAAGGTGAAGCTGAGCCAGTTGACAGATTAAACTTTTGCCATATCCGGTCGGCAAAACTCTGAACACATCTTCCTTTCTTGAGAATGACTTCAGTGTCGTTCTTTGTTCTTTTCTCAAAGA
This sequence comes from Gobio gobio, assembly GCF_949357685.1. NCBI lineage: Eukaryota > Metazoa > Chordata > Actinopteri > Cypriniformes > Gobionidae > Gobio > Gobio gobio. Next base: position 49,477,432 of record NC_137115.1, read on the forward strand.
AAAGCTTAAAGGGTTAGTTCACCCAAAAAGGAAAATTCTGTCATTAATTACTCACCCTCATGTCGTTCGACACCCGTAAGACTGTGTGTGCCGTGTGTGCCTCCACGACGCATGCGCGAGAAAATGACGTAGCGCCGGGGTTCGGGAATCCATGAAATGCACACTTTAGTCCGATTTTGAGAACTACGCCGAGACCTAAAGCACGATCAATGTAGAATTCAACAGCTTAGATACGCGCGTCTTCCTCTGCTTGTGAACAAATCGCTTCTGGGTCATGTGTCCGAACGCCGGATCTGCGTCAATTCCAATTCCAAGAGCCATCCCAGAGCCATTAAAGACAAAAGGGGCAAACGTCTGGGCTCCGAAAGGTGGAATCTCAGTGATCTGACTCATTTAAAACACAATAGAGAAAACAGGTCTGGCAGGAAAGGAGACTCTTGCTAGAGTCTCTGAAATCAGTAAAACTGGTCTGGAAGATTTGCGTAGCAGACTAATTCATCTGATATCATCTTTTTTACCTTAAATGCTAAATGCAATGTACTTTCTAAAATTTGTAATCCCACACTCCGATGAAAGTTTGTAAAACTAACGTTATCCGGTGTAAAGTCACTGCAGAGGCAGGTGTTGGTGGTGATCCTCAGCTCTCCATCAAGGTAGCTGTTCACAAAATGAATCCACCTCTTCTTGATATCATCGTTTTGTTCATGGTTTTCATGGTTTTGTAAGTTGTAGGCTGTAGTAACTAACAGTACTGACAGTAACTCGCGATCGAGCCGGTGTACTGATGCGAAGTTATGTTTAGTTATGATTGTGTTAGGGGGGGAGCCAGGCTCAGCCGCTCAGTGGCTCCAGTGCATCATCAACATAGTGTTGGGGGACGGGCCATATGCACAGTGGCTCCAATGTGTCATCAAGCCACCGTTTTAGCCCCGCCCAAAAAATCCTGAACACTGCAACGGTGAAAAACTGTTTAACGGTCTAACTCCACAATTCAGTACTACACAGGTCACAGTCTTTGTAACATGTTTCAGCAATACATTTCTAACATTTATAATGTGTTTAGAAACAAATCTCAGAATTGCCTTTACAGGGACTTTAATATGTTCATGTGGGAGCTCGGATTGAAGTTTGTTCCGCGCTTAAAACAAGCCGACTGTTAACTGTAAAAGATTGCATTCAGAACCGTTTAGTAGCTACACACGTGCGCTGTACCGAAATCCCTGTACCGAAACGGTTCGGAATGAATACGTTTACCGTTACACCCCTAGTGAAAAGAGTAGTATTTCTAAATTCACAAGATGCATAAAACAGTAGGTACGCGGATGACCCACTGCTTCTGGCGATATTCTGAAGTGCGCACCGAATGGACAGTTTAATATCCCATGTGGCCATGGGAGAGGAGTTGTGAATGACAGTGAAGTACTTTTTTATTGGTCACGAAATAAGTACTTGTTCAAAAGAAGTACCTACTCAGAGAGTATGCGATTTTAGATGCAGCCAATGTCTTTATCAGTGAGTCATTGAATCATTCAATCTGCCAATTCTTTCATAAACACCAATTCATTCAGAAACTGTGTTACTTGGAGGTGCTTTGTTTGGATTTGCGTTGGCTGAGCAAAAACTAACTGGTGATATTATGGTTAAAATGTAAGTTATGAAGAAGTCTTACTAGAGTTTTACTAGAGGCTTTCTCTAAATCTAAATCAGGTCATTGTTTAGGAGTCAGCTGGTCTGGTGAATGAGCTTTGGCACTGCAGGCCTTTTGTGCCCAATTCAACATTTAGATTCTCCTTCAAAGGACAAGAAATCCATTGGTTCTTATCACTTGTCCAATCCAAATGATCACTGATGAAGCACTAAAAGCTTTAGGCTCATTATAGACTACAGTTTCCATTAATTATACAGCCAAATATGGCAGTTAGTCATTTCTATGTTCCCTTATATATGTGAGGTAACTGCTGTCTTCATGAACATATTGTAGCTTCATTAGCTTTTTCAGACTTCAAAGCTGAGAAGCATTTGACTTATTCTGCCCTAATTGGAGGCTCATTAATGTACTATATATGCCTGCTGGGTTGACCATGCTGTCATACCCTTTCCCCGGCACTGTATTCAGTCCTAGCTAGCATGCTTTCCAGTTCCACATGTATTATAAAAATGCCCACATGGAAAATTAGATTAGCTAAATTCCCTAGAATAGGGCACTATTGATGTGCAAACACACACACACACACACACACACACACACACATCGACATAGCATAGTTGTGACTAGCTAGCTATTCAAGCTGTGCATTGAATAGAACAATTAGGAGTCATCTTATTCATCGAGGGTGAAGAAGTTCAATGTTCTTGTGAATCCTGTGTTTCATGCTGTATTGCTCTTTATGTATGCAAGCTCATGGCTGATGGGGGAAGGCTGACCAGCACACAGTGTCCTTGTCCTTGAGCTAATGATCTTGTCCCAGTTAGCAGGGTAAGAATGACTAAAACATAAATGGATTAATCAAGCTTAAAGTGTCAACCTCAAGGAGAGTCTCTTCAACCTATTTGTTTAAAAAAGTGTGGTTTTCAAAAAGAACCTCAGGGAGAATAAATTACTTAATATTTTTTTTCTGAAGGATTGGTGAGTGGTAATTTCTTGGTGGTCTCTAGTTTCTAGACCATTGCTAAGATGGATGGTTACTGGCCCATATCTGCAAACTCGTCACCTTTGGAGAAATTCACCATTGGACTTGGCCATTTCCATGGCATTTTCTTTTCGCCCTACCTCCGGATAATGCCCAATACTGTGGTGTTTATAAGCCAGTGCTGCTTATAGGGGTATAGGGGTAGCCTAGTGTTGTCAAAAGTACCGACTGCGATACCAAGTCGGTACTGAAATTTAAAAATTGTGACGCTTTGAGCGGAATCGTAAACACCTCTGACTTGCCATTGTGCTCATGCACTCATCAAATATGTCTGTGATTGGCTACAATGACCAGCACTTCGAAAACATGTTGTAAATATACATACATACGCTAGTCACAGAGCGCTTACGCAGATACACACGGGAGCGTTTGAATGCAGGCTCCTATCAGCCTACCGGTCCGCTGGTCGAAGCCTGCTTGTGCTTTCAGATGCTCCTGTTCCCGGCCAGTCAGAGGTGTTTATGATTCCAGCTCAACAGCGCTCAAAGCGTCACATTTTTAAAGTTTCAGTACCGACTTGGTTTCGTGTTCGGTACTTTTGACAACACTAGGGTAACCACAGTAACAGCTGTATTTCGGCTTTTCTGTAAACGCCACCTACTGTCAGAGAGGGAATTTGCATTTTTTTAAATCAGCCTGTCTGCCGTTTTTGTTGAGACCAATTATATATGAAATAGATAATCATTTATAATTTTAATTTTCCCTTATCCCTTATCCCTTTTCTTTAAAAATGTTGAAAGGCTGAAATGTGAGCTTGATGATTATATAATAATTTTAGTTTTTGTCAAAACTGAATGATTTGAACTGTAAAGTTGTTAAAATCATGGATGTTATAGACAATGGGGTTGTTTAAAAAAAAATGCTCTATACCCTCTTCCGACTCAATACAGGAAAAGCATGGATATTTAAATACTAAACCTTAAAAGTATTGTAATGTACCATTGTTTTATTTGAGAAAATATGCTTAGCAGAAATAGAACTGATTTGCATAAGCATTCAATCTCTGTATTGCAGAAATGCGAAGTTTACACAAACGAAAAACAATTGCACTAATGAGCGCCTTACAATTGACCTCTACTTGTGAATCGTTTCAGTAACTACCGCATTTCTTGGATAGAAACCCTGCAGTGAAGGGATCATTATTGAGGTTGTGAATCTGAAACACATTTATGACAATTTTTCCCATCCAAATGTAAGCTTTTAACTAAAAAAATGTTCTGTTAATTTGAAATGGTACATCTGCGTTTGTTCACAGTCTGAAACAGGAAATATTAGCAACTGCAATTATTTTTGCTCTAGATTTTAGGTCAGTAAAATGTGTATCACGTGAAGAGTGTTATATGGGTCTCATGCGAAAGTGAGGGTTTTTTTCTGTGGATGCTGACTGTGTACGTGTCAACTATTGTCTATGATAGAACAAGCAACTGTCTCTTTTCATATACACACATGCTGTTGATCTGGCCTTGTGAACTTTTGCTCTGCTTTAGATATTTCTGCACATTTGATGGATGTGTTTCTGTTTTCGTTGTGTGTGTGTGAGACTACAAAGACGATTCTTGGAACCTGAACAACCACACTGTGCTTTTGGTCTCCTAATCAGAGACCCCAGGCTTTGGAATAATGAGCTGAACTCAAATCAGTCCTTATCAAGTTGTTGGTTTTTTGTGTATCACCACTGAAGCTCTTTGGACTGCGTAAATGTGCTGCAACGAGCATGTAGTTTTACTGCAGGCCTTTCTGTTATATGTAGCTATGTATGTTTGATTGATGATGACTGCAGTGCTGTGGGAGTCTTGGGAAAATTCCCTGTTTATTCTGCACTTTCTCCAGAGCCAGCCCCGATTTGCAGGCAGTTTGATTTATACTGGTATCCAAGATGCTTTACACCAGTGCGCTCCAACTGGGAGTGTGTTGGTCTCTCGCACTCAGCAAGCAAGTTTTTACACATAACCAGAGAAACGACTTCTCACATGTGGATCCAAATTTTGCAGGCCCACATTTTTAAAGCTTTTATGCCGTTCTCGGCCTACGCTCCCACGTCCAGCTGCTAATGGTTGTGCCGACCTGCAAAGAACGTATCAAATTATGCAAGAGGGGTCATCAGATGCTGCTAATGAAAGCTTTAATCTATGCAAACCCCAATTAAAACCCTGTGGTTTGGCCTTTATTAAGAATGAGGGTAATTAAAACACTAATTGCCCTGAGGGTGCTATAGTCACATTTGTGACACGATTGATACTAAGACCATCAGTTTAATTGAAAGGATCCATTAAACACAGGCTGCGTCTTTGTGTATTTCTTTGGGAAGGGAAGGACTGCAAGACAAAAATCATTGTTATTTAAGAGGGACATCTCTAGATCTGGGGTTTATAAAAATATTTGATGCTAAGGACCCCAAGATGACAGCTATGTATTTTGTAATGTTTAAATACCTATTATAAAGACATTTATTAACATAATTTAACTTTACTAAATACCTTTATATAGTATTGTCAGGTTGTGGTAATCAAAATACTTTCTAAACAAACCAAAATGCTCAGGAGACCATAGGAGAGTCACACCAAAGCCGCGTTTCCACTGAAAATACCCGTAAAATTTGTCCTGGGAAATTTTTCCCCCCACACCTGTTGCTATCTGTGTTTCCTTCGTGGTCTAAAGTACCGTGAAGATTAGGCTAATTAATCCGGTGTCGTAGGATTGTGCACCACTTTCCAGTTCCCACTGGATTTTGTTCTCCGTGTATAAGCTTAATAAAGCCTGAACCTCGTCGTCAGTCGTCAGTCTGCGTGAACTTGACCAATTAGCATATTCAGCGCCCCCAAGTCCCACCCCCAAAAGTTCCTGAACTTTGAAAAAGTAGTTTTTAGCTGTTTTTCTACCGTGGGAACTTTCTCCAGGAACTAGGGACTTTGGGGTGATACTTGGTGTGTTTCATCCGCAGGAACCGGGGTCTAAATAAAGTTCCGGGTAAAAATTTCCCCCTCAAAACAGCCCTGCTCGTGAGGTTGTACTTTTTCAAAGTTCAGGAACTTTCGGGGGTGGGGCTTGGGTGCTGAACATGCTGATTGGTTGCTTTCACACAGCATTTTTTTCAATCTAAAAGTTAGTTGTGGTGCGTGCAGTAAGAGGGACAAATTGTTCTGGGTAATTTCGGTGGAATTTTTGAGGGGGAAATTTTTACCTGGAACTTCATTTAGACCCTGGTCCCTGCGGTCAAAACGCATAGAGTACCACCCCAAAGTCCCTAGTTCCTGGGGAAAGGTCCTGCGGTGGAAACACAGTTCAAGCTAAGACAATGACTTATATATAAACAAAAGCAATTAAACAAGACACAGGTGTAAATAATAGGCAGCCACCTAATAAGTAACCAAGGAAACAGAACTAAACTGCAATGAAGCACAAGAAACAGAAACAAGAAACGCATGAACAGACTACTAAACTAAACAGAACTGTGACAAGTATAGTGTATGTACAGTTTGTATATATATTTGTAAATGTATATATATTCCTCTCAAAATGTTCTTGGTTCCCCTTCTAGTCACCAATTTAAAAACTGCTCTAGATGACATTTTTTGGTAAACATAGACCTATCTCCTCAATAAAGATCTATAGAGCTCCAGGAAACCACTTTGGGTGATACTGGGTGAGCCAAAAAACAACACAGGGTGAGCCAAAAAAAGTCTTTTGAGAAAGTTCGGCCAGAGCATAATGGGATTGCATCTGACAAGATAGGAAAATACAAAGAAAACAAGATGGAAGGGGGAAAAAACAAAAAGAAAGGTCATGGTTAGTGTACTTGTCATCAAGCCACATTCTATTTCTGGCTTCAATTCAACACGCATGTGATTTTTTTTCCCCAGCCTTTCTCCTCCACAGATTTCTGACTGCTATGATTACTATATCTGTATTAATAATACTTGTGATCCATCATGTATTGTTATTTGCAACAAGACTTGTGGTATTAGCAGTGCACAGCCAGATACGGTTGCATTCAAACATATATTTAAGGATGACACTCTCATGTAATACACCGTCTCTGTGCTGTCTGAGTAATGGTGGGATATTTCTGCTAGTGCTGGCTGTTAGCACTCTCCTAGAACTAATGAAAAAGGCCCCATTTCATTTAAGGAAAGTGGCACCATAATAGGCCTTCATCCTAGAGAGTGCTTTTTCAGGTAGAGGGATGGTCTGCTGAAACACAAGAGCCTCTCATCATTAATTACACTAAAAGGGAGGCTGTGCCTTTAAAACAAAATATGGCCATTTTAGTATGCACATGGGAACCCTGAATTTATTTAGTTTGAATGCACTTTAAATACAGGATTTTGCTGAAAAGCCCTTTATGATGCTAGTATTTCTTTGTTCAGTGTCGTAAAAAAAAAAGTTTTTAGAGAGCGCTTTAGTGTGCCGAGTGTCAATATGTAGATGAAAGGCTCGATTGTGAATGTTTCTGATTAAGTTCAGAGATGACGCTATGTTTGTTTTTCTTCCAAGGGGCTCGGGGAGGCTTCAGCGCGGGGGACGAGCATGGAAGGAGACTGCCTCAGCTGCATCAAGTACCTCATGTTTGTCTTCAACTTCCTTATCTTTGTGAGTATTTATCTGTCTGACTTTGGCACACACTTCTCTTTTGCTCTACCAGAGAAGTATAAAGGGAAAGAAACTCGTAGAAAAATGAATGTGAGGAACTGCAACGTTGTTAAACAGCCTATCACCTTTTTGAAAGTGTTTGTTGTCTCTAGAATGCACATTAGCTAGACCAGTAACTGCTTGTGAGTGTTACCAAGATGGCCGCCAAATGAATCCAATTAGTTTAAGCCCGAAAAGTTTGACTGACTACTGACAATTGTTTTTTTTGTTTGAGCTATAACCCAGTATACTTTAGGGGGTGCACAGACTAGTCGACTTTAATGCTCTGCCATGACGCTTTAAGCTTGACGTTGACTAGCCGCTGATCATAGAGGGCGCAACAGGATAAGAAATCTTTGATGTCTACTTTTACTATCCATTTCCAGTAGTTAAAATGACAAATAAATACATACTCTGAGAGCGCTCCAAAAGATATGTTTGATTATACCATCTGGACCCAGCAAGCAATAGCCATCATTTCACCGTCTCTGTTAACTATAGACCCGATATATTCCGGCTGTGAGTAACCCACTTCTAGCCAAAATAACCTCGAATTTGGTTACAAGCCATTTTTGCCAAAAAACTTGCGAGATGTTTGATATTCCATCATGTAAGCAAAGTAAACAGTGATTACACAGTGTTTGGTTTCATTTCTTTGACATGTTCATGTTCTAGATGACAAGTCTATTTAATAGACGTCTATTTAATTTTCAGCCCAAATTTTGACTTGTTTTAGCCTAGTCATCAGGGCTGTGTTTGGACAGCTATTAGATGTCTTTTAAAAGCAAAATTGCTCACTGGGGATGCTCAAAATTGATCGGGTGAATGCACGTTTTGAACAGCTTATTGTAACGCACACACATACAGACAGTAGCCTAGCGCGCACAGAACCGTTCAAATGTTTGGGCTCAATTTTAGACATGCTTTTATTCAGCAAGGATGCATTTGGATTTGGATTTTGATGGAACAGAATGTTCTTTTAAACATTCTGTCTATCAAAGATTCCTGATTTTTTTCCACAAAAAAATCATTAGCATTAGCAACTGAGCAGCAAATCATCATATTAGAAAGATTTCTGTAGGATCATGTGTCACTGAAGACTGGAGTAATGATGTTGAAAATTCCGCTTGTAGCTTGATATTTAGTATACTAGGGATGCACGATATTATCGGCACGACATCGGAAACGGCCGATAAACGCTTAAAATTAAAAAATCGTCATCGGCCGATATGAAAAATTATTCCGATATGCCTTGCCGATATGATAACGTGTTGATATGAGCCTGCAATAACTCACGAGTGCAAGGAGTGCTATAGCGATAAGATCATGTCAGCCATATGGTCATTCTTGAAGTGAAAACAAGCAAGTACATTGCATGTATGGTGATTTATATTGACAGTTTTTAAAAGCTGCCTTGAATTTGTGAATCAATGCAGGATTGCCAGGTTTTCACAAAAAAACTAGCCCAAAACAAGCACAATCACGCCTCCCCACTCTCTAGCGCACGCAGCAGCTGAAGCTCCTCCAGGTCCTAGTGCCCACCCGGTAGAATGTTATATAGAGCCTATTTAGTGGGGACGCTGTTGTTATAGTTACTTATTTTTCTGAATAAATAAAGCAGTAATGATTTCAAAGCACAAGCATGACACTTGTAAATTAAATACTTTTATATACAGTTTATTCATCTGTAGTAAAGTTTTTAATGAAATTGATGATGAAAAATAATCCAAGGAGCACTAAAATAATTGTATATGTTTTTTATATGAAGCTAAATACAGCATCAACTGATGCCATGCCACCCCCACTTCATGTGCACAAACATTAAATCCAAAAATAAAATATTTAGGTGATAACTTAATCTGTCTGGGATGAAAAATCACTGACTTTATTATTGTTATTTTTCAGGGCTTTTAATATACTCTTATTATAAAAAGAACTTTATTACATTTATTTATCTTTAACAAGTATCCTTTTAGTAAGGAGACCTCAGAAATCTGAAACCAGAATGAAAAAAAAAAAAAGTTCCCTTTCAGTCGGTCACGTTCGACGTACGTCGGAACTGACCGACGAATTGGGATCTGATCTCAGAGACCAATCTACTTCGAGTGTATTAAAAACGAGCCAATGGAGATTGGCATGCGATCCACGCATTCCACGCACCGCCCCGCAGCGCGGGTATAAATAAGGAAGTGGAATGCTTGATCATTGCTTTTCTACTTCGGAGCCGAACAGCGAATGTTTCCTGCTTCCTGTTTCTACGAAGAGTGTTTGACGAGTCTCGTGAGAGGATCTGCTTCCAGTGCGGGTGTGACAGCGCGTCAGCGAGTGCCGCTTCAGACGGAGATCAGCTGTTGGTTCGCTGGGCGTTTCCTATTTCTGAGTGCACACACAGGCTTGCACCTTTGTACTGTGTGGTGCCGCGGTCATCTCCCTGGGTGCTTCAGCACGTAAAAGAGCAGTTTCCTTTCTAAAAGAGCAACACGGTTTGACCCTGCGTCTTTTTCAAGATGTCATTCAAACCGTGTGTTTCTGGATGCGGTCGATATCTGTCCCCAGCTGACGGTCACGTTCGTTGTCTCACGTGTTTGGGCGTTCAGCACGCTGAGGCTGCGTTCGTGAATGACTCATGTTCCCATTGCGGGAACATGACCATCGCAGTTTTACGGTCCAGACTCCATTACCTCGAAAGAGGCGGAGCACCATTGCGCATCCCCCGATCTAGTGGTCCTCTCGCTGCAAAGCAGAGGGCTGCTACTTTGGCTGATGGCCTTGGTGGGGACCTGAGGGTTACTGTGAGGGCTTCCCCGACGGGTCAAACGGCTCCTCGGGCCCCTCCCCCCTCCGCTGCGCCGGTGGAGCTTCCAGAAGAGCGCGCTGGCCTCCCCCGGGAGGTCCCAGGCGTTTCTTTTGGGGCTCCGGCTGAGGACATGCTGTCGATTGCAGCATCGGGGGACGAGCTAATGGGCTCTGAGGATGAAGATTCGGCTGCGCTGCCCCCTTCGGGTGTGACAGCGTTGCCCGAGTCCGACCCAGAGCTTACGGCTATGCTTTCCAGGGCCGCCGCGACTGTCGGGCTCGAGTGGAACCCTCCACCGTGTCCCGAACCCTCGCGGTTGGACGATTGGTTTCTCGGGACAGCCCGTGCTGGTTCTCAGCGGCCCGCCCCGGTTCCTTTCTTCCCGGAAGTGCATCAGGAGATCACGAAATCGTGGGTAGCGCCTTACAACGCTCGCTCACGGTCGACTGACTCCTCCGTCCTCACTACTCTCGATGGTGGTGCGGCTAAGGGCTACGTGGGAATCCCCCCAGTCGAGCGGTCTGTGGCGATGCAACTGTGTCCCAAGACCGCTGCGGACTGGCGGGGTGCCCCGCGTCTCCCCTCCCGGGCGTGTAAGTTCTCGTCCGGTCTCACGGGCAGGGCTTACACCGCCTGCGGGGAAGCCGCATCATCTCTGCATGCCATGGCGCTCCTGCAGGTCCACCAGGCCAAGGCGCTAAAGGAATTGCACGAGGGTAGTTCCGGCCAGGGTGTTATGCAGGAACTGCGTGCGGCGACTGACCTCGCTCTCCGGGCGACGAAAGTCACTGCACGCTCCCTGGGTCGGGCGATGTCCACACTAGTGGTCCAGGAACGCCACCTGTGGCTGAACCTGGCAGACATGCGTGATTCCGACAAGGTCCGGTTTCTCAACGCCCCTGTCTGTCAGGCCGGCCTCTTCGGCGACGCCATCGAGAGCTTCGCCCAGCAGTTCTCGGTGGCCCAGAAGCAGACGGAGGCCATCAAAAACATCCTGCCCCGACGACCCGCTGCTGCCTCCACCCAGTCGTCGTCGGCAGCACCTCCGCCTGCTTGTCGCCGAGGGCGTCCCCCTGCGTCCGCCTCCGCCCCTGCGAAGCCCAAGCAGCAGCCTCCACCGGGAAAGCAGGGTGCCGGACGTAAGGGAGACGCCCAACCCGCTCAGGGCTCCGCTAAACCAGCCGGCAAACGCAAGGGGAAGCGGCCCTGAGACGGGCAGCCCAGGGAAGACGGGAGCTGCTCTGAGGGAGATGATGTCCGCATCCTTCTCCCACCCCCCGGAGGAGGACCGGGGGGCCCCGACTGGTATCACATCTCTGCCGCTGGCTCTCCGGAGTCCAGCGGCACCCACATTTTCAATAAAAGAGCAGTTTCTATTTTCCCTGGGCCCCAAGAGGGCCAGGTTGGCAGTGCGCGACGCCCCCGGGCCTTGCCACTCCTTTCCTCCCCTCTCCCCCTCGCCAGGGGGCAGCAGTGTGGGCACCGAGAACGCCCCCGGGCCTTCTCACCCACACTCTGCCCCACCCTGGAATATTCGGACAACACTCCGGGCCGCCTCCGGGCCTCCCGAGTCGGGTCCGTCTATTCCACTTCGCTGCCCCACCCCGGGTACGTCTGTGGTGCCGTTGGTCCCGCTTGTACGGTCTCTGGGGGCTTGGCTTCAGCTCCCCAGGCCGTCTCGCTGGCTCATCCGTACCATCAGACTCGGCTACGCGATTCAGTTCGCTCGCCGGCCTCCCAAGTACAGGGGCATCCTCTTCACCTCCGTGCGGAGCAGCGATGCCCAGGTCTTGCGGTCAGAGATCGATGTCCTGCTGGCGAAGGACGCGATCGAGCCGGTTCCTCCAGCCGATATGAAGGCGGGGTTCTACAGCCCCTACTTCATTGTACCCAAGAAAGGGGGTGGGTTACGGCCAATCTTGGACCTGCGTATCCTGAATCGGGCCCTGCACAAGCTCCCGTTCCGGATGCTAACGCAGAAACGCATTTTCGAATGCATCTGTCCCCAAGATTGGTTTGCAGCGATCGACCTGAAGGACGCGTACTTTCATGTCTCTATCCTTCCTCGACACAGACCGTTCCTACGTTTTGCGTTCGAGTGGAAGGCATATCAGTACAAAGTCTTGCCCTTCGGGCTGTCCCTGTCGCCTCGCGTCTTCACGAAAGTCGCAGAGGCAGCCATTGTTCCGCTCAGAGAACGCGGCGTTCGCGTCCTCAACTATCTCGACGACTGGCTTATACTCGCCCAGTCTCGGGAGCAGTTGTGCGAACACAGGGACATGGTGCTCAGTCACCTCAGCCTGTTGGGCCTTCGGATCAACCGAGAGAAGAGCAAACTCTGTCCCGCACAGAGGATCTCTTATCTCGTTATGGAGCTGGATTCGGTCAGCCAGACTGCGCGCCTCACGGAAGAGCGGGTCCGGTCGGTGTTGAACTGCTTGAATTCGTTCAAGAACAGGACAGCGGTCCCACTGAAATTTTTTCAGAGGCTCCTGGGGCATATGGCATCTGCAGCCGCAGTAACGCCGCTCGGATTGCTTCATATGAGACCGCTTCAACACTGGCTCCATGGCCGAGTCCCGAGGTGGGCGTGCCAGAGCGGCCAGTACCGGGTCCCCGTGACTCCTTACTGCCGCCAAACTTTCAGCCCATGGTCCGACGCTTCGTTTCTCCGGGCCGGGGTGCCCTTAGAACAAGTGTCCAGGCATGCTGTGCTCTTCACGGATGCCTCCTCCACGGGCTGGGGGGCCACGTACAACGGGCATGCAGTTTCAGGTCTGTGGACGGGACCTCAATTGCATTGGCATATCAATTGCCTCGAGTTGTTAGCGGTACACTTGGCACTGCGCCGCCTCAAGGGGCCGCTACGTGGCAAGCATGTACTGGTCCGTACGGACAGCACTGCGGCCGTTGCGTACATCAACCATCAGGGTGGTCTACGCTCCCGTTGCATGTTCCAACTCGCCCGCCACCTCCTCCTTTGGAGTCAGAAGCATCTGAGGTCGCTTCGTGCCATTCACATCCCAGGTGCGCTGAACCACACAGCCGATGAGCTCTCTCGCCAGTCGACACCTCCGGGGGAGTGGCGACTCCATCCCCAGGCGGTCCAGCTGATATGGGACCTCTTCGGAGCCGCACAGGTAGACCTGTTTGCTTCTCCGGACTCTACCCATTGCCAGTGGTACTATTCCCTGACCGGGGGCACCCTCGGCACGGATGCACTGGCGCACAGCTGGCCCCGGGACCTGCGCAAATATGCGTATCCCCCAGTGAGCCTTCTTGCACAGACCCTGTGCAAGGTCAGGGAGGACGAGGAGCAGGTCTTGTTAGTTGCGCCCTACTGGCCCAACCGGACCTGGTTCCCAGAACTAACTCTCCTCGCGACAGCCCCTCCTTGGCCGATCCCCCTGAGGAGGGACCTTCTTTCTCAGGGACGGGGCACTCTATGGCACCCGCGTCCAGACCTCTGGAAACTCCATGTCTGGTCCCTGGACGGGACGCGGAGGTTCTAGGTGGTCTACCACAGGCAGTGGTGGACACCATCTCTTCTGCTAGAGCCCCCTCTACGAGGCGCCTCTACGCTTTGAAGTGGAACCTGTTCGTTGAATGGTGCTCTTCCCACCGGGAAGACCCCCGAAGGTGTTCGGTTAGTGTCGTGCTTTCTTTCCTGCAAGATGGGCTGGAGCGAAGGCTGTCTCCCTCCACCCTCAAAGTGTACGTCGCAGCAATAGCGGCGTATCACGACGCAGTCGAAGGTAAGTCCGTAGGAAAGCACGACACCATCGTCAGGTTCCTCAGAGGTGCGAGGAGGCTAAATCCTCCTCGTCCAAACTCGCTACCCTCTTGGGACTTAGCTCTAGTGCTCAGAGCACTTCAGAGCCCTCCCTTTGAGCCTTTGCAGTCTGTGGAGCTTAAAATCCTGTCAATGAAGACAGTGCTTCTGACGGCATTGGCCTCCATCAAGAGGGTAGGGGACCTGCATGCACTTTCGGTCAACGAATCGTGCCTAGAATTCGGGCCGGCCAACTCTCACGTTGTCCTGAGACCCCGGCCTGGATACGTGCCCAAGGTTCCTACCACTCCCTTCCGGGACCAGGTAGTGAACCTGCAAGCGCTGCCCTCGGAGGAGGCAGACCCAGCCCAGGCTTTGTTATGTCCCGTCCGCGCTCTTCGCGCTTACGTCGACCGGACTGAAAGCTTTCGGACCTCAGAGCAACTCTTTGTCTGTTACGGAGGCCAGCAGAAGGGAAAGGCTGTCTCCAAGCAGAGGTTAGCCCACTGGATAGTGGATGCTATCGTCTTGGCTTACCAGTCCCAAGACGTGCCTTGCCCGTTCGGGTTGCGAGCACACTCAACAAGGAGTGTTGCTTCTTCCTGGGCGCTGGCTCAAGGCGCCTCGCTGACAGATATATGTAGAGCTGCGGGCTGGGCGACACCTAACACGTTCGCTAGATTCTATAGCCTCCGTGTAGAGCCGGTATCTTCCCGCATCCTCGCCCCCAGTGGCCAGTAGCGCTAAGTGCCCGTTCTAAGTGTCGGCTTGCAACGCCACTCCCGCCCTCTGGGCCGGATACGTGCGTCTATTTTCTCCAGTTGTGTTCCCCGGAAACGGCTAACCCTGTCGAGCTCCTCTGTCACCCCTGCGGTGCCAGACGTTGCGGCCGTCTGACGCCAGGCCTGCACCCGTATGCTTGTGAAACGTGTGTGTAGGCTGGGTTCCATATGTAGCGGTCCCCTCACGGCTACCCCATATGTGTATTCTTCCACGGTACCAGCTACCCTACTCGGCTAGCCCCGTGTCTTTCCCTTGACAGAGCCCGCTCTGTCGTCTCTGGGCGTGTTCTTTCCCCCCTGGGACCAGGCTGGAACCACCCCAGAGACTGCCATATGTTGTACTACCCTGCCAGGTTAGTCCTTATGTGTATTCTGCCACCTAGCCTTCTACTGAAGGACGTGGCTCCGCAGTGTACCATCTCCCGAGACGGGCACGCTTTCCCAGCGTTATCCAATAGTCACACTGAGTGGGTCTTGCAGAAACAGCAGTGACTGACCTCCCTGCTTGGAGCCCTGACTTCCGTACCATCTAAGACGGTCCAGTGCGCTCAAGCAGGACGCTGGAAGGGCCAGCGCCCTGGCGTTTTGGTAGGGATCCCAATTCGTCGGTCAGTTCCGACGTACGTCGAACGTGACCGACTGAAAGGGAACGTCTCGGTTACGTATGTAACCCTCGTTCCCTGAAGGAGGGAACGGAGACGTACGTCCCGTCGCCAGGTGCTGTGCTTCCGCTAGGGGGCCGAGTCACTAGTTCGGCTCCTCAGCAGAAAAAAAGCAATGATCAAGCATTCCACTTCCTTATTTATACCCGCGCTGCGGGGCGGTGCGTGGAATGCGTGGATCGCATGCCAATCTCCATTGGCTCGTTTTAAATACACTCGAAGTAGATTGGTCTCTGAGATCAGATCCCAATTCGTCGGTCAGTTCCGACGTACGTCTCCGTTCCCTCCTTCAGGGAACGAGGGTTACATACGTAACCGAGACGTTTTTGCTCAAAATGGTGGTTTCCAAACAAAGGGAAAAAATAAACATATATTGGTATCGATATCGGCATCGCAAAAATCCAATATCGTGCATCCCTATAGTATATTATATTCATAATAAGTACTCCTTTTAAAGTTATGCTTCTTTTTCACTAATGTACTTTGAATTTTATATTCATATAATTCCCCCAAAATTCATCCAGTAGATTTTTAAGGCTGGGGCACACCAAGCCAACAGTCGTCCGTCGGGCCGTTTTTGAGCGTTGATTGGCTTAAGCCAGGGACACACCAAGCCAACTTCAAAGAACTAGCGGCGATGAAAGCTGACCGTGTTGTTGCCTCTCACTTGTTGCGTCTCAGCCAAAAAGATGCGCTTGAACACACCAAAAGGACTAAAGCCGACTGTCAACTAGCATATGCACCTGCGTCCGCATGTAAGTAAATATCTGTCTATATCAGCAGGTATCAATAGTCTATTTTTATGATTCAAAAAGGGTAACCAAAACTAGGACTGCAGATATACAAACCGTAAACATTGTTGAATCGACGGCGTCCGACTAGAGCCAGCGGTGCAGAACACAACAAAAAAACTAAGCCGACCGACGCTCCAAAATGCTTGGTGTGTCCTGGCCTTTAGTTTTTTTGGTGTGTTACACACCATTGGCTTTAGTCGGATGCCGTCTGTGAGAGAGAGAACTCTGATTGGCTGTTCAGCTTAGCGAACGAGTCGGTGCATGAGAATGAAAGCAAAAGTGATGAAAGCGAGCAAAGAAGTCAAGACGGTACAGACAGAAGGCTGTTATAATTTTACGTTTACCTGAACATTCGAATGCACAAATATTTTCATAATAACATAAGCCGACTGGAATGAAGAAAGTGATCAGCGTGATTGATATTCGCAATTTTAAGCAAGCGCTGCTTTGTTTATGGTTTGTATATCTGCAGTCCTAGTTTTGGCTTCTCTTTTTGAATGATGAAAACAGAAAATATTGATACCTGCTGAAATAGACAGATATTTACTTAGATTACTTTGCAGGTGCTAGTTGACAGTCGCCTTTAGTCCTTTTGGTGTGTTCAAGCGCAGATATTTGGCTGAGACGCAGCCAACGAGAGGCGACAACACAGTCAGCTTTCATCGCCGGTAATTCGTTGACGTCGGCTTGGTGTGTCCCAGGCTTTATGATTCACAGATTCATAGCAGAACAACTGCTTGTTTAAACATTTCAAAGCAAAATAGGGGGAGAGAGAGAGAGAGAGAGAGAGAGAGAGGGGGAGAGAGAGAGAGAGAGAGAGAGAGAGAGAGAGAGAGAGAGAGAGAGAGAGAGAGAGAGAGAGAGAGAGAGAGAGAGAGAGAGAGAGAGAGAGAGAGAGAGAGAGAGAGAGAGAGAGAGAAAGGGGATGAGACAGAAAGTGCTTCTTTGATCATCTATCTAGGTTGACAACATAAATGCCCTCTGTGGGATTGGCATAGACAGAGGAAGATTTGGACTAATTTCATTTGACTGAATTAATTATCTCCCAACAGCGAGAATAATGTGATGTACACACGTGAATGTGTAATGATAACAATAAAATTGCTTGTTTTTGTTCAAATAAATGCTAATATAATTCTCTGAATATGCCAAAAACAGCTGTTCATATTTATTCAACCCTAAAAACTATTAAAAACAGCAATTTAGTGATAGTGTCAAGCTGTTTATTGAATCTGTTTATGACAAAAATAGCTGCTGTGACAGGACTCCGCTTGACAGACACATGGCTAATGCCATCCATGAAAAGAATTCCAGGTTTGACTCACAGGAGAGAGAGGCTGAGGAACATGTTTTTGTGTGAGGCTCTTATCTCAAAACCCACCATACAAACCCACACACACACACACTTCTTGAGCTGCTTAATCACCAGTCTGGTGTCTGCTCAAACCTTCATCTCTGTGTGAGTGTGTGTGTGTTTGTGAACGATGGGATGGTGGAAGGGTATCACTTTGACAGGTAGAGGATTGTGGGGAAGCTGCAAAAGAAATAGCAGCGTTTCCCAGCCCCCACTCGGCTGTCTTTGACTCGCCTGTTAAAACTCCTTATGCTCCTCTCTCCTTTCACCTTCCCCCTCCTCTCTGGAAGCGTTCACTTTCAGTAGCCGTTTACTCAAAAATGATTTATTTTCAGAGGTAGAGCCCATTAGTATTTCTCTGCTCTGTGGCACGTTAACCTCTGTGTTCACTTTACCAAGTAATGGGCGAACAACTCAGCAATTTGTTGTGCACAATAATTTTTCATATTTATCACGATCATTAATCCTGCACTGCAGAATCATTATTTGTTTTCCAGTTTAAAAAAAAAGATGTTTTTTGATTAGAGGATACTAAGTGGATATTATTGGACATTGCTTTCACAGAATGTGTCTTGAATGTAAAAGTGTATTTTGTTTTGTACCCTTACACTTTATTAAAAGGTGTCCGTGTTACAGTGTAATAATACATTTAAGAACTGAGTAATATTAATTAACATCTATTCACTATAGGGTAAGGATTAGGGTGTGGTTTATGGTTAGTTTCGTGTAATTATGCTTTTTTTTTGTAATTACTATAGTAACTACATTTAACATGTATAACAGACACTGTAAAATAAAGTGTTACAGTGTTTAAACCATTCACTAAGAAACAAACACCAAAGACACGCCATGCTTTCTGCACACATACCATTGTAATGCCATGTTTTTGGGGTATTTATGCTGAAAATACCATGGTATATCAAAGTATCATGTAATAGTATGGAATGTGAATATGATAATAACAAAACAGCAAAAGGACCTTTTTGATTTTTTGCCCTATAAAACAAAGTCATTGTGAACCGGACGTTGTGACCGACTTTACTTCAGTATTGTGATGTATTTTCCGAGTTAAAAACAGAATATTTAATGAGAAAAATGTAGGGCTTGGATTGTTTTTTCCTGCTGGGAATTAATTGGATCCGGAAAAGTGGGCATTCCATTCAGACTGACAGTTGGATGGAATGTTTTATCCAAGCTGTCAAACTGACGTCATCAAAGAAGGAAGGCCATTCTAGAGGGGAAGTACATTTTTCAGATTTATGAAGATTACAAAGACAAAAAAAATTTTTTGTGAATCAACTTCCACGGTTGAATTGTTCGCCACAAGACTAGTAATGTAGACTGGGTAAACCCAGCCTGATATGCCAGCGATTTGATTTCGCCCGGCAACTCAGTCTGGAAACCCGTACATTCACTTCTTCTGCTTCTGTTACACTTTTGTGGGAACCAATCACAGACTGGCTTATCCACCTGGCCCGCTATTGGAGGGATTATCACAATGACGGATAGAGAAGCGATGGGTCATTGCCCGTTGATCGCGCCTCTTGTGGTCTGATTGGTTGAAGGACTATCCAAATGCGTACAGAGTCATTTAATTTATGCGCGTTTATGCTCACGTGTGCAGTAGAAAATACAGAGCAGACTCCCCAGACCAATGTTCAATCTTAAATTGAGCTTGGTCTGATGATAGCCAGACAACTAGTAATGTGCACTAACAAAGAAATCATGCCGACTTTAAGGCCAATTCACACTGCAACGACAGATGGCAACAGACCCTTTGTCAGGTTTTGTCGGATCAGTGTGTTGCCGCTGTCAGCATCTGTTGCCGTTGGTCTGCGCTTGGACATGTTGAGTTGGCATTTGTCGGGTCGTGGAATGTCTTAAGGCCTGTACACACCGGGACAATTATCACGAGTGCTCGCACGAGTGTTCACACCCAAGCGATTTTCACTGGCAATGCGCCGAGTGAACGTGCAAATTCAGTAGATGGCGCTCCCAGTACACAAGGTGGTGCTGCACCACTTTACACTTCTGACACTCGCTTGTCACACAGAAGAAGAAGAGAGACCGTATTTACGTGCTTTTGTTTCTTTTGTTTCTTTTTTTTCTTGAAACAACGGTAGGGGAGTACAAAGACATTTTAATATATAAAACAAATCAAATGTATCTTATATTACAAATCAATCATGTTTCTATCACATTAAGTATCCTTTTCAACAGCTGAGATGTCTTAACAGCTTTTCGATTGTTCTGTATTGATGTTAGGGAGTCATAAAAAATCTTCAAATCAGTGGAAAATAGTCTACCATTTGGTACAGTCGATATACATTTTGCTTTATGTATATGATATTTCCCTAATAGGATTAAGAAGTTTAATTATATTATCCATTTCCAATAAACCAGTATCACAATCCATAAACAATACCATTACATCAGTTATAGTGACAAATTTGTAAAATAAGTCAAAAAGAAAAATAGAAACTTGGGACCAAAATAATTTGGTCATATTTACGTGCTTGCCAAAACCATAGACATATGTTTATGGCCAAAACCATTCACACACTTTTTGCTAACTGGCAAGCAGCATTAGCAGCTCATCTTCTTCTTTGTCTACTTACTACTTCTTCGTCGTATCAATGTGTGCTCGGCAAGAGCGTTTTGTGCTTGAGCGCCAACAAGTCGTGTTTTACAGTCACTTCAGCAGCTCCAGGCACGTGAACAAAAGCGCCGATCTCATCTCATCTTTACCGCGTCGCGTCAAAAAAAAAAAAAAGAACCCTAGACGTTTTTTTAAAAATGACGCTTTTTCGCCTGCCGTTTTGCGCGTCGGTGTGCACACTCACATTGGCGCCCTTTGTTTAGTCATGAGGCATTAAATGTCGGCGATAAACGCTCGCAAAAATCGCCCCGGTGTGAACAGGCCTTTAGACTTGCCGTACTGTCTGTGATCGTCCGCATTGGTCGCCATCTGTCGGTGCAGAGTGAATTGCACTAAAAATAATACTGTGAATACTCTGAAATTTAAAATGAATGAAAAATGTGAAATTACAATATTTTGTACCGTCTTTCTGAAGATTTTTTGTCTCATACAAGGCTTTTCAGTTACTGCCGACTAAGTAAAAATATATTCGAAACCATACTATTTTGGGTAAAAAAAAAAAAAGTTCCCATGAAAATGTGGCCAAAAACAGCACCAAACAATTGGCTGGCATATGGGGAAGCTTTAGAATGTCTGAACTGTAATAAATTGTTTTCCGTAATTGGTAGAGAATTGATTGTATTGTGAAGGGTGTGTGAAATGGCCCCATGTTAACTTCCCCAATCACAATGAAGATTCATGTGCCTGAACCAACATTTGTAGCATTTACTGAACTAGCTATTAAGTTTGTACCTAAAGGTAAAGGGATGCTTCACTCAAAAAGTTTAAATCTGTCACCAATTACTCATCATTTTCCAAACCTGTATGACTTTACTTCTTCTGTGGAACACAAAAGAATGTACTTTTGAAGAATGTTGTGTTGTATGGACAAAAAAAAGCATTTTTAAAATATATTTTAATGTTCCACTGTAGGAAAGTTTGCCTTTAAAATGAACTATTTGCATATGTTGACAAATGTAGCTTTTATCTACCCTAGGTAAACCTCCCTTATTTAACTGTATAAACTGAATAAGTTTATTGAAATTGAATTTGTGTGTGTGTGTGTGTGTGTGTGTGTGTGTGTGTGTGTGTGTGTGTGTGTGTGTGTGTGTGTGTGTGTGTGTGTGTGTGTGTGTGTGTGTGTGTGTGTGTGTGTGTGTGTGTGTGTGTGTGTGTGTGTGTGTGTGTGTGTGTGTGTGTGTGTGTGTGTGTGTGTGTGTGTGTGTGTGTGTAGTAAGTAGTAATGTAGTAATGTAGTAAGGCGATAAATTACACAAACGTCACTGTAATAACCTTAAATGGCAATTTTTTTCTTTCTTTCTCCATCTCCTCAGCTGGGCGGCTCCTTCCTCCTTGGTGTGGGGGTGTGGGTGGTGGTGGATCCCACAGGTTTTAGGGAGATAGTGGCAGCCAACCCCCTTCTCTTCACAGGCGTCTACATCATCCTGGCCATGGGGGGCATGCTTTTCCTGCTGGGGTTCCTGGGCTGCTGCGGAGCCATACGAGAAAACAAGTGTCTGCTGCTTTTTGTAAGTCACAGCATATTTGAGTGGACAGAATGTTTCAATAACACTTAACCAAGTTGGTGCCACTTACTGCAGGCTGAAATCCGGTTGCAGAATCCGGTTGCCAGTCATGTTTAATAGTGCTAAATAAATACATTATCTTAAGTTTACTGTATATACACACATACATGGTCGTCGGAAGGATTTTTTTTTTTCATATTTACTGGAGTTGGTGCAATTTACATTAAGTGCAAATAGGCTTCATCATTTACTAAACGTCTGGTTGGGCCAGACAAAATTACAAAAGTCACCAAATAATTTACAGTGACAAAAGTGTAGGGGTAAGACGCATGGCAGAAAGTTTGGACGCAAATCGACCCGAGGTTCGAAATCCGCCTTTTGCCAAACTCGCTCTACTCCCTTTTCCCATCACATATCAGATCGGAAAGGCATTCGAAACATTCGAAAAGTGGAAATAAAACTTCTAATGTGTGTTTAATAATAAAGTGTTTATTGGTTAGGGGTAGGTGAACAGAATTAGAGACGGTAAAAGTGAGTGGGTCCAATATCAATGGTCTTAAAAATGGGTGGGTCTTGTCTCACCCACATACAATGGTTCTGACGCCCACTCACCTAAAGGATTATTAGGAACACCTGTTCAATTTGTCATTAATGCAATTATCTAATCAACCAATCACATGGCAGTTGCTTCAATGCATTTAGGGGTGTGGTCCTGGTCAAGACAATCTACTGAACTCCAAACTGAATGTCAGAATGGGAAAGAAAGGTGATTTAAGCAATTTTGAGCGTGGCATGGTTGTTGGTTTCACAAATTGGGTTATTTCACAATCTGCTCAGTTACTGGGATTTTCACGCACAACCATTTCTAGGGTTTACAAAGAATGGTGTGAAAAGGGAAAAACATCCAGTATGCGGCAGTCCTGTGGGCGAAAATGCCTTGTTGATGCTAGAGGTCAGAGGAGAATGGGCCGACTCATTCAAGCTGATAGAAGAGCAACTTTGACTGAAATAACCACTCGTTACAACCGAGGTATGGAGCAAAGCATTTGTGAAGCCACAACACGCACAACCTTGAGGCGGCTGGGCTACAACAGCAGAAGACCCCACCGGGTACCACTCATCTCCACTACAAATAGGAAAAAGAGGCTACAATTTGCACAAGCTCACCAAAATTGGACAGTTGAAGACTGGAGAAAATGTTGCCTGGTCTGATGAGTCTCGATTTCTGTTGAGACATTCAGATGGTAGAGTCAGAATTTGGCGTAAACAGAATGAGAACATGGATGCCTTGTTACCACTGTGCAGGCTGGTGGTGGTGGTGTAATGGTGTGGGGGATGTTTTCTTGGCACACTTTAGGCCCCTTAGTGCCAATTGGGCATCGTTTAAATGCTACGGCCTACCTGAGCATTGTTTCTGACCATGTCCATCCCTTTATGACCATCATGTACCCATCCTCTGATGGCTACTTCCAGCAGGATAATGCACCATGTCACAAAGCTCGAATCATTTCAAATTGGTTTCTTGAACATGACAATGAGTTCACTGTACTAAAATGGCCCCCACAGTCACCAGATCTCAACCCAATAGAGCATCTTTGGGATGTGGTGGAACGGGAGCTTTGTGCCCTGGATGTGCATCCCACAAATCTCCATCAGCTGCAAGATGCTATCCTATCAATATGGGCCAACATTTCTAAAGAATGCTTTCAGCACCTTGTTGAATCAATGCCACGTAGAATTAAGGCAGTTCTGAAGGCGAAAGCATTTATTTATGTAAACACAGAATTTTATGTTAAATGTGAATAATCGCGTTTAATCAATTTTACAGCCCTATTATAAAATGTTATGTTCCCTCACACCGTGTCCTAACTACACGCGACGTGACACCGCGACACGCAATAAAAGGCATCTTTCCATGTTAATTCAAGTTTTTGCCCTAACCAGCCAGGAACAACAACACAAAACATAATCTCAGTTAATGTTTATGTGCTTTATTTAATGTTAAAAGTGTGTAATGTGACTTTGAATATTATTTAGTGCTCACAGCTCTGTAACATGGGTGTACTAAAAGCAATGGATAATTCACCTCAGATCTTGAAATTAAACAAATGGAAACAAGAACGATCAAACTGTGAACAAACAAGTATATTCCATGACAAAGATTGTTTTAGTAACTCAGCATGCATTTTAGTAATGCTTAAATGGTGCAATATTTGTGAATTTGATTATGTACTTATCCATTTCCTTGCGAGTGCCGTCAAGATTAATCTCTGGTGCTTTACACTTGTCGCGAGAGCCCGCCCACATGCTGTTCTGATTGGCTGTGGTTTTTGATTGATTTGTCGCATATCTCGTAGTCACGTCTGGTGTGGACACACAAGTTGCTTGTC
This sequence comes from Gobio gobio, assembly GCF_949357685.1. NCBI lineage: Eukaryota > Metazoa > Chordata > Actinopteri > Cypriniformes > Gobionidae > Gobio > Gobio gobio. The sequence continues at coordinate 49,501,466 of NC_137115.1, forward strand.
GCTGGAATCTTAATGTGTCGCGTGTAGTTAGGACACGGTGTTAACATCTGTATAATCCCCCCAAAAAAATATTTTTTAAACGTTTAAAAAAAAACGGCCATTTTGAACGTTCATAGAGCATTCCAAAATAACGTAACTTAATGGGAATGTTAGAAAAACATAATTAGAAAGTATTTTGGTTAGCTGGGAATACAGTTGCCAGACCCAAACACTGACTGAAAATCTTCCTCTCTCTGCAGTTCTTCATGCTGATCCTCATTATATTCCTGGCAGAGCTGGCAGCAGCCATTCTCGCCTTCATCTTCCGGGAACATGTGAGTGACCGTGTCCGTCATGTTGAGACACATTTATGTTTTCAGTGTTAGTGTGCTGCTAATATCTCTAATATTTGTATTTGATCATGTGTGTCCAGCTGACCAGAGAATACTTTACTAAGGAACTGAAGAGGCACTACCAAGGCTACAACAACACCGATGTCTTCACATCAACGTGGAACGCCATTATGAACACAGTATGTCTTGTTTGTTCTTGAAACATATACTGCAGGTCAGCGTTGACCAAAAGTTATTAATAAATGAGCATATTTTAACTCGTATTTGCCCGTCTGTGCATCCCTCTAGTTTGACTGCTGTGGAGTGAACAGTCCAGAAGACTTTGAGGAAAGCCTCTTTAGGTTCATAAACCCGGGTGAAGTGGTGCCCGAGGCCTGCTGCCGTAGGAATAGTCATCTTGGAGAAGTAGGCTTCAGTAACAAGGAGGAATGCCTGTCAGGCAGCATGCTTTACCGGAACAACAAGGTGGGCTCTCATACTACTGTATACGTCACATCCCTTCTGCCTGGTCGAAAGCTCATAGCTCAAATTTAACTAGAGCAGAAAAACAGGAAGAGGGGAATAGCGTTACCACTCTCAATGCTGACTAGTGCTTTTCCATGTTCTCAGTGCCTGGGGAATGTGAGCGTGTGAGAGAGTTTCTGTGAAAGCGAGCAGGGCCAGTAAAACTTAAGCAATTGTCATGCAGATCTGTATTAAAAAGTTACAAGTGGACTTTCAGCTGAAGAACGTTTTCACGTTCTGATTCTTGTGTTGTGGACTCAAAAAATGAAAATTTGGTCATTTACTGCCATATGAGAAGTATCTATGAAATACATAATTGGATATTTTGAAAGCTCTTTGGAAACAGTCATAATGACCACAACACTATAAAAATAGTTAATATGATTTGTGTGCTGTATTCCAAGTCATCTGGAGTCCCCTTCATTGTGTGAAGAACAGGCTGAAATTTGTTGAACACTGTTCACTGATAATCTTCTCATTGAGTGAGCTGTTTTTATAACTGTTTTATAAATCATAACTGACCTGCAGCCAGTTGCATAAACAGCCACACTAGCTATGATTCCATTCACCTATTTTAATGCACATTTTGGGATATCACATTAAAAAACGCTGGATGGAAACACCAAGATGCTCATAAATTCTAAAAATGCACATAAAAAAAACGTATGCGCTCAATTTTTATATCCGATAAGATGTGCGCATAAACTATTAGATTTACCGAATAAATTCCTCAATGTGCAACAACTGCATAACTGGACTATCCAGCGGAGGAGTTTCATCGCACAGCATCTCAAATGTTGTTTACGTTATTCTGAAATTCCTGAGCTAAAGTCTGTCACCAGAGTGATTTGGTTTAATTCGCTCCCAGAAGCGTCTCACATGATTGCGTTCACAAACACCAGCATCCGAACGCAAGATAACATGACTGTGTTTATTGCGTTTTGTCTGCGCTCTCTGAGACGCAAGTCATTTTTATGGTACGAAAAAGAGCCACAGTTGCTTCATCGATCGCAGGAACTTCCATTTTTATTACAGATTTTATTTTGCGCCAATTTCCCAGGAAGTAACAATTTTCTTCTCTTGAACACATGGGATGGAAACTAAATTCTTTAAATTGCAAATGTTAGGGCTATGCAATATGCCGAAATATAATGATGATTCGAGTGATCATCTAGATTTAGATATAGCTATATTCTATTTATATTGCTGTCTAAGACATACACTACAGAAAGAAGTCTCTTATGCTCACCAAGGCTGCATTTATTTGATCCAAAACACAGTAAATCAGTCAAATTGTGAAATATCATTACAATTTTAAAAAACTTTTTTCTATTTGAATATATTTTAAAATGTAATTTATTCCTGCCATGCAAAGCTGAATTTTCAGCATCATTACTCCAGTCTTCAGTGTCATATGATACTTCAGAAATCATTCTAATATGATGATTTGATGATCAAGAAACATTTCTTATTGTCAATATTGAAAACAGTTTTTATTTTTTATGGTGATAAACTACTTCAAAATGTTAGGGGTAGGTAAGATTAGGTAAAAAAAGAAAAAGAAATGAATACTTTAATTTTGCATTATATTGTTTAAAAGTAACAGTAAAGACATTTATAAAGTTACAAAAAAAGATTTCTATTTCAAATAAATGCATAAATAAATAATCAAATCTGTTCATCAAAGAATCCTAAAAAAATGCATCACGGTTTGCTCTAAAATGTTAAAGGGTTAGTTCACCCAAAAATGAAAATTCTGTCATTAATTACTTACCCTCATGTCGTTCGACACCCGTCAGACCTCCGTTCATCTTCGGAACAGAAATGAAGATATTTTAGTTGAAATCTGATGGCTCTGAAAGGCCTCCATTGACCCAATGGCACGGTTCACTATCAAGACCCTTAAAAGGTACTAAAGACGTCGTTACAAAGTCCATCTCACTACAGTGGTTCTAAAATAACTTTATGAATCTGTGACAATAGTTTTTGTGCGCAAAAAAACCCTAAATAACGACTTACATAGTGATGACGATTTCAAAACACGGCACCATGAAGCTTCGAAGCGTTATGAATCACTGAGCCGAATGATGATTCGGATCACGTGTCAAACCGCCAAACTGCTGAAATTTGGCGATTCAAACCGCTGAATCTACTCAGTGATTCATAACGCTTCGAAGCTTCATGATGCCTTGTTGAAATCGTCATCACTATGAAAGTCGTTATTTAGGTTTTTTTTGCGCACAAAAACTATTGTCGCCGATTCATAAAGTTATTTTAGAACCACTGTAGTGAGATGGACTTTGTAACGACGTCTTTAGTACCTTTTAAGGGTCTTGAGAGTGTAAAGTGCCATTGTGCCAATGGAGGCCTTTCAGAGCCATCAGATTTCAACTAAAATATCTTCATTTCTGTTCCGAAGATGAACGGAGGTCTGACGGGTGTCGAACGACATGAGGGTAAGTAATTAATGACAGAATTTTCATTTTTGGGTGAACTAACCCTTTAAGTAGCAAAAACTATTTTCAGCATTGATGATAATAAAAAAAAACATTAATAATTGAGCACCAAATCAGCAGCAAAATGGTCGGTTCTATTAAGAGATTGAAATGGTGGTCAGTTTTGTTCGAAGGGAGAGTAAGCAATTCTCAAATAGCATTAATTAAAATATCATTATCAAAATGATCATTGTTGCAGATGAAAAAACTAGAATAAAAGTCTGAAAAACTGAAAAGAACTAGCTGAAATGATTAATTCAATCATCCGGTCTAGTGCACAAGTCATATTGACCACTGGGTTATTATTAATATTATTTTAGATTTAGAGACAACATGTGGGTGTGTAGATAATGGCATAACTTGACAAAATTGTCTGAACTATAATGTTTTTCCTTTTGTTTATGTTTGGATCGGCAGGGCTGCTATTCAGCGGTAGTAGACTACTTTGAGATGTACATCTATGTCGCTGGTGCCCTGGCTATTGTTGTACTCACGATTGAGGTACAGTATTACATTATGTCCGTTTCATTGATCTTATCTCAGAGAATTTGTCTAGAACTGTTGCAGATGAGACAGATCTTGAACGAATGGCCACAGATACACGAGTTGAACAGAAGTGTGCTTTAAACTGAATCACTGCTGCCCTCATGTGGTAATGTGCTGGAGGTAGACGGCAGAATCAGTGAACACAACTACAAATCATCATGCTGTGTGCAATACATATTTAAAAAAAAAACGTATTAATTTAGCAGAACAGCTGAATGAAGCTTGAGTAGATGTTTTAACATGTAAAGGGCCCAAGGTAATTGTACATGCTTTGAATCGAACAGCCTTTTATGATTTAATCTGTCGAGCTTAAATGATTCATACTTTTTTGTTAACTTTCCTATGAATGAAGGTTTGCGTTTCTTTTCTCAACAGCTTTTTGCCATGGTGTTTGCCATGTGTCTGTTCAGGGGAATCCAATAGATCAAGTTCACCGAAAGACTTTTTCAAAAAAGAAGACACCTCAAAAGAAAACTGAACCACTTTTCAAAGAATGTTTTACTCCATTTTATATCTCTAAAAGTATTAAGGATAAATCAAAGAAAAATGAATCATTGACCTGTACTTCACAGCTGGACCTTTGACGTACAAGGTAACAAAAATAAAACATTGACAAAAAAAAAAGAACATTCTTTGAATACTGAGAAGATTTAATGGGCTTTTTTGTCAGAAAGCCCATGCGTAATTTCGACCAGGTGTTAAATAGACCAGATAAAGCCTGAAAAACAGATGAAGAAGGTGCTGCACTGATTTTGGATGAAGAATATTTATACTGAGTAATGCTGGCTTGTTTGTATAGGCATTTGTGGTTTTAGTAATAAAAAAAATAAAAAAAACACTTTCCTCTCACCAAACCATTACCACAATCATTGAATGCAAGCTTTCACAAGCACATTATAATAGTGTTGTATAGTCACGTGATTTTCCATTTTTATCTATTCCTGTTTGGATGCTGGAGATCTGTGTGTGCGTGTGTGTGTGCGTGTGTAGGGTGAATGTACCTCTTCCCTGCTTGAAGACCAGCATTTTTTTTTTTTTTTTCGTATTGTGATGTTTATTGCAATAGTAATTTTATGTGATTTTAGCTGAAATTGATGTGTATGCATTTGTATTGAAGACAAGACTAACATTAAAGGAATCTCTGATGAACCCTTTGTTCAGATTCGTAGTGTCTCTAAATAAATCAGACCTGTCCAAGGTTTAGTGTAATGGTTTCCACACCCAACCATTACTGTAGCATGTACATGCATCATGAAACATTCAAGAACAGAGCCCAGGTCTGCAGATGCGTGTTTTTGCAACAAGATGATTCTCTCCTTCACGTATTTGCCTTGTTTGTTTGTTCGCTATGTGAGGTTTATAATTTTGACACCTTCTTGCTTCTAAGTCAAGCATATCAGTATATATATATATTTTTTTGTGTGTGTTTGTTTTAAACTTATTGGCAGTCTAAGGAAAAATGAGGCACATAATACAGTGGCTGAGGGTGAGACCAACAAAAAAAAAAAAATCTCAAAAGCAATAAAAAAAGCACACTGCAATGGATATAAGTCGCTTAAATTAAATGTCATTACATTATATATACAAAATATCAAACCAAGTAGCATTTGAAAACAATGTGCTAGATTTATTTCTCTCAGAACTATAGCCTACTAGTCTAAGCCGTGTCCTGTAATTTTAACAAGTGTCCACATTATGAACATGTTTAACATTTGACAATCAGAATGTGTCCAAATACATTGTCTTCATATGGAGGTTATCATTTGAAACCTAAAAAAGCTTTTGTTGTTGTTAAATGTTTTGCTTGACACGTGTGTTTGTCTCATATTCTTTTAATGCCATTTGTGTTTATTTTGTAAAGACATTCATCAACTTTTAAATGTGGTTTAAGTAGCCTGATTGGTTTACTGTAATGGCATGAATAAGTAACCATTTGTCATTTCAAACCATGTACTCTTTATTAATTTAATACAATTTGACTGTAGCCTACTTTATTTCCGTTATTGAAGGCTTTGTCTGTCGATACATCTCGACGGATTTAGATGTGTTATTCAAAACAACTAGGACAGTTGCCTACAAGCTGTTATAAATGGACAGTTACTGGTTACAGTACAAGTGTTTGTAAATGGTTCTAAATTTATGTACAAACCAGACATAATCATAAAAACAAAAACCTTAAAGCAACACTGTTAACTATATTACAAAATATATTACAATATTACAAATTACAAAAGTCCAGGCTAATCCAAGCATTAGAATTTGATTCATAGTTGCTCTGTTTTTGAAGTCCATAAAAAATGCATCTGCCCATCAAATAACTGCTCCACGCGGCTCTGGGGTGTTAATAAAGACCTTCTGAAGCGAATCGACGCGTTTGTGTAAGAAAAATATTAATATTTAAAACTTTATCAAGTAAACTTTCGGCCGACCGTCTTACGTGGAAAACTGTTGAATGTTGAAAGTGAAACTCAAGATGCGTACGTGACGTCATGACGAGCCTGCCTGGTCCCGTAAGTCTTTCGATCGGCAGGGGAACTTGCCACAATTTTTCCATAAATTGAACAGAGAAGGCGGTCGGCCGAAAGTTTACTTGATAAAGTTTTAAATATGGATATTTTTCTTACACAAACGCATCGATTCGCTTCAGAAGGCCTTTATCAACACCCCAGAGCCGCTTGGAGCACGTTATTTGATGGGCAGATGCACTTTTTATGGACTTCAAAAACAAAGCAACTATGAATCAAATTCTAATGCTTGGATGTTTGTGCTTGTGTTTTTCCTCACAAAATTTCAAGAATCGCTCCTTACAAAAGAAAAGTAGATCTAACACATAGGCACTGTGAATTAGCTGAGGTGAAGCCACGCCCACACAGTGGAACGGACCAATGGGGATGAAATGGAAGTCAGAATATAATGTGACATCATAACATATGTGTAAGCATCCAAGGGCGAACTCTTCACACTTTGCTCATTCTGCAACTCACAACAGCGAATATGGGACTCAACTCAATTCATGTTGTGAGCCAGCAATAAAGGATTGTGACAGTGTGTACAAATACATGTACACTAAGGCATCTCATCTCATCTAGGTCTGAAGAATCCAGATTTACAGAATCAGTGGGCACAGGTGGGGGAAACTCCACCATTTTAGCACAATCTTCCACCAGTAAAGTGGAAAACCACCCTCATGGTACAAAAAAGAGAGGAAGGAATGATGATACTTTTAAAAAGAAGAAAAGGTCTTGGAGGTGGGACTTTTCTCACCCAAGAAATGGCTAAAAAATACCCCAAGATCAGGTCAGGCTAGTGAGGAAAACCAGCGTACTGAAGCAGCCGAAACACCATCAGATGGTCCATCTGCGAGAAGTTCTGATGGTAGATAACATGAGTACACACTGAAAAACTGAATTAACAGTTTGCTACAGAATTCAAAAGCATGATATTTATTTGACACATGACACAAGACTAGAAATAGAAATCATTTTACAAATGTATTTAAAATATGATATTCTGAATGTCTCTACATGAAATATAATGAAAGCCTTTCATTCATTTCAATAGTCTTTCATTAATGACCGTAAGTAGCTTAGTTGCAGTGATGAGTATCCAATATTTGCAATGTTTAATAAATATTATGTTTGGTATGTTTAGATCATATTTAGCAGCCAGCAGCCATAATCACCCTGTAGCCCAAGACTGGTTTCCCACTGAAGCTAAGCAGGGCTGAGCCTGGTCAGTACCTGGATGGGAGACCAACAGGGAAAACTAGGATGCTGCTGGTAGAGGTGTTAGTGTGGCCAGCAGGGGGCGCTCACCCTGAGGTCTGTGTGGGTCACACAGTGTGGGGACACTATACTGTAACAAGCACCATCCTTCGGATGAGACGTGACACCGAGGTCCTGACTCTGTGGTCATTAAAAATCCCAGGATGTCCTTTGATAAAGAGTAGGGGTCCTGGCACCCCGGCATCCTGGCCAAATTTGCCCATTGGCCCCTGTCCATCATGGCCTCCAAATCATCCGCATATATATACACACACAATTGGTCTCCTCTCCACCAATAAGCTAGTGTGTGGTGGGCGTTCTGGCGCAATATGGCTGCCGTCGCATCATACAGGTGGTGCTGCACATTGGTGGTGATTGAGGAGATTCCCCCCTTCTATGTAAAACGCTTTGAGTACCTAGAAAAGCGCTATATAAATGTAACAAATCAAATTAATTATTTCTCTACAGCATGTGATGCTAACTGTAGAAAACCATGATCGTCAAGATCTTTGTACCAGTAACCCTAAAGTCCTTCCCAGTGGCCACCCTAAGGGTGATGATAATGTCCTCCATGTTCCTGGCCGCTCTGCACCCCACTCCAATCCACTCTGCATCTGACGGAAGCACCGATGTCCTCCCTGCTCCAGTCTGCTCTGCATCTGATTGGAGTGCTGACGTCCACCACAATTCAATTCAAACTGCGCCTGTTTGGAGCGCTGACATCTTTCTCACTCCTGTCAGCTCTGCATCTGACTGGAGCGCAGACGTCGAACCCCACTCCAGTTTGTGCTGTGCCTGATTGGAGTATCAGCAACCTTCTGATTCAAGCACTGACATTTTCCCTGCTCCTGTCCACTCTGTGGCTGATAGGATCATCAACATTTTCCAGACTCCAGCACCTACTGCATCTGACTGGAGTGTTGACATCCTCCAAGCTCCAGTATGATCTGCGTCGGACTGAAGTGTAGATGCCCTCGAAAATCCAGTCAGTACAACAGAGGACCCTGTGTCTTTGGAGAATGATGAGAAAGTGGCAACGAGAATTGAGGGTCTGTTTACTGGCACACACATTCTTCATACAGTATGTGCAAATAGTACCACTGGCACTGTTTGACATTTCATTCCAACTATACTTGTTTATTTTTTAACAGCCATCAATTCACAACGCTATAAAATTGATAATTTGGACCTTCAACCCATTGGTTGCAATTGAAGTACATTATGTCAAGAATAATCCTGGACTGTTTTCCTCAAAAACTTAATTTCTTTTCGACTGAAGAAATAAAGACACGAACATCTTGGATGAGATGGGGGTGAGTAAAATATCAGGAAATTTTCATTTTAAAGTGAACTAATTCTTTAATGGCTGCCACCTAACCAATACCCAAGTCCAACCCAGTCCAAGAGCTCTCTCTCTTTCGGGTCATCCAGATCCCTAAAGATGGCCTCCCCAGATGTTAATGCCACTGCCCCCAAAGAGACCTTAGAGCTTCCTCTTTCTCCTGGTCACAAAGCTCCAGTCCTACAGAAACTAGCCAGTGTCCAACACCACCCCCACTTTCTATGGCCATTCAGATCCCAAAGAATCCATCTGGCCTCCTCAGATGTTAATGCCACTGCCCCCAAATGGACTGCAATGGCATTAACATCTGGGGTATATGAATGGTCGTTGAGTTGTCGCCTTGACTGCTCAAGAGTTCCCTTTCTTTGCTCCATTCCCAGAGAAACTAGCCAGTGCCCAAGACCACCCCAGTCTAAGAGCTCTCTCTTTCGAGCCATCCAGATCCCTCATTATGGTCTCCCCAGATGTTAATTAACTTCACAGTTCTTTGTCATAGTCGACTCGCTCCTTGAGTTGCTGTCTCAGCTGCACCATCCTCAGAGCTCCCTCTTTCAGCCTCCTGGTCAAAAAGCTCCAGCCCTAGAGAAACTAGCCAGTGCTCAACACCACCCCAGTCCAAAAGCCCTCTCTTCCCACTGCCCCCAAAGAGATGGCAGTGGCATTAACATCTAGAACAGGGGTCTCCAAACTCGGTCCTGGAGGGCCGCTGTCCTGCAGAGTTTAGGTCCAACCCCAAATAAACACACCTGAACCAGCTAATCAGTGTCTCACAAGGCCCTGTTTCAGGTGTGTTTAATCGGGGTTGGAGCTAAACTCTGCAGGACAGCAGCCCTCCAGGGCAGAGTTTGGAGACCCCTGATCTAGAACTTCACAGTTTTTTGTCATAGTCAGCTTGTTCCCTGAGTTGCCATCTCAGCTGCACTATCCCCACAGCTCCCTCTTTCAGCCTCCTGATCAAAAAGCTCCGGCCCTAGAGAAACTAGCCAGTGCTCAACACCACCCCAGTCCAAAAGCTCTCTACTTCTATGGCCATCCAGATCCCAGATGATCAAACTGGCCTTCCCAGATGTTAATGCCACTCATCGAAGCAGGTACTAAATAGAAGATCTAAATATTTAAGTTTTGTCATATGCATTCAGCATTAAATAACTTGATTTAATTGCAAATGTGAAATGTCTAGAGTGGGGTTATAAGGGACATTTGTGCCATTAAAGCCCACCTCTATATAAATTAACCTGACCTGCATGTCATGTCTCCTCTAGACTAGCAGGGGTGTTCAAAGTCGGTCCTGGAGAGCCACTGTCCTGCAGAGTTTAGCTCCAACTTGCTTCAACACACCTGTCTGGAAGTTTCTAGTATGCCTAATAAGACCATGATTAGCTGGTACAGGTGTGTTTAATTGGGGTTGGAGCTAAATTCTGCAGGACAGCGGCCCTCCAGGAGCAATATTGGACATCTCTGCTCTAGAGCATGGGTGGGGAACATTGATCCTGGAGGGCCAGTGTCCTGCAGAGTTCAGCTCCTACCCTAATCAAACACACCTGAAGCTAATCAAGGTCTTCAGGATTACTGAACTTACAGGCAGGTGAGTATTTTTTTCCGGGTTGGAGCTAAACTCTGCAAGAGAGTGGCCCTCCAGGATCAACGTTCCTCTAGAGCTGGGCTGGCGAACGTCGGTCCTGGAGAGCCAAAGTCCTGCAGAGTTTTGCTTCAACCCTAACCAAACGATGAAGTTCACAGGTCACATTAAGACACGTCTTCAGTATTTCAGTGTAGGAATTACTGATAGTATTTGCCATAAGTTTGAATGTTTCTAGCCATTTTGATATTTATCCAAATACATACAACCACATGCGAGGACAAAGTTACAGTTTTTTAAAATTGCTTGGGTACTATTTTCACAGGTAAGTGGTATACTTTTAAAACTCTTAGTACAAAACTGATCACACTTGTAGCTATTCGGTCACTCAAAACTTGCCATTGTGCTTGCATTAGGGTTGTGGCGTGCATGTTTCTGAAATCTGACTGATTTTGAGACAAAAAAAAAAATTATAATATCTTCTGTGCTACGTTGTGGCAACAGTTCAATAGAATCATAACAATATTCTGTTTAGATACATCCCAGGATTGTTGCTTTTGTAAACTTTTTTTATTTTTATTTAAATGTTGCATTTGTTGAGGAGATGTCTGCTGCCCTCATGTGGCTGTGAGATGAGACAATTATTTCATACCACCGTTAAATCAGATCAGGTCAATTAAATGGACAATTAGAAAAGTCTTTAAAATAAAACAAAATAATAAAGGATAATAATATAGAACCTGTTATATGATCATACTTCTGCAGATTGTTAGAAATTGAATATATATTTTTGGATTTCTTCTTAGAGATCATGGATCATGAAGAAAATTCTGCATCATTTTCCTTGAAAGCAAAAGTTTCTATTTGTCTGGGGATTCTTACAATATGCTTTAAAATATACATATATAAACAGAAATCTTCAGCCAGCCATCAAAATAAAAGAAAAAAGAAAGATAGTTCACCCAAAAATTTAAATTACATCTCATTTACACACCCTAAAGTCATTCCAAACTTGTATGACTTCCTCTGTCCTGTGGAACACCAAAAATATATCTATATTTTGAAGAATTGTGGTAACCAAAGAGTTTCATGACCTTTAACACTGACCACTAAAAAAAGTCATACAGATTTGCAATGACGCAAGGGCAAGTAAAGCAAATTTTTACACACAAGCACACACACACACACGCACTCACACACACAGTCAAAGAAATGTTAATAGTATTTCATTACAAACAAAGAAAAGTACATTTGTTACACATTTGGCAACATCTTAAAAAGTTTTTGAATAGCAAGAAATGGGCTGCCTTTCACGTCCAAATAGTCTGTTTCTTTGACTATATAACACTATAAACTGTGTGTGTGTGTGTGTGAGAGAGAGAGAGAGATAGAGAGGTTTAAATAATGTGATCTGGTGGATTAAACAGCCAATAAATTGCCAGTATTTTCCAGGTATAGAACCTGCCTGACATATTTCACAGAGACTTTTTTTGACGCAGTTCTTTTCTCCTATTTTCTGCATTCTATCACCCTACACTTTTTCTTAAGTCGTAAACTCCTTTATCTTTGTCTGCGTTTGGTTTTCTGTTTGTGCGTGTGAGATGGAGAGAGTTTAGCAAAGCCCAAGGGACGGAAATTCTGCCAGAAATGTAAGAAGAGCGAAGGGATCGGACCGTTCGGGGAGTGGGAAAGTAAAAATGGGTTGCGTGAGTGCCAGACATCTTCCCTGATGGATTTATTTGGGAGAGATCCAGCCTCATCTGGAAGGCTGTCAGGTCCCAGTGGAGGTTTTATTGGGTGACAAGCATTGTGTTGGCTCTGTCTCCTTACAGCACTGGATGAGGACCCAAACTGTTGCTCAACGAAGAAGACAAAGTTTGCTCCTTAGTTCTGTGAAATATAATGAACTCTGGCACTCAGCCTGTGATATGCTCATTTTATGCATTGCATCCAATGTATCCATGTTTTTAACAACTTTTAAGAATTGAATGAGGGACCACTGCCTTTTTTATATACTTTAAACAGGAAAAATAAACAATCTATCACATTTTTGGCTGTCTGCTCCATTGCCAATAGATGACCTGCATGCAAAATTTTCCATATGCAATGCAAGAATTCCTCAATGGCTATAAATATAATGGATTAAATAGGATCCAATTGGAAAGCAGTTTAAACTGTGTGGATTATGTCAGTCGAATCCACAGTTGTTGGGAACTGTTCGTTTGCTGAATGTAAATCATTCTTCCTCTTTTCACACCCTTTCTCTGGTTTAGCTAATGCCATTTTTTGCCATGTAAAACATTTGTATATTGAAATCCATGCGTTACAATGATTAACAATTCTGTATTTTTAGGGTATAGCCTATATTATGCAGAAAAAATATTAGCCACAATGCTCAAAAAGTGATGAACTGACATGAAAATAGTAGGGGAGACCGGGTATGGTTGTAACACTTTTTTCTTCAGCACCTAAAACTACTTTTTATATATATATATATTATATATATAATATACACGTCTGAAACTTTTAGGCAAATTACCCACATTTGTCTACTACAATGGCAACAATTTAAATTTCTTCAACTATATCACAGACTTCCAACCTATAACATTATGTAGATAATGTTATATCGGGTCAAACTGTAGTTTCTCTAGTAGAGAATGGTGTATCAACCTCTTGCTAATTTCAGAGCATCATGCTAATAGCTAAACAATGGGTGACTGTGGCTAGCTAAACAACTGTCACCCATTGTTTAGCTAGCTGTATTAGCATGGTGCTTTGAAATTAGCAGGAGGTTTATACACCATTCTTTACAAGAGAAACTACAGTTTGACCCGATATAACATTATCTACAACGGTAGAAGTACTAAACAATATATTATCTTGTTCTTTTTTTTTTTACTTTCTTACCTCAAAATGAGATTTTCTGCTGTAGCTTCATGACAAATTCAATTCAATTCAAATGGCAACACATACTGGAAAACCTCAATGTGGGATTGTAAAGGAAGCCTGAGGAAACTGAAACTGTCACATGACTCCTATCTTATCCCTGATTCGTGGAATTGGTAGTGTTACAACTCTTCCCGTGTTACAACAAAGTGGCAACCTCCCGCAGTTTCTCTTGAAGCCAATTCATCGACTGGCCGCTAGGGACAGGCTCCAGAAGGGAGCAGAATCTCATAGTGCTCCATATTAAAATGCCCAACTTTACAGCAGAAAAAAAACACGTTTACAGCCTGGTATAAATTGTGGTTTTGGTCTATATATCTAATTTTGCCCTTCATGACAACTGTGAGGGGGGTGAATTTTTTTATAACTCATTCGTTTACATTATATAAAGCCTTAAAGTTCTGCTTAATTAAGGGCGTGGCCACTTTGAGTGACAGGTGGATTGTCGTTTGTCTGCTGTCTGTTAGTCAATGCGTCACCTCAGCTCCACCCACGTCCCGTCTCTTTGCCCATTTTCTGTTATCCGGGAGTGACGTGCGATGACGCGCTGCCAAGATGGCGACGGCCGGCTCGACCCTACTTTACGCTTCAAAACTGCTCTTCAGAATCCTATGGGTGACGTCACGGACACTACGTTCATATTTTTTTACAGTCTGTGGTTACAACTATACCCGGTCTCCCCTAATCTATTTCATCTACAACAGTTTAAAATAAAAACTCAAAGAACAAAATAACGTATATTTGTAACAGCTTTGAATGTGTTTAGTTGGTTGCAAGTGTTCCCATAATCATTTTAATTTAGATTTAGACACTTTTATACATTGCAACACCATATTACAAATGAATAAAATGCTTTGTATTTTACATCAGCTTGTTATACCTGAATTTCATGAGATGCGTACATACAAACTTGCACGGTATTTTCAGGACAGAATTTAATGACACTTTTACAAAAGAAAATTAGTTATGTTATCAAGAACAACAAACAAACCAGCAAAACTATATCACTCATTAAATCCAAACACACATAGTAAGCAAATCACCATATTATTCAAAGTGCATTCTGTACAAACACAAAGAACCGATGATAATATATATTTAACTGCATGTCTCAGTAGTATTTAAACTGAGGAAGTAATAGTAGAGCAAGAAAAGTTATGCCCGCTCTGAATACACACAATGACATCTCTCTGTTACATTCTGTCTCCAACATTTAGAAGTGGAAAGACCAATTGAGTTTTTGAACATGAAATTGAATGAAGCTCTAGCTAATCTCAATCAGGAAGTCTGTAAAGTGCCTTTTCCCACTGATTTACAAAATGAGATTTATTTAATCATAATCGATTTTATATATACTGTGCTATCTTATGTCAACTGACAACAGTTCTCATTTAGATGTTTAAACATGGTCTCATAAAATGGGACTAAAGGCCTGTTCACACCAAGAACGATAACTCTAAAGATAACTATAAAGATATAGCGTCCGCACCAGCGGATGATATTGTTCTGCTAATTCTAAGGCGCGCTTCAGTTTTGTTGTCTGCTGCTTTAAAGCCCCCATGAATTCAAAATGGAAGTTTTCTGGCTTTTAGTATGAATCTATTAGTCTTACTGTTATCTATAAGCGAGAGTGCTCCAAAACAATGACAATTCACATTTAGAAGATATTCAAAACTTACACTTCTGCCAATATGGATCAATGATTTGGATGACATCACTCTGCACATCAGCTTCTCATCAGATTTTCTGTCCAATCAAATGCTCTTAGAATCTGAAGCCCCTACATTATACATATATACGCTGAGGCTGCGGCTGAAATCAGTCATTTTCGCATACATCTACTATGTTCTACGTGATGAATGGATAGGGAACGATTCAGATAGTGTAAATATGCTTTCCATTGGGGTGAATGAAGTCTGGTAGCCTGACAAGCCAGACCCACATCAAGATGTTGGGTCTGGGAACACACCATTGGCAGGGCTCAATCTGAGGGGCGGTATAAACGGTTGTCTTTCAAATTCCCTCTGCACGCAATAGGATGGCGCTACACCCAACCCGAGCAACGAAGAAGGTGAAGCGGAGCTAGTTGATAGATTAAACTTTCGCCGTATCCGGTCGGCAAAACTCTGAACATATCTTCCTTTCTTAAGAATGACTTCAGTGCCATTCTTTTGTTCTTTTCTCAAAGAAAAGCTTCGTCTTGCAGAGTCGTGGCCAAAGCCGATTCGAAAGATCGCTGTTCGCCAGCTTCTTTGTTTACAAGTAGCACGCGGAACCGCCGCAACTCTGCCGTCATTATGTTAAGCCCGCCCACCGACTCTATACACGATGTGATTGGCCTGACCAGAGTTTGGTTTTTCCAGCTCGCAAGCCAACGGAGAGTTGCTAGACTACCCTGGCTGCAAATTAGATTTGCTGCCGCTAGGGTGCGTCTAGATTTCTAGGCTAGAAGTCTGGTTTCACATTAGTGTGACCCGAACCGCGCAGCTCTGGTCCAGAGATACGATAGCACAGAGCGGATCATATAATCGAGTCACCACAGACCACACGTATCGGACCCATTTGAATTCGCCACAGAATGCTGTATTTTAATTGTCTGGCTATCACCAGACCAAGCTCAATTTAAGATTGAACATTGGTCTGGGGAGTCTGCTCTGTATTTTCTACTGCACAAGAGGTGTGATCAACGAGCATAGTTCAAATGACTCTGTATGCAATTGGATAGTCCTTCAACCAATCAGACCACAAGAGGCGTGATCAATGGGCATAGTTCAAATTACTCTGTACTCAATTGGATAGTCCTTCAACCAATCAGACCAACGATCCATCGCTTCTCTATCCGTCATTGTGTTAAACCCACCAATAGCGCGCCAGGTGGATAAGCCGGTTTGTGATTGGTCCCCGCATATTTGCAACAGAAGCAGGATAGAAATATGTACAGGTTTCCAGCCTGAGCTGCAGGGCGAAATCAAATCGCTGGCAGATCGGGCTGGGTTTACCCAGTCTAGTGTTTTAAAGCAATATGGAGGAGATTAGGAGGAGAAACAGTTTGAGATTAGGAGGCCATTTAAAAAAAGGGGAGGAGCTGTTCGATATATTCCACCCTGTCTTCCTGTTTCAGTGGAAATTACATCAACACATTGAATAATGCTAGGCATTTCATAACACTTCAGAGGGACTTTAAATGCTTGAGCTTTTTAAAGCAGGATGGATTCTGATGGCTCTCGTTCATCAGCTGGAAACATTTTTTTCTGAAAGTGCTTCCAACGATATTGTGCCTCTGTGCCGTTATTGTTATAGTTGTGGTGTAAACGCTGCAATTCTTCAGTTTTAGAACAATATCTTTATCGTTATTGTCCTTGGTGTGAAAGAGCCTTAAAGGGATAGTTCACCCAAAATTGAAAATGATCCCATGATTTACTCACCCTCAAGTCATCCTAGGTGTATATGACATTCTTCTTTCAGACAAACACAATTTGAGTTATATTTAAAGTCCCAGTGAACCGGAAGTTGCAACTGATTTTATTTCAGTGCTGTGACGTACAGTATTTCCAAGTGAAACGGAATATTGAATAGAGGGCAGGGTTTTACTTCAGCGCTCCTCCTCTCCATCTCTCGCTCATAGCAGACTAACGGTTGGAGGGGAGAGGGGAAAGGATATTCAAACCCAAGCCATCACACAGGTCGTCATTTGAAAGGGAACGCCATTCCAGACCAGAAGTTACTTTTCAGATGTTGATTAAAGATTACCACATTTTTTTTAATGTGTATTAACTTGCACGGATTAATTGTTCACCCTAAGACCTGTAATGTGGGCTAACAAATGAAATAAGATCTTGATTTCATGAGGACTTTAAAAATGTCCTGGCTCTTCCAAGCTTTATAATGGCAACCCAAAATTTGAAGCCCAAAAAAGGGCATCCATCCATTATGAAAGTACTTCACACTTACGAAGAAAGTTTGACGCCTCTCGCAGTTCAAAACGCTTACGCTTTGTCATCATTGTGCCAGTTACACTTTCTGCGTTTGAATACAGAAGGCGGCCCGCCAGAAGCTAGATATTTTACTTTATAAAGTTTAAAATATGGGTATTTTTCTTACACAAACCCATCGATTCACTTCAGAAAGCCTTTATTAACTCCCCGGAGCCGTGTGGAGTATGTTTATAATGGATGGATGCACTTTTTTGGGCTTCAAATTTACGGCTGCCATTCACTGCCATTATAGGACATATTTTAGTATAACTCCAATTGTATTTCGTCTGAAAGAAGAATGTCATACACCTAGGATGGCGAGTAAATTATGGAATAATTTTCATTTTTGAGTGAACTATCCCTTTAAGAGATCCATTTAGTAATACATT
Organism: Gobio gobio; assembly: GCF_949357685.1. Taxonomy (NCBI): domain Eukaryota; kingdom Metazoa; phylum Chordata; class Actinopteri; order Cypriniformes; family Gobionidae; genus Gobio; species Gobio gobio. The sequence goes on from NC_137115.1 coordinate 49,519,340, forward strand.
TAGTTTCAACTTGAATTTACCTTTCTCAAAAACAACAAAAAATGATTGAGTTTGCAGCACATTATTGGCTACAAACCCTAATGGCGCCAAACCTCTTCACACTTCATGATAACCAGAGTTCAGTGTTGGAAAAAAAGCAGAGGTTTTGGGCGATGACCCTCCCTGCAGCGAGAGAAACTAGACCGTTTGCTGGTGCAAAGAAACTGATGCTGCATCGAGCCAGGAAATTAATGAAGTTAGGCTTATGTTCCAACCGATAGACCTGTGTCCCGTTAACACAAAACAAACACAACATTCCACCATTTATCTGGAAACAATGTCTATTACCTCTGCTTTAGAGAATGCGGTTGTGATAAAACTAAAAGGGAATATTTCCGGAGCTTGAGCTGGACAGAATCTGCCTGTTTGGCATATCAAGGACGAAGAGGACCAAAGCTGGTACTTCATTGACTAATACAGAATGGCTCTAACCCCATCTGCATCTATTGGATGGGAAGCACTTTTAGTGCATAAGAACTGATGTCAGAAATGTATTTTTAAGCCTTACTAAAAGCAAGCACTGACAAAAGCTTGTCCTGCTCACGTATTTCATTTAAATAATTCAGACAAAATGTCAATGTAAAAAACTTTCATGAAGCTGAGTGCAATTGTGCTATTTTATCTAATAATATGCTCTATGTAGAGCAGTTTTATTTACCACTTATTTAGAAGGCTTAAAAGGATAGTTCACAGAAAAAAATAACTAATGTCATTATTTACTCACTCCCTTGTCATTCTAAACCTGTATGACTTACTTTCTTCTTTTTAACTAAAAAAATAATAACACTGGACCTCATTGGCTTACATTGCTGTGCATGCGTGTGTGTGTTTTGCAGAAGAAAGTCATACAGGTGTGGAACAAAATTAGTGTGTAAAAGAAAAACATTTTTATTTTATTTTTGGTTGAACTATCCCTTTAAGATTCACTACTGGTAGCATTTAATCCATAACCTCTTGTAAAACCAATTTTGTTTCTGCATTACTGTTCAAAATTTTGGGGTCAGTAAGATTTTCAAAAGAAATTAATACTTGTGAATCCATTAAAAAGTGGCAGCAAATACATTTACTTGAAATGCTGTTCTTTTGAAGGTTTTATTCATCAAAGAAAAAAAGATATCATGGATTTGTGAAATTGTAATTCAAAATGTAATCATATTTCTGTTAACAATATTACTGTTTTTGTACTGTATTTTTGATTAAATAAATGCAGTCTTGGTGATGAGATGAATCCTACCGACCCCAAACTTTTAAATGGTAGTGTATATGTATGGTAATTGATAGGAAATAGTGCATCTTGATTTTTTTTCAATGGCGATACATGGGAAGTCAGTATATATTTAGTATATACACATATATATTTCAGTATATACAGTCTCTATTTTGAAACTGGCCCATCGGTTTCCACACATTCAAGCTCCCACTGAAAATCAAAATCAAATCTCCAAGTGTTTTAAAGCTTCGAGCCTCCATTTCTCATGTTCATGTTGGCTCCAGATGGCATAAACTTTCACCTCATTAGTGCTGACAGCATAGAGCTGAGGTTGTCTGGTCTTCTGTGTCCCAGATGAAGGCATCATGTGGCCCATGTGATCGCGGCACTGTGCTCTTTCGCCTTCATGCGCAAGCTGGCGATGCTGGAGGATTTGCGATCTGGTTCAACGCTGAGATCAAAACCGTTAATGGTTCCGCCCACTCCAGAGTTGCCAAAAAGACTGCCCATGTGTGTCTGTCCCATGTTCCCACCTGGGCTTGGCATACCGAGGAAGTCAGACATGCCACTGGCGGAGTGAGGGTGAGGGGTCATGCAGGAAGCTACAGTATCACATGGTACCACACAGCCAGGCACCGGTGAGGCTGCACTGCTGCCACTTAGCCAAGATGGATTCTGAATCTAAAGAAGAATACAAGAAAAACACATTTGTAAGCCCAGTCCCACTTTACTAAGCATTTAAATTCATCATGTGATACAATGCACTTATTGTGTACACACATGTTTTACACTAATATTTAAAAAATACCTGCATGTAATTACAGCAGTAATTAATTATTGTAATTACATGTACATACACTGTTGACCCTTCCCTTACCCCTTAACCCAACCTAACCATATCACCAAACCTCAATAGCAGCAAAAGTGTTTTGCGGTCGCACTTTAGTTCACAGTACGTGTACTTACAGTGTTACCAAAGAAAGTACTGGTAATATAAGGCAACAACAGGGGTTACGGTTAGGTTTAGGGGTAGGTTCAGGGTTTGTACCTATAGTTATTACCCAGTTATTGTAATTGCTACATGTACACAATAAGTATATTATACTTTTTTATGTAAGTACATAATAGTTAAAGACACCCAATATACACTCTAAAAATTGGGTTGTTTTAACCCAGTTTGGGTTGTTTTTAACCCAGGGTTTGGGCTGTTTTTAACCCAGCATTTGGGCTGTTTTAACCCGGCGATTGGGTTGTTTTAACCCGGCGATTGGGTTGTTTTAACCCGGCGATTGGGTTGTTTTAACCCGGCGATTGGGTTGTTTTAACCCGGCGATTGGGCTGTTTTAACCCGGCGTTTGGGCTTTTTTAACCCGGCGTTTGGGCTTTTTTAACCCGGCGTTTGGGCTGTTTTAACCCGGCGTATGGGCTGTTTTAAAACCTGGCGTATGGGCTGTTTTAACCCGGCGTATGGGCTGTTTTAACCCGGCGTATGGGCAGTTTTAACCCGGCGTCTGGGCTGTTTTAACCCGGCGTCTGGGTTGTTTTAACCCAGCATTTGGGCTGTTTTAACCCGCCGTCTGGGTTGTTTTAACCCGGCGTTTGGGCTGTTTTAACCCGGCGTTTGGGCCGTTTTAACCCGCCGTTTGGGCCGTTTTAACCCGGCGTTTGGGCTGTTTTAACCCGGCGTTTGGCCTGTTTTAACCCAACTTGGGTTGTTTTTAACTCAGCATTTTTTTTGAGTGAAAATTTGACAGTAATGCCTAAATTAATGTGAATGAAAAAATACAAGTATACAAAAGTTATTTCAAAAGCACTGATATACAGTCCAACAGCCCTGGGACTTCTCGTTTGTATCACTCCACTCAATTCAGCAGTGTTGAGGAAAGTTACTTTTAAAAGTAATGTTATGTTGCATTACTCCCGAAAAAAGGTAACAAATTTTGTTACTTTTTCTACTGTACTTTTGCTTTACTTTTTTTCAACTGGCCTGGGCTCGCTTGTTTTTTTTAAAAATAAAATAGTTATATTTTTGCCAAATGTAAAGGCCCTTTCACACCATAAGTGAAGTTAATAAGTCTCGGAATGAAGGAAATGCAAATTCATGCCTGTAGAGGACGCAGCTCAAAAAAACATTTCAGCTGTGCTGCATATTCTGTCTTACAGAATAATAGGAGAATAAAGTTCAACACTCTTTTGCAATAAAAACCAAAAAAAGAAACACAAAAGTGATGTATATCTAAAGTCATTTTTCTTTACTAGTTTTGGTTGAATTGGCTCATCAAAGGTCAGTTACCTTACTCACAAAGTAATGACTTACTCAATAGACATTTTCAGACGCAGCCTCCATCTGTGAGTCACTGAATTATTCACTCAACCATTTCTTTCAAAAACGCTTATCATTCAGGAACACAAAAACCTTTAAAACACTGATTCATTGTGTTGTGTTGGTAAAAACAAAGTAGCTGTAAATTTTGAGTCTATAATGTAAGAAGTAAATACATTCTTTTTCATTAAACTGCTGTGTAAAAGCAATATCGCTCCGGCAATTGTGTTGTTGGTGCAAGATAAGCACGCCTGTGTTTCGGCTGCATGTAATACAAATTTTTTAAGGAATTAGTCTTAAAGGGATAGTTCACCCAAAAATGAAAATGTTATGTTTATCTGCTTGCCCCCAGGGCATTCAAGATATAGGTGGCTTTGTTTCTTCAGTAGAACACAAATGATGATTTTTAACTCCAACCGTTGCAGTCTGTCAGTCGTATAATGCATGTCAATGGCAACAAAATCTATGAGAGTAAAAAAAACATGCACAGACAAATTCAAATTAAACCCTGCAGCTCGTGATGACACATTGATGTCTTAAGACACGAAACGATTAGTTTATGCGAGAAACCGAACAGTATTTATATTTACATTTATGCATTTAGCAGACGCTTTTATCCAAAGCAACTTACAACTTGGGGGTACAATAAGCGATTGGTCGTGAAGAGTCGAGTGAGCGCAACAAGTGCCTGAAATACTTAGTCCGTGTACATTTCTCAGTGTAGCACAGGCTAGAGTAGGGAGGGAAAGAGGAGGAGAGAGGAAAGGAAAGATTTTTTTTTTTAAGAGGTTAAGTGCTCATGGAAGAGATGAGTTTTTAGTTGACTTTTGAATATTGTCAACGAATCAGCATTTCGGATGGCGGTGGGCAGATCGTTCCACCAGCTGGGAACGTTGAATGAAAATGTTCTGGAAAGGGATTTTTTGCCTCTCTGTGATGGTACTACAAGCCTTCTCTCCTTGGCTGAGCGAATGCTTCTAGTGGGGGTGTGGATTTGTAGAATCGAGTCAAAGTATGCAGGAGCTGAGCGCGTGGTGGCTCTGTAGGCAAGCGTCAGCGCCTTAAACTTGATGCGAGCAGCGAGTGGTAGCCAGTGCAGAGAGATGAAGAGTGGTGTGACGTGGGTCATTTTGGGCTCGTTGAAGACCAGACGTGCCGCTGCATTCTGGATCATTCGATCATTATATCATTTTTACCTCAAGGCTGTTGGACATAGTGGTGTATTAGAGGTAAAAAATTAAATAAATACTGTTCGGTTTCTCGCACAAACTGATCGTTGCGTGTCTTAAGACATCAATGTGTCGTCACAAGTAGCAGGGTTTTATTTGCATTTGCCTGTGCATGTTTTTTTTACTTCATGTTTTTTTTGCAACGGTTGGAGTTAAAATCTTAATTTGTGTTCTACTGTAGAAACAGTCACCTATATTTTGGATGCCCTGGGGGTAAGAGATAAACATCAAATTTATCTGTCATCATCAAAAATGTACCGTATGATTTTACTTTTTACCTGTGCATAATTTTCTGCTCGTGTAAGAAGAGGAAGCTCATAGGCCGTTGAGAAGTGGGTCCGAACCTGCTGCATCTGACCAAAACGTTCTCTCTTTCTCCATTTGGCCCGGCGATTCTGAAACCACACCTGTAGGAAATGAACCAAATATCTGATTAATTGAAATGTCTATCTGAAAAGTCCCAAGATTTGGAGTGAATACAGGCATTGTATATTTTTCTGAAAAATCTTCATGCTGGTTCTAAATTTGGTACTGGAATACAAATTCTCAATGTCATTTATATACACTAGACATTATTACTAAAAATCTACAGAGAACTGGATTCTCCCTGTAGTGAAAAACGGAGCCCATGCAAAGCCATAAATCGTGAGGCACATGAAAGCACCGCCACGGTTCCTCAGCTGATGTCTTTAATGTGCTGTCCGCACCGCACTATTTATGTATGGATCTGAAGTCTCCCCGGCCAGCACAGGTTGGAGCGCTGCACTTTTGATAGCTGCTCCTCTGTCTGTCTCCTCTCAGCCAGCGGGTCCAGCCTCGCTCATGTCTGGAGCAGGTCCACCTCATCAATCACAATGAGGCCAGTTCTGATCCATGACACAAACCAACAACCCCAAACCACAGCTGCGTGCCGTCAGACCTCAACATATGTTTTGATATTCGATGATTTGTAAATACATGTAATTGTTTTAGAATCCAGTTTGTTATTTGATTATTGTTTCAAATTTGAAGAATTTCTACTCTGTTGCAGAAGTCCTTTTTTGACATTTACCTAATCTCATTCATTGTTGACTTGTAATTTGCAACGTCTGAACAGACATGCACGTTCAGATGAGACATTCCATGTATTTACATTATAGATGTTTGTTTTTCAATATGATCCTGTCAAGTTTCTCTCTCCGCCATCCCCATCACTTCACAGTATATGACAGCGAACGGTCTGTTTCTATTTTCTACCCAAATGACAAAAAACACACGCTTTTCCAAATGTCAGTGAAAAAAAAGGTTCAGATTTGTTGTTGATTTATACCAACTGGTCTCCACAATCACCACTGGACCAAACAAAAGCTACTCATGGATTTGTCTCTTGTGTGTTATTTAGGAAGAAAGATGACTCCCGTGTTTAAGCAGTAATGCATATGCTTTCATTGACCATTTCAAAGGGCAGTGTCAATCTGTCCCTAGCACTGAGCTAAACTTGGATTGTGAGGACCCTGACCAATCACGTTACAGTTTCCATAAGCCCCAAGAGCCCTAGACATATTATGGAAGGGTAACAGAATATGGCACACTGAGTTCACATGGGGAACCATAAAAGGTAGAAAAGATTCAATGCTTTTCAACTAATCTTTATTTGAGTTACAAAATACATTGCTTGAATTAGCTCCTATAGGGCCCAGTTGTAAACGAAGTAATTTGATCGATGTCATGGGCTTCTCCTGAACTCCAAGTGCCATTATGATCATGTCATCTGTTTTCAGAATCCTTGTAATTTTATCCCTGTCTCTTTGGACGTTTATATTGTTTTTCCTTGGTCTACGAAATTAAGAGTAATCAGAGATGATGACCAATGATCAATGAGACAAACAGCATCTGTATTCTTAGTTTGTTGTTTTACTTTGGAAATGTTTTGAAGATGAATTAAAGGACAAAGTACAATCTAAACATTTGAATGTGGGAAGGTTTCATAAAAAGCAACCAAAGACTACAACATGCATAAGAAATGCTTTTATCGCTTGTTTTTGATTCTTTTTTGCATGTGTTTTGATCAGGACATTCTGTACTCTTTCAGAAGATGTGTAATAGCGCCCCCTACCATATAACAGTGAAAACACGGAAAGCCAAAATATTCTGTCAATGGTGCGGAAAGAGTTAAAACTTTAGTTTAATAACTCATCTAAATCAGCTGAGCAGACTGCAAGGCATTCATTTAGACTGAAAAAATTATAGAAGCTCAACACAATTTCATGGCAATTCATAAGTATTTTAGATTTTGGCGAATTGATCTCATTTTTACGTTTTCGACAGATATAGACAAAAAAAAAAAAAAGGTAATTGCAACTTTTTTCATCTCACAATTCAGCCTTTATATTTTACAATTCCAAGTTTATATCTCGTAATTGAGACGTTTTTTTTTTTTTCAGAATTGCGCATTTACGTCATGCAATTCTGGCTTTACTTCTCGCAAATTTGAGTTTATATCTTGCATTTGTGAGTTAACATCTCACAATTTAGACTTTTCCCCACAAACACGAGTTTATAACACAATTCTGACTATTTCTTGCAATTCTGAGTTTCTCACAATTTTGAGTTTTTAACACAACACTGACTATTTCTTGCAATTGTGAGTTTATATCTTGCAATTTTGAGCTAATTCACAATTCCGACTTTTCTCCACAATATATTTTTTTTTATTATATCTTATGGAGCCCCTATAGGGGACATGTTTTTGCGTTCTACTGCAAATGTTTTACGTTCCCCCAAATGTGTTTTTCCCCCCGAGAAACTTTGAGTTCACTCCCAAAGTGTTTGTTTCCCCGAGAAACTTTGCGTTCAACCCGAGAAACTTTGTGTTCGCATGCAAAATATCTGCGTTCCCCCGAAAAACGTTGCATTCATTCCTCAAAACCTTTGAGTTTCCTCACAAAAATGTTTCAGTTCGCTTGCAAAACTTTTTTTATTTGCGAGTGAACACAAACTTTCTTGAGGGTGTGCAAACATTTGCCAGAGAACGCAAGAGCATTGCCAAATTTTTTTCCCTCCCATATAATTTTTTTTCTTCTGCACCATGTCCCTTTAGGGCCGGGGTCGCCAACTAGCGGACTCCGGTCCGAATCGGGACCGCGAGATGCAACAATCGGGACCGCGAAGCCTTTTGACGTAATGAAATAAATAAATGCCAAATGCCATTAAAAAAAAATGCACATTTATATCAGGCAGCTCAGTAGAACCATTTGGGTCCTATGTCGCCACGGGTTGCGACAACAGTTCTATGCTCACTGTTGTTGCGTTCAGACCAAGCGGCAACCTCTCTTGAAGCCAATACGGAAGTGCCTCAAACTGCAATTCATCGACTGGCCGCTAGGGACGCGTGTCAAACCACCAAACTGCTGAAATTTGGCGATTCAAACCGCTGATTCAACTCGCTGATTCATAACGCTTCGAAGCTTCATGATGCCTTGTTTTGAAATCATCATCACTATGTAAGTCGTTATTTAGGTTTTTTTTGCGCACAAAAACTATTGTCGCCGATTCATAAAGTTATTTTAGAACCACTGTAGTGAGATGGACTTTGTAACGACGTCTTTAGTACCTTTTAAGGGTCTTGAGAGTGTAAAGTGCCATTGTGCCAATGGAGGACTTTCAGAGCCATCAGATTTCAACTAAAATATCTTAATTTCTGTTCCGAAGATGAACGGAGGTCTTAGGGGTGTCGAACGACATGAGGGTAAGTAATTAATGACAGAATTTTCATTTTTGGGTGAACTAACCCTTTAAGTCTTTTGCATTTTTCTGTTTTGTCATCATTCTCTGATGCAAACTTCCTCCTTTGCTCTTTCTTTTCTTCAAACTCAAATTCTGAAGGGAAATAAGGATGTTAGAAAGTGAAAGGGGAGAATGTTCAGGCTGGAGTTTGTTTACATTTCATGTTTAATTTCCTGACGCCTAAGCCCCCGGCTTTCCAGAGCTGCCCCGTCTGACCTCAGAGACCCACAGACCAGAGCAGTGGACCTTTTGTGCAGATCCACACACACATACTTGGATTGTATAAGGACACTTATAATGCATAAGTGCATCACTACATACATGTGCTCACATAACACTTGAGCATGAAAGATACTCCAAAATGTATTTTCCAAGTATGTCCCGAGGACTAAAACTATATATGATCTCATCCAAAACATCCTCTATTACAGTGTGTTGAGGGAAAAATCCCGTTTGATAGAGAGAGCGAGCAGGACAGAGCAACAGCCAGCACTAAACACCAGCGCTGGGGAGGAAAGCGGGAGGGGCTCATCACAATTGCGTATGTCTGTAGGTATGTTTTTGAAAAACGGGTCAAACCCTGTAGTTACTCAACAGAGTCTGCACTGTGTTGTCAGCCTACAGAGGTAATTAGACTCATGTGTGTGTGACGAATGCAGTTACTGCACTGTACCTTCAAAACATGGCCAGGTTCCTGACGATGCCTCATTCTCTGCATGGAAATTGACTATGGCATCTCAAATTGTTTTCTTCAACTGCCAGAGAACGTGTGTTTTTTCCTCCCTAACTCTTCTTAACATCCTTAAACACTGTGGTGTAGAGAGGTACATTAAACATGGACAAGTTTGGGAAAAAAATATGTGGGTCCAACTTCTCTGTCATGATGCGAGAATTGAGATCTGTGTTATGCACAGCAGAGACTATTGTTGTTTTTAGCAGGACAGAATCTACAGACTTGGGGAGGTATACAATTCTTAGGGATAGATTTAAAAATAGGAACATGTATTAACCCTAAAATACATGAATGTTTCACCAATCATTACATATTCGGATCTGTTGCCTCTGGCTTGGCGTGCTCAGTTGGGGACACTAAATTTTTCAACTAAACATCGAAATACATCTAAATAATAAACTAAATTAACCATTTAAACTAAATTACTGATCAAATTATTGATCTAAAGCCCACACTGTCACTGTATGATACTTGAAATTTTTCCAGAATGGCTATACAGCTGAATAAAATTATGCTGCATTATTTTCCTGTTTAACACTGTAAAGCTGCTTTGAAACAATCTACATTGTTAAAAGCGCTATATAAATAAAGTTGACTTGACTTGACTTTAGCGACCCGTATCTATTTCTAACACGGATGGATATCCGGTCGTGATAATATAAAACTCTCCTGAAATTAGAATAACAATCACAGAAGAATAAAATAAAGCATATTTTTTGTAAGCTTTTGGAGTTTTGGAAGGGTTCAGTTTGAGAAGATGTTTTCTACCATCATCACTGTCCTAGTCATAGCTCATTTCCCAGTACATTCAGCATGTGGCTCATATTCGCCATCTCAAACATATTCTCAAAACTATCATTTTCAACATCTTTAAAATCAATATTTTGATCGCTGACAGCTTCTTCACCAGATCCACCACCAGTGACAGTGACAGTAATATTTGATTGTGTTTAGTACTAAAATCGCTGAGCCATTCCAAGTTTTGCTGATGAAACATCTTATTCTTTTGTTTTCTGCCTGCGGTAACTATGAGTGAGACATCACTTCATCATTGTGTATCAGACATTGCACTTATTCAGTCATCAAAGATTCAATTATTGTTGTGCAGAAAAAAATATACTTACACTGTTACACACCTCGGGTCGTTAGTAGGGATGAAACGGTATGGAAATTTAACATCACGATTATAGTGACCCAAATTATCACGGTTATCAATATTATCACGGTTTTGTTCAAACGAGATGAAAGTATTCAAAAAGAACAGATGCACACACTTAAAACATTTCAACAAGTTTTATATTTGAAATTCAACAAACAACAAATAACTAAAGCAGCTCTATGCACTTTTTTAAGCTTGATTCTGTGGGATTTCCTTCCTTAATGGCCTCAATAGCAACGCATAATGCATAAATAATAATAATTTATCGTAAATATAATCTCTAATATTATCTCTGTAAATATATTCTCAAGCAATATTCTCATCAGTGTTCAGCAGTGATGCATTTAAATCTAGCATGTTTTGTGTTAGAGCCCAAACAGTATCCTAGTGAAATAATGCATATCCATATTTCCATATGATTTGACAGTTTAATTATTAAATATCAAAATGTGTGCATCATACCTGACACCTAAATGATCACTTTACAGTCAGTTTTATGACTGTCATTCTCTTCAAATGCTATTGAAGTTTGAAACGTGTATAACGTTACCAATGTTGTATGTAACTTTAGAGACGGTCCCTAAATTCGCCTGCGTTATGCCAGTCATATCAGATGCGCTGTGGTTCTGCTGTGTGTTTTAAAACAATTTTCGCTGCTGAAATAGAACAAAAACAGTCCAACACTGTATGATGAGTGAATCTCCTGCGTACATCGCACGTTTATCTCTGCTTTGAGTGCAGATTTCAGGGAGTGAGCGCGGCGCGCGCTCTGAACGCCTCTGATTATGAGACATTGCATTCATAAACTCAATATAAACACGTGTGAGTGGTTATAATGCGCAACGCGATTATAACAGACGGCGTTTGAGAAGACTATTATAAGTTCAACAGCCAGAGTGACTAGTGTGCAGCCGAAATAACGTTAACTTATACCCGCAAATGGCGGTTGTTAATGTCAAGCCCTGAATATTATCCCTTAAATGTCACCCTAGTCTTGTCTGAATTCGTTCGCTTCATATTATTTGCCAGACATAGCTTTGGTATTGAGGTCAAAGTCCACTTGCCTTGCGTTCGTAGTTTTGAAGTGTTCCCCCTATTACAGCGACTTTCTTCTGGCATGTTCTGCAGACAAGGGTGACCATCTTCAATTAAGTTTCCCTCAGGACTTTTGTAAAAGGCAAAATATGACCACGCCTCAGATTTGGTCCTTTTAGAGGGCTGAACAATCTCCAGGCGCTGTCACTGCCTTCTTCCATTTCTTCTCATTCAAAAACAACCGTGCGCTGCGCCAGACTGACGCTGACTGGACAAGATTTACCGCGAGTTTTCACAATCGTGATAATCACACGCGGTTTTAATGATAATTACATTTTCTACGATATTACTAACCGTCACTAAATTTTATCGTGGTTTATCGTGAAACCGGTAATCGTTTCATCCCTAGTCGTTAGCGACCCTATACAATTTTTACCAAAAAATGTATGGGGAAAACAGGCATTCTTTTATAATTACTTTCATGTTATATTGTTTATAATTAATTTTATTGAGGAATACCAAGCTATGAAAGGTTTATGTCTAACTTTAAAAAATGAATGAGGAGGGTGGTGAATGACATCCTGGGTCACTAAAGACCTGAGGTATGCTTTTAAAGGGTTAGTTCACCCAAAAATGAAAATTCCTCCATGATTTACTCACCCTCAATAATAGTAATCCACACGGCTCCGGGGGGTTAATAAAGGCCTTCTGAAGCGAAGCAATGCTAGATGTTTTTACTTTATAACGTGTTAAATATGGATATTTTTCTAACACAAACCCATCGATTCACTTCAGAAGGCCTTTATTAACCCCCCGGAGCCGCGTGGATTAATTTTATAATGGATGGATGCACTTTTTTGGGCTTCAAATTTTGGGCTGCCATTCACTGCTATTATAAAGCTTGGAAGAGCCAGGACATTTTTAATATAACTCCAATTGTATTCGTCTGAAAGAAGAATGTCATATCCACCTAGGATGACTTGAGTGGGTGAACTATCTCTTTAAGGGTTAAATGGAGCTTAAATAATACCAGTAATAATTATTATTATTTTACTACCACCACTACTGCTACTATTACTAATAATATAAAACTATAAAGTATTATCCATTTAACCGTTTGTCCTCTGTAGGGTCATAAGGAGCCTATAAAATATTAATAAAAGAGTAAAAAATAATTTCAACATATCATTGTATGATTTTATATAATATCATAGGCTATATTAATAATAGTGGTAACATTTTATTATAATAATAACAGCAACATCATATGTTTAATAATATACTATTTGAATTGAACTACTTTTTGAATATAATATTGTATAATATCATATATTAATAAAAGTGATTTACCTTTGCGTTTTTCACAAGCAGACAACAACAATTTCAAAACGATCCCCGTTCACTCAGAACCGCGAAAACGTCAAAAAAAAAAAAACCTGCTGTATTCTGCTGCCAGGCCAGTAGTTGGCGATGTCACTTTATAAAGAAACACTACACGCCTATAGACTGAATACATAATACACATGAGCATGAAGTCACCGTTTTCACAAATTCACGTTTATAGACGATAACGGTATAGTTTTCAAAAACATGCACTTTGAAACCTGTTTTGGCCGTTCATTTACACGACAACAGCATTTTGAAAACGCAAACTTTAGAAAACAGGTTATTGAAAACGATACTGTTATCGACCGTACATAAAAAGTTTTCCATTTTTAGTTGAAAAATGTGTCGTGTTAACGGCTCCTGAGTCACTATTTTTATAGTAACTGACAACCGGCTGCAAATGTGCATAGAAATGAAATAACCTAGAATATTCATTTTCAAACTACAGCAGCTCTTCTGAAGTGTGTATGAATCTCACATATATTCTAATGTAAATCACACAGCAAAACGATCAAGTTCTTTCAAAGCCAGGCCTACCTGCACCCTTGCTTCAGTGAGATCCGTCCTGAGTGCTAGCTGTTCGCGGGCGTAGACATCTGGGTAGTGCGTCTTCTGGAAGACCTTCTCCAGCTCCTCCAGCTGATAGCTAGTGAAGGTGGTGCGGTTCCGCCGCTTCTTGCCTTTATTGCTCTCAGCCTCACACTTGTCCAGAGGACTGCCGAGCTCAGAGACAGGGCGTTCTGCTTGACCTTTGACCCCGTGGTCTTTCAGATTGATGTAACTACCATCCATACCTGTAGGATCAACAGACTGAGGCATCTCTGGGTCTGTCAGTCCAGTGCCATCTTTACCTGGAAAGGCAAAATTGTTGCTTTAGTGTTTGTGTCTATGCACAAAATATTGAGGAGAAATGGGTTCATGTTGACCTGTTTCTCAATGCATTACCATCCTTAAAGACAAGTAATGTATCTGAAGTGAACATGAGAACACCACATTCACAAAAACTCATTATCACAGTTGGCCAAGGAAAATTAAGCATGGATATCAATTTCAAAAGTCTTTCTTTAACTAAACATAACAACAACACTATGGAAATCTACAGGAGAACCTCTAAACATTAACCAACTTTCACACAGACGAGGACTTACAAAACTGAACTGGAAACGTGGGCTTAAATAGACAATTGATAATGCGGGGAAAAAGGGAACAATGGGAACACAACATATACCACCTTATTTCTACGCCCCATGATGCTTTGCGTGAATTATGGGTGTAGCTGATTTCCGTTAAGCTGTAAACAATCAGTGAAAGGCTCGCTCTATGAACGCAATACGTTTTTTTTTATACTGAGTACAATGAGATGACATTATTCTAATCACCCTTCAACCATCGAACATTAAAAGGACATTTAAAAGTGTAAAAGCATCAAAAATGTACTTGCAACAGACCACGAATAACCCCAAAAGCGTGATTCTTCTCACAGCCATGACAAACGGCTTAAATATTACTGTAGTAATATCTGTACACTCAAAAAAAAAAAAGGTTCTATATGGCACTGTAGTAAACGTTGTTTGTACGGGAAGAAGGAGGCGGGAACCGGCGAACAATCAAAGTATTTAATCAAAATAAAGACAAAATAAAATGGCAGCGGCAGCCCCTCGCGGTCGACTGCCGCCTACATACAAACACAAATGAAAATAAGAAGCTGCAGCCCCTCACGGACGACTGCAGCGAACACAAAATAAAACATAACACAAAATCCAGGCCTGGTCCTCTCTCCTCCCTCACTGTCGTCGCTCCTCCTTTATACTCCCTCACTCCTCCGCAAGGGCCGAGATCGCTGCGGCTCGCAGCTGACGCTCATCCTCTCTGATGAGCGCCGCCTCGTCCCGCCCTCACGGTCCCTCGGCCTCGCTGCTCGCCACATACCCCCAACGCCCTTCGCAGGCCGGGGGGCACTCCCGAGTCTGCGCTCTACTCCCCCCCCCCCCTCTCCGGGGGGGCCGATCACGGCGGCCGCGGGACCTGGGGGTAAGAACAGCGAGGTGAGAGAACGGAGCAGGGAGCATGAGGAGCGACAGAGACGAGAGAGTGGAGAGAGGAGAAAAGAAAAAAAAAAAATTCTGGTCCGGTTCCCAGACACACTGCCGCTCGGTCCTCAGCCAGCCGAGAGTCTCTTCTTCGCGGTGCCATGCGGTGGCACTGGACG
The DNA here is from genome assembly GCF_949357685.1 of Gobio gobio. NCBI lineage: Eukaryota > Metazoa > Chordata > Actinopteri > Cypriniformes > Gobionidae > Gobio > Gobio gobio. Next base: position 49,534,428 of record NC_137115.1, read on the forward strand.
CTCGGTGGACGGCCCAAGACTCCTCCGCCCCCTGGCGGCCGGCAGTGGCTCCTCCTTCTGAGGGCGGCCGGAAGCGAGTCCCCCATCCCGCGCTCCCTGCTCCTCCCCTATGCGGCGGACGACAGCAGGCTCCGGCTCCAAGCAAACGCTGGGGACTCCTTCGCCCCCTCGCGGACGGCAGCCACCCCACCTCGACCCAGGGGCGCGGCAGCGAGCTCTCCGTCCCACCGATCTTCATCCGCTCCAGCACCACCGCTTCGGGCAGCCGCTCGCGGACTTCTCTCCTCCGCGCTGCCGGAACTCCGCGGCACCGCGATCCCCCTCAGCTGCGAGGGCTCCTCGACAGCATGTCCCTCCTTCCTCCCGGGTTTCGGCACCACTGTAGTAAACGTTGTTTGTACGGGAAGAAGGAGGCGGGAACCGGCGAACAATCAAAGTATTTAATCAAAATAAAGACAAAATAAAATGGCGTACAAACACAAATGAAAATAAAAAGCTGCAGCCCCTCACGGACGACTGCAGCGAACACAAAATAAAACATAACACAAAATCCAGGCCTGGTCCTCTCTCCTCCCTCACTGTTGTCGCTCCTCCTTTATACTCCCTCACTCCTCCGCAAGGGCCGAGATCGCTGCGGCTCGCAGCTGGCGCTCATCCTCTCTGATGAGCGCCGCCTCGTCCCGCCCTCACGGTCCCTCGGCCTCGCTGCTCGCCACAGGCACCAAAAATAGTTCTTGGCTCGTAATCATAGGGGAACCTTTTGTAGTGCTATATAGCACCATTTTTGGTGCTTCAGTGGTTCTTCAGCGGTTCTTCAGAGGTTCTTCACCGGTTCTTCAGAGGTTCTTCACCGGTTCTTTGACTAAGGTGCTATATAGCACCTCTGAAGAACCACTGAAGCACCAAAATTGGTGCTATATAGCACTAAAAAAGGTTCCCTTATGATTACGAGACTTTTTTTTTAGAGTGTATTAGGGGGGTTACAACACACGTTAGCCACTTTATTTCCACTTTTCGAATATTTTCTTCCTTTTTATTGAAAATAAACCTTTCCGATCTGATATGTGATGGGGAAAGGAAGTAGAGCGAGTTCTGCAAAAGACGGATTCGATCCTCGGGTCGAATTGCGTCAACTTAATGCCACGCTAGCCTGGTCCTACCATACTCTAGTACATTTAATTTGTACAGAGAGCCTGGCCACTCTCCATTGACAAGTGATATCTTCCTTGAAGGCGGGTACTCTGTTGAAGTTTAAAACTACTGGATCTGCCCAGAGCCACTCTGGATCTGCCATAACCAATCGCTAACGTTTGGTCGTGACGTATGTCATCTCAAACTAGCCCACGACATCAACGTCATCGTTCTCAGCCACTCCCTCTGTTCGCTGATTGGACCGGTTCAAATTTGACCGGAGAACACCAGAGAATATACCGCAATCCCAGACGGAGTACTGAAGGAAAATGAAAATTGAGCGGAAGTACGTAGGAGGGCGAAGCCAGGCTACTGAACACGCACCTTACCCCTACACTATCACTATTGATGGTTTCTTTGTGGTGTGTTCCCGGCTTTACAGAATGAACCTGCGCTTGGAATTGAAAGGTCACCGTTACTTGCGGGCGGATGGATGGGTTCTCTCCCGCGTCAATGCAAGTTTTTACAAGTCCTTTTTATAGAATGTTGCATCGCTGCTGTATATCTATCACACAACTGCAAATTATAGGCTAAGTACTATCCTTCGGATGAGACGTTAAATCGAGGTCCTGACTCTCTGTGGTCATTAAAAATCCCAGGATGTCCTTCGATAAAGAGTAGGGGTGTAACCCCGGCATCCTGGACAAATTTGCCCATTGGCCCCTGTCCATACTGGCCTCCTAATCATCCCCATATATATATATATATATATATATATATATATATATATATATATATATATATATATATATATATATATATATATATATATATATATATATATATATATATATATATATATATATATATATATATATATATATATATATATACGATTGGTATTATCCCTCGGTCTCCTCTCCACCAATCAGCTGGTGTGTGGTGGCCGTTCGCATCATCCAGGTGGTTGCTGCACATTGGTGGTGGTTGAGGAGATTCCCCCCTTCTATGTAAAGCACTTTGAGTGCCTGGAAAAGCGCTATATAAATGTAACAAATTATTGTGAATAGCCAAACACACCTCATGAACTCACAGGCGCGACATGCACGAGACACCTGACACCTAATTGCCTAACACAGCTGTCAATCAAACTCATGCAAAAACCATAGACTGTAAAAAAAAAACACACATTGTATTTATTTTAGTATTTGAGATGTTATAATAATTTTGTAATTACGTTAAAATAATTTAAACAACTGTTATTTAACAAATATTATTATATTTTGTATAATAAACTGGGGGGGCCTATTCATCATAGTGGGCGGACCTGTGCCCGTCAGGCCCGCCCGCTGGCTATGCCCCTGGCTCTCACCATAGATATTCTTGATATAACATAATATATACTCATAACATACTTCAACACGTTAAAATACCAAGCGTTACGTTATAATCATGACGTCTGAAAATAAAAAAAACATTAAGGAAAATTTACATCTCATTCAGTCAAACTGACGGATAAGCTTTATTTGTTGCGCAATTATTCGTTCCCGTCTTTTTGAATGGAAGTTCCCCAAACCGGAAGTGCCACCCATAATTCAAAACGCAATCGTCACGTCAGGAATAAAGTGGATATTCTTTACTTCAGCATAAAGAGGGTTCTGTTGTCACCTTACGTTTCAAGGGCCTCTAATGTGCAACAAGCCTTTCTTTATTTTTGTTGAAAATATGTTTTCCCTGTTGGATGTCTGAATCAGTATCTTGATGAAAGTACAAACATCCCAGATTGTAAGTAAATAATCCAATCATGGCTGTTCAATGCACACCCCAGTGAGGTTCTCAGTTCCATAATCTTTTCAACTGTGTCAAAGTTATACGGGTGATATAGTCTCAGTTTGAGTAACTTTTTCTGCTTATGTTTGAGCCAATCAACCAAATTAGTGTTGTTTGTTCATTTATCTCTTGATGTATTTTGCAGTATTTTGATGTATTTTGTCTTGGATGTCATTCATAAGTCAAATGTTTAATATATGTTGAGATTCAAAAAAAAAAAAAAAAGAAGAAAAAAAAATAAAAAATATATATATATATATACACACACACACACACACACGCACACACACACACACACACACACACACACGTGTGAGATTTATGTATTTGAATTGCATATAAAAGTTCCATCTATTTGGATTATACAGTCTTAAAATAGCAACAAAAACTGAACTTAATTTATTGCATATTAGTCAGTCATACATTTGTCTGATTTTTATGTAAAGAATTAACTGCATAATCGTGCAAAATGCATTTCTTTCCCAGCATAAATCAGCCCTGTGAAAATGATTACATTTATTCAGTTAAAAAGCATGAAGATTGTTACGATATAGTTCGCTGGACAAGCAATATTCCGTTAATTAAAATGTATTGATTGAAATGATTGAAACAAATTGGATTTAATATGATAAATATATGTATTTAAAACACTTTCATTTTTGTATGACTGACAAATATGCATCCAAATGGAAGGACATTTTATCATTTATATTCCAATAAACATCTTAAATGCACTTAGTGTCTATACATATTTTTTAAATTGTACATGCATTAAAAAAATATCTGCATGTAATTAATTTATGTAATTGCATCTATAACTTTTCCCATCTTAAACACCTTCAAACCTTACATGTATCCCATCTCAGACGGGGTTTGCAATACATTATGAACAAAATAAGTACAAGTGGGATCAAATATTCTGTTCATAAGTGATATTTACCTTGTGCTTTCTTCATATATTGTTTTATATTGATCTCATGCTCTTCACTCACTGTTGACCGCTTGTTAACCAGACACTCTAACTTAAAACTTTATTACAGGCTAAATTGTTGATTGTGGTGTACATGCAACACAACTAAAAGGGGTAGTCATCATTTGTGTAACTACTTATAATTTTCACACAGTAACTATATAAATGGTTTGTTTATTCCATTCTCTGTTTCGAGAATCAGACTATAATGCAATAATATTTTGCGATAACACAGTTCCTCTGTGTTTGGCGGAGAAATAATCATCATTGCTGTGGTGAGCACTTTCAGTCCCACCCTGCTTGCTTTGTAGGCCATGTTATGCTGAATCTGCGGCACCACCACATTTTTTAAACCGTGCCATTGCATGTTTTGCATTTTAGAGCCAAAGCTCCTTGGTTTTGGCTGCAATTTTCGCATTGACAGCAATAGTCTGGGTTTGATCACTGTCCAAGTGTTTGGGGATTTTAGCAATGCAGTGTTTTTTCTGCTTGCCATATAGAACGCAGAATCTAACCAATGGTATGGAGATATACATTTCGTCAGACACAGAAAAAGAAAGTGCTGTTAGAAACCTTGTTTAAACCTTGTGCCCTTTAAACTTGATATTTAACAGCACTTTTTGACGCAATGCCCCACCTCTTGACTTGCACAATATTTACTCGTCATTTACCAGATGCCTTTACTCACAGTGACTTGCAGCACATTTAGTCAGAGACAGTCCCCTTGTAGTAGCCTGGGATGAAATATCTTGCTCAAGGGCTCACTAAAGTTCATGATCACCTCCTATGAAGATTCAACCTGCATGGGCAACACACCTAGATCCACTTTACATTTATGCATTTAGCAGATGCTTTTATTCAATGCATTTAAAGTGTAACTTCAACGATTTTCAACTTACTTTGTATTGTTACAATGTCTGTGGTACACCGATCAGGCATAACATTATGACAGGTGAAGTGAATAACACTGACTATCTCTTCATCACTGCACCTGTTAGTGGGTGGGATATATTGGGCAGCAAGTGAACATTTTGTCCTCAAAGTTGATGTGTTAGAAGCAGGAAAAATGGACAAGCGTAAGGATTTGAGCGAGTTCGAAAAGGGCCAAATTGTGATGGCTAGACGACTGGGTCAGAGCATCTCTAAAACTGCAGCTCTTGTGGGGTGTTCCCGGTCTGCAGTGGTCAGTATCTATCAAAAGTGCTCCAAGGAAGGAACAATGGAGAACCGGCCACAGGGTCATGGGCGGCCAAAGCTCATTGATGCACGTGGGGAGCGAAGGCTGGCCCGTGTTGTCTGATCAAACAGACGAGCTACTGGAGCTCAAACTGCTCAAGAAGTTAATGCTGGTTCTGATAGAAAGGCGTCAGAATACACAGAGCATCTCAGTTTGTTGCTTATGGGGCGGCATAGCCGCAGACCAGTCAGGGTGCCCATGCTGACCCCTGTCCACCGCCGAAAGCACCAACAGTGGCACGTGAGCATCAGGGGCCGGTTGCATAAACCGTTAAGACTAGTCTTACAAGTTAGACATAAAAAAAAATTATTTAAGACTGTTCATAATTTTTTTTAATCAGTTACATAAAAACATAGACTGGCCTAATTTGATACGAAAAGTAAGACTGAATGCCACTTGCCTTACTGCTAGTGGCTCATACTAGATCTTAAGACACTGTCTTAACATAATGGCTTAGTTTATGCAACTGGCCCCAGAACTGGACCACGGAGCAATGGAAGAAGGTGGCCTGGTCTGATGATCACGTGTTCTTCTACATCACGTGGATGGCCGGGTGCGTGTGCAGGGGTCAGTATCTATCAAAAGTGCTCCAAGGAAGGAACAGTGGTGAACCGCCGACAGGGTCATGGGCGGCCAAGGGTATATATATAATAATAATGCAATAATATAGTAAATTATATTGATGCACAAGGGGAGTGAAGGCTGGTCCGTGTGGTCCAATAAAACAGACAAATTGTTTAAGAAGTTAATGCTGGTTCTGATAGAAAGGTGTCAGAATACACAGTGCATCGGTTTGTTGTGTATGGGGCGGCATAGCCGCAGACCAGTCAGGGTGCCCATGCTGACCCCTGTCCACCACCGAAAGCTCCAACAGTGGCACGTGAGCACCAGAACTGGACCACGGAGCAATGGAAGAAGGTGGCCTGGTCTAATTAATCATGTTTTCTTTTATATCACGTGGATGGCCGGTTGCGTGTGCATCGCTTGGGGAACCCATGGCACCAGGATGCACTATGGGATGCACTACTATGGGAAGAAGGCAAGAAAGCGGAGGCAGTGTGATGCTTTGGGCAATGTTCTGCTGGGAAACCTTGGGTCCTGCCAACCATGTGGATGTTACTTTGACACGTACCACATACCTAAGCACTGTTGCAGACCATGTACACCCTTTCATGGAAACGGTATTCCCTGGTGGCTGTGGCTCTTTCAGCAGATAAAGTGCCGCCACAAAGCAAAAATGTTTCATGAATGGTTTGAGGAGCACAACGAGTTTGAGGTGTTGACTTGGCCTCCAAATTCCCCAGATCTCAATCCAATCGAGCATCTGTGGGATGTGCTGAACAAACAAGTCCGATCCATGGAGGCCCCACCTCACAACTTACAGGACTTAAAGGATCTGCTGCTAACATCTTGGTGCCAGATACCACAGCACCTTCAGGGGTCTAGTGGAGTCCATGCCTCGACGGGTCAGGGCTGTTTTGGCAGCAAAAGGGGGACCAACACAATATTAGGATATGTCTGATTGGTGTATATGTAAATTAACAATGTTTACTCGTTCTCAGTGTTACCTGGACAAGAGAAATTCACGTTTATTTGCCAGAGCTTTCATGAAAGTATAATCTGTAGTTTTCTCATTTTTGTATCGCTGCCCACGGGGATAAGCATAAACGTATCAATAGCAGACAGGAGGGAGTGGCCTTGGAAGGCAACATGCCCAGTGCATTATGGGTGTTGAAGTTTTCCGAACTAGTTGGCAAAAGGGAAGACAACACCAGTCTCTGTTTTCACTAGTCGGGTAGCGCAGATTCCAATTTTTCGCCTTTCTACTGTATAGGCAGACACATTTTTTTTCTCCCATTTTGCCAGCTGTTAAGTACCCCTTTAAGATATACAATTCATCAAGTTCATGCATTCCCTGGAATTCAAACTCATGATATTGCATGGCTTTGTTGGCACCATGCTCTGCTATTTGAGCTACAGGAATAACTACTCCCAAACATGCTCATATCTTAACTACACTCAAAATATAGGTTCCAAAAGGGGGATTTCATAAAAAATGCAATAGCTTTCTAAAATGTTGTGTTCCCCAAAGAACCTTTCATTCAACAGTTCTTAAAATAACAATTTTTTCCCTTAGCGTAAATAATATATTGATAATTTCCATCAAGAACCTTTTGTGCAATGGAAAGGTCCCATGGTTCTTCAATGCAAGTAAGAACCTTTATTTTTAAGAGCGTACACACTTAAAAATGAAGGTTACAAAAGGGTGTTTATAGTGAAGAACATTTTAAAAATCAAAATAAGCCATCCAAAAAGTTCTTCATGGAACCAAATACGCCAATAAAGAACATTTAATTTTTAAAGAACCTTGTTCATCCTGAGGGCATAGCAAATTCCCCCTCTGGAAACAAATCTAATCGTGTAAAAATCACATCTTTTACAGGACTCCTTCAGTACTGATGTTGGCATTGCAAAAGCCCTCCAGCCTAGAAACATATCCCAGTATTTTCCTTTCTGAAAACCGGTGTGTTAACAGTAATACCTCTTTTGAAAATCAATTCACACCAAGGCAAAATGTATAATTGGAGTCCATGTTTGAAGCAGTCACTCCCCTGAGAACACTGACTCCATCCTGAAGGAGTCGGCTGTGTCTTTGAATTAGCAGAGGTCAGATGCTTACTAGGAGCGGCTATTTAATCACTGCAAGAAACAAGGAGAAAAACATCAAAGTGTAATTTAACTAGCTGTAAAGCAGCAGGGCACCCGTTAGCTTTTATAGAATGTGATGGTTAGGGTCAGCTCCAGATAAGACACGCTGTAAATCAACAAAAAACGTGTTATTCGGTGACATTTAATAATGAATAATGCCTTTAAATTCATTTTGTAGCAATGCCATGGAAGAGGATTCCCCAATGAACCTTTCAGTGAACCGTTCTTAAAAGAACCTTTTTCCTTAATGAGAAGAACATCTAAAGAACATTTCTCCACTGTAAAGAGCGTTTTGTGCAATGGAACGGTTCCATGGATGCTAAAGGTTCTTTATGAAACTATAGATGCCAATAAAGATCCTTTATTTTATAGTGAAATGCTTTAAGTTCTAGTATTTGGCCTCCAATTGGCAGTTTACACGACTGTACGTTGAAGATACAGGTATCTGTGCAGAAGCAAAACTTCCAGATGTGTCTGTCAGAAGATCAATGCCTGAAAGCCGCACAGGAATGTGGGTTCTGTGGGAAACCAGGACAGTGTTTCCGTTAAATCTGAGCTCCTGATAAATGACCTCACACATGACATCCATATACTGCAGAACTGAGCCAGTTTTCTGTCTCCCAAGATTTCACTCCCATATGCTCACTATATTTTAAAATAGCTCATGAAGAGGATGCATTGCATTGAATAATAGAGTATTTTACGCATGGCTGAATTTGTATATGTATACAATATATTATTGTTTCGGGGTTTTTTTTCAATGGAAAAAGTTACATTAGCTTCGCGTTTGTCCGTTGAAGAATGTTGTAGAGGATTTCTTATGGTGTATGATTTAAAAGGTTTGGATGGGAAACAAACACCAGTTAAGAATGTAACGTCATGTTAGCTTAGGGATAGTCAAGCCAAGAGACTTCTATTTATATAGCACTTCATACAATACGGATTGTTACAAAGCAGCTTTACAGTGAAAAACGTGAAAACAAGGATTCAATGATGCGAACAGAATTCAGAAAGACAATAGTGAACTGTCATTATTCAGTTCAGTGTTGATTCAGTTTGGTTCAATAACTGTGTAAAGGTCATCAATTATGGAATGAGTTCTCATCCAATAGTGTCAGTGCAATCAAATCAGTAAGATTGCTGAATTTTAAAGCCACACTATGTAGTTTTTCACCGCTAGAGGTCGCCTATTCAAAACAAAGGCGTAGCTTGATGACGCCGAGATTGAGCGCGGATTCATGGGCAACCAATGTCCTCCAACCAATACACCTATATAGGTCGTTTGACACTTCCCTGAAAAACGACCCATAGGAGCGTTTACTAAAGTTGCGCCCCTATCGACAACAGGACACTTTAATTTTAATTCATTAAATACGACCCATACAGGGTTTTTCCTACATTGAAAATTTTTTGGCGGCCGCCAAAACACATTTTTGCCCCGCCAAAGCCTTATTTGATCAGTTATTGTGATTTATGAGTGATGTAGATCTACTGCGCTTGTGATCGGCGCATGTTAACTGATGACAGAGAGAACGAGCGGAGAGCCCTAACGTTACCCCGCGCGGACGCAGAGAGAACGAGCGGAGAGCCCTACCCCGCGTGCACGCTCTCGGTCTTCAAAATAAGCACCGTTTTAGCATTCTAATATATCACATATCACGTTAATCAAAAGGTCGGAAGACCGAATCCATGTTGCACGTGGTGGATTCGGACATTTTTTTCCTTGAACTACCGCTGGATGTGAATTGCGCTCAAAAAACGCTAACTCTTCACCGACCAGCTGACATAAACCATACTTTCAATAAACGGGAAACAAATCCTATCCAGTTATGAAGTGTTTTCTGTGTGTTGACAAATCTTTCGCGATGTTCTAACAGACGGGATTCACACACAAAGCGTCTGCTGGTGTCCGATTCGCGACCTGACTCCTTTGAACCGAATCATTTTAACGACTGGTTAGAACAACTGATCTGTCCAACACTGAACTCACAAATCAGTTTAATAATTTACTCAGAACATCTGAAATGAGAACACAAGTGTGCTCACCCAATTTAGCAAGAGTGGATAGTAAGAATTAGTTTGAATTATCCACAGTCTTTCAGCTTATTTCTGTTTACAATGTGTAGTAAATAGATAGCCTAAAATAATTTAGTTTAGACTGGAGTGAGGTGAGGTGAAACCAGAACAAAGTTATTAGCTAGCTGATAATTTTAAGAAATTGTATATGGCAGAAAATTAGGCTATTTGTTATTTTTTTAATACTATTTTTTAATATTGATATGGTTATATACCAAAACAATTATTTGTAAATAGTGTAAAAATGAGGAACAAAAGAAACAAAAATCAAGGTATCGAAATAAGATAAGCAAAAATTACAAACTGTTTCTTTGAATTTATTTTAAATTTATTGTCAGTATTGCGATCGCAGATCACGTGGGTAGGGTACTTTTTACTGTGTATGTGTGGATGACCATGTCTGTCAGCCACCACCGAAGACCATTTTTGACCCAGGAAAAACCCTGCCATAGGAGCGTTTACTAAAGTTGTGCCCCTATCGACAACAGGACACTTTCATTTTAATGCTTTGTTTCCTTTTATTTGCGTCATATTTCAGGTTTTGCGTAGCTCAATTGATAGAACGTTGCAAAACACAACATCATGTGATCATGTGATCATGCAATCGTGGGTTCGATCTAAGGGAGCGCATGTGCTCATAAAGTGTATATGCACTATAAATCACTGGGTAGGTTTAGGGGGGGGGGGGTGTAATTGTTAATAAAAGATGGTTTGAAAAAAGATTTTTGCTAAATGGAAATATGACAAATGGTGGTAAAAAGTCCACACATTGCATTTACAGTTTTTCTCAGTCGCTTTGGTACATTTCTCGAATCATCCTCGACATTAGCAAAACAGTAAGTCCATTTCTCAAAACAATTCGTACAAATAGCAAAACACCATGGATTACCTGCAAAAGCGAGTCTCTTGCTCAAAATCCTTAGTTCATCTCTCAAAAGTAAATATCTGTGTCAATGAACATGTCAGTGTCAGTGCCATCAGAATGACAAGTCCTTGTGTCATTGTGTATGAATAAGACAAGTCAAATTGCTTAGTCATATAACTGTACACTGGAGGGATGTTCTGATGTAAATATGGCTAAAATTTTGATGACAATTATTGTAAATTGTAGGTTACACCTTAGTGTATGTGGGAGTTTGAATGCAATAGACTGGACAAGATTAACATTTACGCTTTTACTGTTTGTACTGTAATTTGTTGATAGACCATGTCATTGCAATACAGAAAGGAAAAGACAGCACTGCATAGCACAAAGAGAGAAAAAAACAGAAAAATAAAAGTAGAAATGTGAACGTCTAATGGAAATGTATAGAAATATGCTTGACATTTTATGACAACTTGTTCAACCATTTTGCATGTAAAGACTTATGCTATGAACTAAGGCCTAAATGTTGTGGGGGGTAAGACTATTCAACAGAGACCCAATGTAATACATTTTGATCAACATGACATAAGCAACTGATAATGTAGGAAACAGCAGAGAATTGTACATAATCATTTGCATGGATGTACGCAAGCATTTGCAACTTGTTCAAAGAAATGAGAAACTGCTTTTTGGATGCGCACAAGTGACACAATGATGTGAAGATTGAACAGGTAGCTTTGAGAATTTCAATTCTGATCTGAGAAATGTACCAAAGCGACTGAGAAAAACTGTAAATGACCACGCATTTTGATTGGTAACCACAGTCATACGACAGACGTAACACGGCACTGTCATTATTTTTACGCCAGCTAGAGGGCGCATGACTTTAAAGCTACACTGTGTGACATTTTCCCCCATCTAGTGGTGAAAAGGTATATGACCATCCAGAGAATTTTAGTTTCTGTTCCTCTCAATTCCGATTTTGTTTTAACTCCTACAGTGCCGATTTAGTCCAAGATTAACATGGCTTCCAGTTCGACCTCGTCCACATTCGACACGGTGCCATCGAGTGTTGAAACGCGAAAGGCGAAGCTTGAATTTACGGTTATGTCCCTCGTTGGCTAATGTACTTTCAAGATGGAGGGGCAACATGGCGACCCGCATTCAAACCCCTCACCCGTATGTATTTTCAATGGCATATTATAAACTTACGAGAATACTTTATTACTTAAAAGAAGTAAATATACATTAATGAATGAGCACATATATTTTTGAAAGAACGAAGTGTTTTTAGCTAAGAATAAACTAAAAAAGTTACACAGTGTAGCTTTAATAAAGGTCGTAATAAGGTGCTTGAAAAACGACCTACAGAGTCAATTCTTTTTGGAGGACAGTCTGTTCATGGGAGATGTCGTCTTCACCTCACAGCCGGTGGAAAAGAATCAAACGGGACTAGGGCAGAAATCATGTTCATTGATGAGATTATTAACGTTACTGTAGTATGAAGCAGAGCATGGCCGAGTGCTGTGGGAGTAGCACGAGGTCGCTGGGGCGATTGCTAATGAGAGACGAGCACGACACAAGAGCTTATGCCACAGTCGCCGCTTCTTCCGGTCAAGCATATGTGGGTGAACCAAGCGGCAAGCAGTCTCTCTTGAAGCCATCACGGAAGTGACTTGAACTGCAATTCATCAACTGGCCGCTAGAGACAGGCTCCAGAATGGAGTCAAATCTGTATCTCGTCCATGTTAAAATGCCCAACCTTACAGCTTTTACAGGACAAAACGTGTTTTTGGTCTATATACAGCTAATTTTTAGCCTGGCTCCGCATACCTACGTACTTCTGCTCAATTTTCATTTTCCTTCAGAACTCCGTCTGGGACTGCGGTATATTCTTAGGTTTTCTCCGAACAAATTTTTACTGGTCCAATCAGCGAACAGAGTGAGTGGCTGAGAGCAATGACGTTGATGTCATGCGCTAGTTAGAGTTGTAGTTCAGTAATGGTTGCGGAGAAAGATGCGAGCGAAGCCATTCATTCCGTTGTGGCACCGCTGCCGAATATCCAGAAGTTAAAGCCGGAGCAAGAACAATCTTTGAACAATCAGGGGCTAGTCAGTGATTTTATTGCCGTCCGTCTCCCACCACCCACGTAAAAATCCCAGGCCGAATTACCTCCTGTTTTTAGACAAACACTAAGGTCGTGTGGAGATTTAATTGCAGTCCGAATCCACATCTCTGAGTTTTCAAGAATATATCACTTCAAAATTCACTGTTTATTTCCTTTTTGACACTGCAGAGCACTGTACGGTTGCGCTTCGCTGTAATTTGGATGCATTTCTAGACTTGTATTTCTTTAAATGCTGGCAAGTATTTTCAAGAGCAATATATTTCATCACCGCTCAAAAAATAAAAAGAAGAAGAGCACGTAAACATTTGAATTGGGCCGTTATTTACGGCAGCATTTATTCTTATCATACCAAGCATATTATATTTTATTTACAGTATTCAATCATGTTACGGACCATGTGAGCAGCGCGTTCCCGATCACAAAACTCTCCCCTCCACCGTGAATAAATCACAATCCGAAGTTTTAGGTTTTATCACTGAGGTGGCTGCACATTTATTTTTACGGACTTCCATGTGAGAAATAAAGGCGAACGGTGCATGACATACGTCACGACCAAACATTAGCGATTGGTTATGGCAGATCTAGAGTGGCTCTGGGCAGATCCAATAGTTTTAAACTTCAACAGAGTACCCGCCTTCAAGGAAGTGAACGCTTGTCAATGGAGAATGGCCAGACTCTCTGTGCAAATGAAATTTACAAGAGTCTGGTAAGACCAGGCTAGATAATTTTGCCCTTCATGACAACTGTGACAACGGTGAATTTTTTTATAACTCATCCGTTTAAATTATATTAAGCCTTAAAGTTCTGCATAATTAAGGGCGTGGCCACTTGAGTGACAGGTGGATGGCCACTATGGTCGAGCTAGGTGGGCGTGGTTTCAGCAACCAGGCACTTCAGCTCCACCCACGTCCCACCTCTTTGCCCATTTTCAGTTATCTGGGAGTAACGAACGGTGACACACTGCCAAGATGGCGACGGCCGACATTAGGAATCAAAAATGCTCTTCAGACACCTACGGGTGATGTTTATGGGGGGAACACAGCACTGTTTTATCATATTAGATACATTTGAGTGTGTTGAAAATAATGTTATAACGTTACTCTGTGGTAGCTACTATGAGACACTTGTTACACACTGCAACGCACGGTCCATCTCCTGGTTAAAATTGCTTATTTCTCTGGATTTAAACATTCTTGTAAGCATCTGGGATAATGTAAGTAAACAAGTCAACAAAATATTTAACACTGTTCTAGTGGTTTTTAAATATTTTAATCCAAAAATCTTACATATTGTGCCTTTAAGTCACAAAATTAAAATTGTTGATTGATATCATTCAGAATGTTTCATCCAGTTCCTTCTGCTTGAATATCAGGATACATTACGCCGGCATTTGGTGGCAAGGACAAGGAACTTTATTCCATTTCCCTCACACAAAGCTTAATTGAATTGAAATATCTTGTCCATGATGTCACACAACCATGAAACAATGTGCAGAATTAATCATATGTGTAAAACCTTCAAGCTCTACAGAGACCGTCTCGCTAGACACTTAATAGCCGATTTAATATCCCATAAATTGTTGAATGCTGCTTTATATGCACATGTCATTTTGTAAGGAAAGGTTATGTAAACCAGTCATTTTAGGCCTCCCAGTGGTACTGATCGTGCTGAGCATAAAGGCATGAATGATATCTCTGGGAGAATAATGCCCTATACTCCCTACTGCTGCAAGTCATGAATTACTCAGGTTTCTGGAGAGGTTTATGCTTTGCTGTGGTACTCCGTTAATATTTCCAATAATGTATCCAAATTTACAGATTACAGCATTAGTTGAGGATTAACCCTGGTATAACTTTCTTTTGGCATTAAAAACTGGCGAGTTTAAATAACTATATACTCAAGTCATGTGCAAGGTTCAATTAGAAATGTTCTAAAAAAGTTGCGCTCTTATTGTTAACAGTTCACACCCGTGACAAACCAACTTTGTTACTCACTCTGTAGTTTTCCTGGGTTCTGATTGGCTGGAAGAGCTCTTCTATTTTGGATCTAATTGCATGACAAGTTTACAACCCACACTTGATAAAAGTGTTGAGTCAGAGCACATATCTTCATATCTCTGTGTTGAATAGAGGATGAAAAGCCATTTTCGGCTTCCCAATGTTCTCCGACTGGTCAGTCAGGCTGTCCTTGAGGCTAGATCTTGACATCTACAGCACCGATCGTGGTGTGGGAACCACACAGTGTTCACTCTCCTCAAACCGCAGACAGGAAAAACGCTCTAAAGTGAAGCACTGTCTGTGTCTGTGCCTCATAATATGTCCATTAAAGGGATCATTAGTGATTATCAAATATCTTCATGCCTGCTTACACTGACAATTTGACAAACTATTTTCTCCAAATATTAACATTGGTATTGTATGTCCAGTTGGACTGCCATGACCTTTTTACAAAATAATTTTCATTTACGAACCCAGCTGAAAAAGATGTACTATTAAATGTATTAAAAATGTACTTTAGTATGTTTTAAGTCCAATACAAATATAGGCCTACTATAATGCATTTTTAATACATTTAATATTATGTCTTTTTCACCTGGGAATAGCCCAAAATATCACCTGATTGATAGCATTAATTTAAAAAAAAAACGTTTTTTTTTTTTTTTTTTAGTTTAACGCGATAATTGTGTTCAACATATTATTTTATTTTCAAATGGGATTATTATGGAAAAAGAGAGCTCTTGAAAAACAATAAGATATATATACACACACACACACACACACACACACTTTATTGTATATTATGTTTAATCAAGGAGCAGTTAAAGCTTGGATGTATAGACCTTTTTTTTAAGTAGAAGCATTTCTAATAATAATCTGGATGCATGCTAATTTCCCAATGACTTGCTTTACGTGTTGAGAATATTTTCGATAGACTAAATCACAGTATAATTCTTTTTACATAAAAATCACATCTTATTGTTATCCAAGAGCTCTTTTTTTTTTACATAATAATCACAAGGCATTTGTAAAATGTGACCAAATGTAACCTCGTTTGGACAACGGGTAAAGATACAGCCTTTCATTATGCTAATTGTTTATTTGTGTATTTAACTAAACTTTTTTTTTCTTTTGCACTACTTCGTCTTAGTTTGTCGTCATAAACAGTCAGTTCAGAAATAGTAAAAAAAAAAAAAAAAACATCGAAATTGTTACAATATCAAGTTTAACTGAACGAATATGATTTTCTGACGCCAAGCCACATTGAAGATACTGTCGGTGTCTATTTTCACTGGCCTGCGGTCAACACATCGTAAATAGCCCTTGCCTGATTTACAACCACAAAGATGGATTTTCATGCCACTGTTTGTACGTCAGAAGACAATGATAATCTTTTTATTCATTGTGTGCATATCGCAACATCTGTAGGTCTGTCCATGACTTCTGCTTTGATTATTTATTAGACCACCAGACGAATTGTTTATATATTTGTATGAGTAAGAAAAAAAAAAAAATTTCGGCAACGTCCGCGTGGTCAACGTAAAAATGTTAGATCTGACAAACAGCAAACAGGCGAGAATGAGTGTAGATTTGAATAGGCAACAGCCTTCAGAAAGTGCTTGAGCGATCTGTAATGGTGCGATAAATCACTCCGTCTGAGGTACGAATGAATAAATGAACCAGGCCTAATTACATTTATTTAGTGAATTTACGCTTCCTCGTTTGCAGTTCATTGCATTAAACAGAAAGGTCATAATTCTTTAATCCTAAAACACAGCACACAACATTGTGAGCCCAATAAAAAGCTTGTATTCGATTTCATGAATGCAAATTATTGCGTCATGCGAATTATTATTGATAATTATTTAGGTAACACTTTATTTTACAGTGTCCTTATTATGTAGGCTACTTACAACAGTAAATTATGCATAATTGCATGCTCTCAACCAAACTTTAA
The DNA here is from genome assembly GCF_949357685.1 of Gobio gobio. NCBI lineage: Eukaryota > Metazoa > Chordata > Actinopteri > Cypriniformes > Gobionidae > Gobio > Gobio gobio. Next base: position 49,551,329 of record NC_137115.1, read on the forward strand.
CCCTATAGTATGTTGTTCATTAATATTACTCAGTACTTAAATATATAATTACACTGTAACAATGACACCTTAAAATGAAGTGTAACCATTATTTATTATTATTTACAAAAATCTTAATTTTACGATTAGCTATTAGACGGCTGCGTAATAAAGCCTACTTTTCGTTTAGGCTATGATCTTTTAAGCAAGTCATTCTGACTAAACAACTAGGTCAAACATTATAATCATTTAAACTTTCTTTATCAAACATTTAATTAAAAAAAAAGTGGCAAAAAAAAACTTAAGTTGTGACTTTGATTTAACTTAAAAATATAGCCTAAAGCGTGTAGGCAACACGTAATTTTGGGACACTTTATTTTAAGGCGACGTAGTTACATACTTACTCAAATAAGTAATATTAATTAACATTTACTTACTATAGAGTTGCAGTAAGGGTTAGTTACCTGTAATTATGCGTTATTTGTTGTTATTACAATAGTAAGTAGGCCTACATGTTGTAACGTGTAGGCCTAACTACGTCACCTTAAAATAAAGTGTGTTACCGTCTTTTTTATCGAGGTGAGAAGTGCATATGAACTAGAACAAATGTGAGAACAAATATAATCTTATAAAGCCACTCCTTAAAGGCCTTTACCTTTAACCTGGAGATGTTCTGATACAGAACAACTATCAAAATACAATGATCATCCTAAACATAAGGTGGAAATGTAAGCATATTAATTGCCTGTAATTTCTGGAGATATAGGCTCCTGATCAAATAAATCTACACGATGCCACTCACCATAGCAGGAGATGAGCGCGCCGTCCTCTAGTTTGCTGTCTTCAGGGGGAGTTTTGCATGTGGGTCTCTGCATAAAAAGATGGTACTTGCTGTACGCGCTCTCGGCCGAGCTTTCGTCCAGGGACGGGCACTCCGGGTGGAACGGACTCCGCGGCTTGTCCCCGTAAGGTTGACCTTTGGCGGGCAGAAAGGTGGGACTGTATTTGGAGTCGCTCGGCTGGAACGTCCTGTAAGGATTGGCCTGCTGGACTCTCCCTTGCCCTGATGATGGGGAATAATATGAATCCATGGAGGTCATATCGCAGTATGAGACGCACGCATCTGCGTTCATACCGACAAAAAACAGACGCAAAAATATCCTAACTTTTTTTTTTTTTTTAGGTAAATCTAAACGTCACCCTCGCTCGAGTCTCCTCTCATTCACAGACGACCATGCACTTTCTCACACACCCACACCAGGGCGACAGCTGGAGTTGGTTAAAATGATTCAGATGTTTTCCAGGCAAAAGCAAATGCTAAAGCGTCTTTAAGAGGGGAGTGAGAGAGAGAAATGCATGAACGGAGGATGATGTCCTGGTGTCCCGTCATGATAAGAGGTCAGGTCGTGGGGCACAGGAGCTTTTCCCTCTGACTAACACGTGAGAAACACAACGCGTGACATTAATGTAATTTAAGACGCAACTGACAAATGGAGCAAGCCAATAGGCCTTCATAATACACCCCTTATTTTAAACGAAAATATTTATGCTGCATCATTATTCTAACAAAATGCTTAATGTTTCTATTAAAGAATGTTGAACAAAGGCTAGGCCTAAAAACAAATAAAAGTCAAACATCTGATTAAAAAAATATATATATATATCAAGTTTACTTTACACCAGATGAATCGAACTCAACTTGGTAACACTTTAGAATACTGTTCCGTCATTAATGAATTACTGCGCAGGAACAAATGAGCAGTGTTGGGGGTAACGCATTACAAGTAACTTGAGTTACGTAATCAGATTACTTTTTCAAGTAACTAGTAAAGTAACGTATTACTTTTCAAATTTACAACAAAATATCTGAGTTACTTTTTCATTTATTTGAATGACAGCTCTCCTGCCCCCATGTTGAGAGTAGTGCAGAGTCGTTGTATATAAATTGTAGTTCTAGACCAAATGTGAGCATTTATTCATCTCACTTGCACAATAAAGATTCAGTACTCCTCAAAATGAATAAAATCAGTCAAATGCAAAAATCAGAGTAGCCTACTATGCAAACCTCCAATAATTAAATGTTAAACAAAACAAATATTTGTATGCATTTAATCTACCTTTTTTGACCAATGTCGTGCTGCTGACCTTTGATGATTCAGCTAAGCCATGAGCAAAAATTACTATATATTTTTTTTTTATTATTAGTAAAACTTTTTTTCTCCTGCTCTTCTTCTATTATGGCAGCACAGCACAGCAGAGCTGCGCCCTCCACTGTTCATGTGTGAATTTGCATTTTTACCTCAGCCTGAGGCTTATTATTTCAATTTTGGTATGAAGAGGTCTTTACATTTGCACAAAAATATAACTTTTTTTGTTATAAAAAAAAAAAAACCCAGCCTAGTTGAGAAAAAGTAACGCAAAGGAAACGCAAAAGTAACGTAACTCATTACTTTTCTTAAAAAGTAACTACGCACCTCAATTAGTTACTTTTTAAGGGAATAACGCAATATTGTAATGCATTACTTTTCAAAGTAACTTTCCCCAACACGGCAAATGTGTAATGCACTATTAACACTCTAGTAACTACTAACTAACAAGAAACTCTAACGAATTATAAGTAGGCTAATAACATTGCTGAAGGTGGTTCACTATTAGCTAATCAATAACTAGCCTACTATCTTGACTACTAAGAACTACAGATTCATAATTAACATGAATACATAACACATAATTGATTCTAAAGTGAAGGTGGTAACCCACTAGTAATGTTAGCTATTCCTTTTCGGTATTCTATATCAGTATTCTAAAGACAAGAGTGATAACTCTCTGGTAATGACTGAAGTCATTGTAAGCTTTTGAGGTTTCAGTACGTTTTTGGATAGTAAGGCTTCTGACAGATTTGGTAACACTTGAGTAATTACTAGTGGGTTACCATGATCTTCACGGTAAAATACTGATCCAAATAATTAGTCATTCCTTCTGAAGGATTTGGTAATACTTGAGTCATTACTAATGGCTTACTATTACCCCTTTTCCACCGAGGCAGTGCTGGTGCTGGTTCAGAGCCAGAGCCTAGTTTCAAATCGTTTCTTTGTCTTTCCACACCTAAAGCACCAGCTCCGAACCAGGAAAAGTGGTTATCAAGTAGCACCAAAACATTGCTGGTCTAGAAGTAAGAACCGCTTGCGTCAGACGCTGGGGGCGGGGTTATCGTGACCAACACGACAAACACAAACTTGTGACCGCCATTTTTGAAATAGCAGCTAATGGAGCTAATAGCTGCTCGATTGTAATCTTAGGCTGCGTTCACACTGCAGGGCTTAATGCTCAATTCCGATTTTTTGAAAAAATGCGATTTTTTTTGCAAGGCCGTTCACATTTCCAATTAAATGCGACCTTTTGTGATCTCCTGTGTGAACGTGAAATGACCCAGAAGTGACCCGCATGCGCAGAAGAGTACTCAACGGTCAACGACGTCACTTGTTTCGCTGGAAATGTTTTCAAAAACCGCCCGGTTCCGATAAGAGCCCTCGAGTTTGGCCTGAATAGAGCTGTCCCCCCAAATATTAATTAACTCCGAAATCTCGCTTCCCTTCCACTGACTGGTCTCAGCATCGTCCGCCCTAGTTGTTTATCTTCTCATTCCCGCCTTCTTCAACGTACAATGATGACGTTTGTCGCGTATCAACGACGTGCGGGTCGGATACATGTGACCTGGCAGTTCAGACTGAAGACGCATTTCAAAAGATCGGATATGTATCGGATTTGGACCACATACCCAAGTGGCCTGGGTCGCATTTGAAAAGATCGGATCTGTGTCGTTCAGACTGTCATGAAAAGATCAGATACAGGTCGCATAAGGGCAAAAAAATCGGAATTGGGTCGTTTCAGCCTGCAGTGTGAACGCAGCCTTAGTCTATACAAATTATGGTTAGCTGCTCCGATGCATCTCAAACAAGCCTGGTGTGTTTCAGAGTTTGTGTTTCCCGCTGCCTCGCTAGCGTTGCTGAGAAAGATGAGACGTATACAGTGACGCAAGACCTGGCTCTGTGGCGGCTCTCTAGCAAACCGGTTCTTAGAAGGCTCGTCAGTCGAACCAACTCCGAACTGGCACTAGCACTGGCTCTGAACTAGCACCCGCTTCATTCTGGTGGAAAAAGGGTATGAGACCTTCACTTTAGAATTAATTATGCATTATTCACATTAGTTATGAACCTGTGTATATACAAAAAAGTTATGCTTTATAGTACTAAAAGTGATTATTTGGCTCGTAATTAGGGGAACCACTTTAGGTGCTGTATAGCACCAAATCTTGGTGCTTCAGTGGTTCTTCAGTGGTTCCTCAGCAGTTCTTCACCATTTCTTTGGGATGACTGAGGTGCTATATAGCACCGCTACCATGTTAAGCCCCAGTATGGTTCTTCAGTGGCTTTTCAGTGGTTCTTTGGGGTGGTTAAGGTGCAATATACACTCTTAAAAAAAAAGGTTCTATATGGCACCAAAAATGTTTCTTGGCTCGTAATCATAGGGGAATCATACCTTTTTTAGTGCTATATAGCACCAATTTTGGTGCTTCAGTGGTTCTTCAGAGGTTCTTCACCGGTTCTTTGACATAGCACCTCTGAAGAACCGCTGAAGAACCACTGAAGCACCAAAATTGGTGCTATATAGCACTAAAAAGGTTCCCCTATGATTACGAGCCAAGATCCATTTTTGGTGCCATATAGAACCTTTTTTTTTTTTAGAGTGTAGCACCACTGCCATACAAAGAACCTTTTAAGCCCATTTAAAGGTTCTTTACAGGCCAAAGAACCACTGTTGGTACTGTTTAGCACCATTTTTGATGAAGAAATAAAATGTGATCTGGCACCTCTTATGGGTTCTACATAGCACCATTTGACAAACGTGCTGTAGAGCACCTTTAAAGATATGGTGCTATGTAGCACCAAAAGTGGTTCTCCTATGATTACGAGCCAAGAACCACTTTAAGTGCCATATAGCACAATTTAGTAGTCCTCTGGGAGGTGTGAAAAACAATAGTAGTTACTGATTAGTTAATAGTGAACTGCCACATTCAACTGAGCACTATTACTTACTAATTCATTAACCAGAGTTTCTTGTTAGGTAATAGTAGTTACTATAATGTTAATAGTGCATTGCTCATTTGTTCCTGCAGTATCCATTAATGACGGAACAGTATTCTAAAGTGTTACCATTAACTTTACACAGATGAACTGAACTGAATCAACAGGAACTGAGCAGAGCTGAATAGACACTATGGTCATCTGTAGAGCTGCTTTACAGCAGAACATGAATTTGTCTTATATTTGATGTTTGCATCATTGATCAGTATTTTCCTGTTTATTACTGCTTTATGCTTTTTTTTCTTTACTGGCTATTTCAATTGAATTTCTGTTGTGAACTACAGGCTGTTATTCAGTTAGAGTTGCGTGTGGAGTAACCAATACAAATGAGTTACAAAGGTGAAAACATTGTCATGACCACCACCCACCCACAGCTGCCATTTTTGTGCATGTTTTTATTACATGTGCACTGTTTTAATCAAATGTCTCATTTAATTACCATGGTTTAATCATATCACAGGCATCCAAATAACTAACACAATAGTGTGTGCAGCTCTGACAGCTACAGCTGAATGATAGCATCCATCTCACCAAAACTGCAGCAGTGAACAGTTTGATACAGAGCTGTGCCTTTTCTGCAAAACAAGCAATCAAACATTTTCTCACACGGATAGTACGACTGGCAATACAATACAATGCAGCATGTTTATGTTGTTATGTTGCTGCCAAATCTCTTAGTTTTCCCCTTTATCACATTTTTGGAAGGAGGTATATTGTGCATAATCTCTTCTGTCGGCTATTCTTTCAGGTACTCAGCTCCTCAACACACTAACAGATTTAATGCTTCTAAAATGTCAAATGCAAAATCTTCTCAATTAATATTTTTGCATATACACTATATTGCCAAAAGTATTGGGACACCCCTTGAATTCAGGTGTTCCCATCACTTCTATGGCCACAGGTGTATAAAATCAAGAACCTAGGCATGCAGACGCTTCTACAAACATTTGTGAAAGAATGGTTCGCTCTCAGGAGCTCAGTGAATTCAAGCGTGGTACCGTGATAGGTTGCCACCTGTGCAATAAGTCTATTCGTGAAATTTCCTCACTACTAAATATTCCACGGTCAACTGCTAATGGCATTATAACAAAGTGGAAGCAATTGGGAACATCAGCAACTCAGAGTAAAATCACAGAGCGGGGTCAGCACATGCTGAGGTGCACAGTGCGCAGAAGTCGCCAACTTTCTGCAGAGTCAAGAGCTACAGACCTCCAAACTTCGTGTGGCCTTCAGATTAGCTCAATAACAGTGTGTAGAGCTTCATGGAACGGGTTTCCATGGCCGAGCAGCTGCATCCAAACCTTACATCACCAAGTGCAATGCAAAGCGTTGGATGCAGTGGTGTAAAGCACGCCACCAGAGGAGCATTGGAGACGTGTTCTCTGGAGTGACGAATCACGCTCCTCTGTCTGACAATCCGATGGATGAGTCTGGGTTTGGCTGTTGCCAGGAGAACGGAACTTGCTTGACTGCATTGTGCCAAGTGTAAAGTTTGGTGGAGAGAGGATTATGGTGTGGGGTTGTTTTTCAATGGTTGGACTTGGCCCCTTAGTTCCAGTGAAAGGAACTGTTAATGCTTCAGCATACCAAGACATTTTGGACAATTTCATGCTCACAACTTTGTGGGAACAGTTTGGGGATGGCCCCAAAAGCAAGTGCACAAAGCGGGTTTGGGGTGGAGGAACTTGACTGGCCTGAGTCCTGACCTCAACCTGATAGAACACCTTTGGGATGAATTAGAGGGGAGACTGCGAGCCAGGCCTTCTCGTCCAACATCAGTGCCTGACCTCACAAATGCGCTTCTAGAAGAATGGTCAGAAATTCCCATAAACACACTCCTAAACCTTGTGGAAAGCCTTCCCAGAAGAGTTGAAGCTGTTATAACTGCAAAGGGTGGGCCAACTCCATATTAAACCCTACGGATTAAGAATGGGATGTCTTTAAAGTGAATGTGCATGTAAAGGTAGGCGTCCCAAAACGTTTGGCAATATTGTGTATATGTACAAAATAGCACTAAAGTGATCCACATAAATTATGATGCTGGAAACAAATAGCCACTAATGTTCTAGTATGGAGGTGTCTGAGAGGGAGTCTCATAGAATCTGTAATTGAACTCACATGAGATGGGTAGGGACTCTGTCATCTGATGAGCTGATTGAATTAAGCACTAGAACTAGTAGTTCTACTGATCTCTAATTGAATAAGAGCACCAAAAGAGACAAAAATGGGTACTATTCTTCCATTCTCTGAATGCTGACGCTCTCTCCAAACATTCCACAGCAAACCTTTGAAAGTATTATAGAATCGGTTTGCTTTGAAAGGTTTTGAGTCTATAGCACATGAGTAATTATGAATCTGCTAGCTACTGAACAAGGTGTGGAACACAGCTAATTATAATAGAACACAGGAATCTAGAATAGATAGATAGATAGATAGATAGATAGATAGATAGATAGATAGATAGATAGATAGATAGATAGATAGATAGATAGATAGATAGATAGATAGATAGATAGATAGAAAGATAGATAGATAGATAGATAGATAGATAGATAGATAGATAGATAGATAGATAGATAGATACATACATACATACATACATACATACATACATACATACATACACCCCTTGTTGTACCCCTATCGACAACAGGACACGTTAATTTTAATGCTTTATTTCCTTTTATTTGCATCATATTTTGGGTTTTGTGTAGCTCAATTGATAGAGCATTGCAAAATTCAACATCATGTAATCATGTGATCATGCAATCGTGGGTTCGATCCCAGGGAACGCATGTGCTCATAAAGTGTATATGCACTATAAATCACTGGGTAGGTTTAGGGGTGGGTGTAGTTCTTAATAAAAAAAGATTTTTGCTAAATGGAAATATGACAAATGGTGATAAAAAGTCCACACATTGCATTTTGATTGGTAACGACAGTCATACGTAATTTCATGACGACAGACGTAACACAACACTGTCATTATTTTTACGCCAGCTAGAGGACGCATGACTTTAAAACGTAAATAAAGGTCGTAATAAAGTGCGACCTATAGAGTCTGGGTTTTTTTTTGGAGGACAGTCTGATACAGATAGATTATGATTGATGATTGATTTATGGGGTACTAATGAACAATAACTCAATCTGATTTGTCATTTATACTGTACACTTATGTGATCTTATGTCATTTCCCCACAGACCAAGCACAATAACACAAACAACCGAAATAGCTGATCAAAAAATTATATAATTACATTGCATGCGCTTTGCGGTTTGCTTTGGCTTTAGCGATCATAGAATGATGGAGATCTCAATTACTATAAGACACAGACACGAAATATGGAATCAAACATAGTGCTGACTGGGTCTGTCAGCAAGAATTGGTTAGTTAACTTTATCTTCAGGCTGAAACACGAGTGATGACATCATGATGTGTGTTTCGAGAGAGCCCCTGATTGCTCTCTTTAGATTGGCCTTAGTCTGTTTCAAGAGATTCCTCATGAGGTGTGTATTAGGTTTCAGCTGGGTTAAAAGTGGAACATTTTGAAAACAAACTAAGATTGATTTTGGAGGCTTGCCTGATATTCTTCCTCCGCGTATATATTTGCAGAGGTCAACCTCAATTTTCAGCTTCCTAAAAGTGATCCACCTTTATCAAAAACAGTCCTGAATCATTTTACTGCTGCAATTATTTTAATGAGGTATTCTACTGTAAATCTTAACATAGGAGCAGTTAAAGGTGTTTTTTTGTTGTAATGTTTAATTTATTTAGACTAAAGCATAAAAATACCATAATATGTTTGCAGAGATTTAGGAAACATGTATGTTCAAATACTGTTTTCTCAGAAAAACGAAGTTACAGCCAGTTATTCTACTTTGAAATGTGTGTTCCGTGTCGGAATGTCTCTTTTTGTTTTAGTCTGTGTGACCCCGTCCACGGCCAATTTACCCAATAGTATTTCGACACCCTGGAAACACAGCATAGGCTTTTTGCAGCCATGAAAGCCAGCAAACGAACTGAGACAGAGATTGCAGATTCTACTCAACCTAAAAAGCCTAAATAATAAACACATTGCAAACATTAGCTGATTGCTTTAGTGTTAAGTCTCCTGGCCTTGCATTGTCAATTGACCGTTTGCAAAGACCCGCCCCCTTTAGTTACTGTTGCTACGTCCGACAAGACAAAATACATCGCGGAGCAAAGAGGATACTGACAATGCGTGGACAAACAGGACAGAGCAGGTTATTTTTGATTAGAAACAAAGTCTCAACTTTTGTCATTTCTTCAGAAATATATATATATATATTAAACATTAATAGCCACACAAATGTGGTCCAGGCAACTCCTACATTATCTTCACAGCATGTATATTTAAATATCCTTAAAAAAAAAGTTATGAAACTTCTCTTTGCCCTCAGTCAAAACGATTTGGCAGACAACAAATTATAGATTCATGACACCAAAGATCGCCTGTTAGATCCACACAAGACGAACCACTACAGGACATCAGAGCCAGCGGCAAACGTCAGAAGGACTAGCCAAGGAAAGGCTGCTCTCGCTGGGTTAATGAGCGCCGCTGATCGCCTGGATCTCACAACTCCACAAACAAAAACAAAAACAAGTCAATTTTTAAAAAAAATAGCGCTCTCTTTATAAATAAACCACAGATTTGAGCTTTAAACAACTACATTCTCACCTGAAAAAGTCTTAACCTCATTTTGTGGCACAATAGTAGTATTTTTAAATTATGCGGGATTTCTCATCACGTCACTTTACCACGCGACAGCAGCAAGCAGGCTCCTGATTGGTTAACGTGGCGTGAATTGACGCCAAAGTTCACATTTTTCAACTCGGGCATCAGGCGCGAATTCGCTTCAAACGCGTGAATGCACAAAAGCACCACTCGCGTGTAACGCGTGTATCGCGCAAGACACTCAATTTGCGTCCTTTGCACCGCGCAAAATGCGCCTTCCGCGCCGCGGGACCTCCAGATGCACGTCAACGCGCCTTTCCATTGACTTAACATTGAAATCACTCGCGCCAGACGCTCTATTCGCGTTTGGTGTGAACGCAGCATAAGGAGGAGGGGGCGGGGGAAACAACTCTCTCCAATAATTTGAATTTGGACTGCAGTACCCATTTCACCCACTACATTTACATTTACATTTACATTTATGCATTTAGCAGACGCTTTTATCCAAAGCGACTTACAACTTGGGGGTACAATAAGCGATTGGTCGTGAAGAGTCGAGTGAGCGCAACAAGTGCCTGAAATACTTAGTCCGTGTACATTTCTCAGTGTAGCACAGGCTAGAGTAGGGAGGGAAAGAAGGGAAGAAAGAGGAAAGGAAAGGTTTTTTTTTTTTTTTTTTTTTTTTTTTTTTTTTTTTAGGTTAAGTGCTCACGGAAGAGATGAGTTTTTAGTTGACTTTTGAATGTTGTCAATGAATCAGCATTTCGGATGGCGGTGGGCAGATCGTTCCACCAGCTGGGAACGTTGAAAGAAAATGTTCTGGAAAGGGATTTTTTGCCTCTCTGTGAAGGTACCACAAGCCTTCGCTCCTTAGCTGAACGAAGGCTTCTGGCAGGGGTGTGGAGTCGTAGAATCGAGTCAAAGTATGCAGGAGCTGAGCGCGTGGTGGCTCTGTAGGCAAGCGTCAGCGCCTTAAACTTGATGCGAGCAGCGAGTGGTAGCCAGTGCAGAGAGATGAAGAGTGGTGTGACGTGGGTCCTTTTGGGCTCGTTGAAGACCAGACGTGCCGCTGCATTCTGGATCATTCGAAGTGTTTGGATCGCACAAGAGGGGAGTCCAGCTAGAAGCGTGTTGCAGTAGTCAAGTCTAGAAATAACCAGGGCCTGGACAAGAAGCTGTGTTGCGTGTTCTGTTAGGAACGGTCTGATCTTTCTGATGTTGTAGAGCGCAAACCTGCATGAGCGAGCGGTCTTAGCAATGTGATTTCTGAAGGACAACTGGTCATCAAATGTAACTCCAAGATTTCTGAGTGATTTTGAAGGGGAGATCAGGGATGTACCTAGCTGGATGGTGAAGCCATGTTGCATAGTGGGACTGGCGGGGATGATGATGAACTCAGTTTTTGCCAGGTTGAGCTGTAGGTGATTTTTACTCATCCATGCAGAGATGTCAGCCAGACAGCTGGAGATTCGTGCAGCTACTGTGGGGTCGTCTGGTTGGAATGAAAGGTAGAGCTGAGTGTCATCAGCATAGCAGTGATATGAGAAGCCATGTGCCTGTATGATGGGACCTAATGAAGTAGTATAAATGGAGAAAAGGAGAGGTCCAAGCACTGAGCCCTGAGGAACCCCCGTGGTCAGTTGATGCGCTTGGGATTCCTCTCCTCTCCAGGCAACCTTGAAGGACCTACCTGTGAGATAAGATTCAAACCAAAGGAGCGGAGTCCCTCTGATGCCCAGTGATGAGAGGGTGGACAGAAGAATTTGATGATTTACCGTGTCAAAGGCAGCAGATAGATCAAGGAGGACGAGGACTGATGATTTGGACTCCGCTTTAGCTATTCGCAGGGCTTCGGTGACCGACAGTAGTGCAGTCTCTGTGGAGTGGCCCCTTTTGAAACCAGATTGGTTAGAGTCCAGCTGGTTATTCTGTGAGAGGGAGGATGAAACCTGGTTGAAAACAACTCGTTCAAGAGTTTTTGCTATGAATGGCAGGAGAGAGACAGGTCTGTAGTTATCTATGAGTGATGCGTCTAAAGTGGGTTTCTTAAGCAGTGGAGTAACCCGAGCCTGCTTGAAAGTGGTAGGGAAAGTGCCAGTGCAGAGCGATGTGTTGATGATGTGTGTGAGTGCAGGAAGGAGAGTAGGAGAGATGGCTTGAAGGAGGTGTGAGGGAATGGGATCGAGAGGACAGGTGGTAGGATGGCTGGAGAGGAGAAGTTTAGATACTTCGGCCTCAGTGAGTGTAGAAAATGAGGAGAGAGTATGTTCGGTTGTGGAAGTGGCTGATCTAAGATTCACAGTGTGTGGGGGTGAGAACTGATTGCTAATAGTTGTTGTTTTGTTTGTGAAGAATTGTGCAAAGTCGTCTGGAGATAGGGAGGTGGTGGGAGGTGGTGGAGGAGGACAGAGCAGAGAGTTGAATGTTCTGAATAGTGTGCGTGAGTTTGAGGTGCTGCTGATTTTGTTTTGGAAATAAGAAGATTTAGCTGCGTGTACTTCATTCGAGAAGGATGAGAGCAAAGACTGATACTTAGCTAGATCAGATGGGTGATTTGATTTATGCCATTTCCTCTCTGCTGCCCTGAGTATCGTCCGGTGTTCACGAATAACATCAGATAACCAAGGGTTAGAGGGAGTAGCTCGTGCTGGCCTAAAAGAAAGAGGGCAGATATTGTCTAGACATGAAGTTAAAGTGGAGCATAGAGTGTCAGTTGCAGTGTTAACATCCATAGAAGAGAATTGTGTGGATGAGGGAAGGGAGGAAGAGACAGCAGAGGAAAGATGAGAAGGAGAGAGTGAGCGCAGGTTTCGTCTGAAAGTAACTGGTGGAGGAACTGGTGGTGCGTGAGTAGTAAGTTGAAGATTAAATGTGATGAAAAAGTGATCTGAGATGTGTAGAGGTTTGACCAAAATATTGTCTGTAGAGCAGTTGCGTGTGTAAATGAGGTACAGCTGGTTACCAGATTTGTGGGTATGTGAAGTGATGAGGCGTTTGAGGTCGAATGAAGCTAGGAGGGTGTGGAAATCTGAACCATAGGATTTGTCCAGGTGAATGTTGAAGTCGCCGAGTACTATGAGTGGGCAGCCATCCTCTGGAAATGAGGACAGCAGAACATCTAGCTCATCAACAAAGGTGGTCAGTGGACCTGGGGGGCGGTAAATGACTACACTATGGATTTTAGTGGGAGTTGTAAGCGTTATAGCATGATATTCAAATGTGTTGTTTTTGCAAAGAGCTGTGTGAGATGAGTATTTCCAATTGTTAGAAATGAGAAGACCCGTGCCCCCACCCCTCCCAGTCTGGCGAGGGGTGTGGGAGAAAGAGAAGTTATTAGAGAGAGCAGCAGGTGTTGCTGAGTCTTCTGGACGGATCCAGGTCTCAGTCAAGGCCGGGATTTTGAGAGTGGATTGAGTGGCAAAGGCAGGAATGAAGTCAGCTTTATTGACAGCTGACTGACAATTCCATAGCCCCACAGAGAAAGAAAGAGACGGAGGGGCATTAGAGGAGGAGGGAACAGGAAGTAGATTAGCAGTGTTACGGTGCCGTCTACGTGTAATAGTGGGGCGTGGTTGCGAGATAACGGGGATGGAGTGGACGCACATGGTTAGAGACAGGAAGGAAAGAAAGATGAAGGGAGAAGAAGGAGATAACTCGGTGCCTTATCGGAGTCCCTGCCTCGGAGGAGTCGCGCAGAGGAAGAGTCGAATACAGATGTCTTTACCCGCGTCGGTCTTCACACGCGGAGGCTGAAACGCGGGCTGAACGCTTCCGCGCCAGCTATGGAACGCTCGTTAAATAGAACCTATTCGTCGCTGAGTGAGATCAGCTGGCTCTGATAATTGCACTTCAACGCGCAGATGATAGGCCGTGAATGGCTTTAAATCAATACCAATTTATGCCTGGATCTAGGCAACTTAAGTGCAAAGCTCTCTCGGTAATAACAACGTCAGATTATCTTATTCAAATGCAATTTTGCAATTGGCTATGGCAGTAATACAAGGCTTAAAATCACACAGAACAAAATAAAATATTAGTAGGAGAATCAAGCTACTACTTTGAGTCGTGCAACAGGACTAAAGGATATGTTCAAAACTTACATGCGCGCTCAGCCGACCTGCTTCAAAAGCCGTTCGCTTTCCCGAATGGCAAGACACCTGACTACTGTATATATACACTATTTCGTTCGCTCAGCTGGCTCTGATAATTGCACTTCAACGCGCAGATGATAGGCCGTGAATGGCTTTAAATCAATACCAATTTATGCCTGGATCTAGGCAACTTAAGTGCAAAGCTCTCTCGGTAATAACAACGTCAGATTATCTTATTCAAATGCAATTTTGCAATTGGCTATGGTAGTAATACAAGGCTAAAAATCACACAGAACGAAATAAAATATTAGTAGGTAAAATATCACTAGCTGTCAATATTACATACTACACCTTTAAGTTGCATGAAAAACTAACAGCCCTCCAGTGATACATACAGTTCATTACAATCAAACTAAGAACACTGGGTGGGGAACACAAAGATAATTTTCACAAAATAAAATTAGAATATTCTAATATGAATTTGCATATCTTGAGCTTGAAACTCTGGTTAAAGCTATGGTAAGCAATTTCGAAGAAGCTAGCAATAGTCTTTTTGCCGAACGTCAAATGAACAAACAGAAAAATGGGTCTCATCGCATCCACTTGTCAGAGAAAGAGTTAATTAAGAGCAGAACTGACAGCGGTATCTAAGGACTTTTAAGGTACTAACCTAGCTCTTTTTATTGTTGGCTTTTTTTTACCACCTGACAGCTTCATTGTTGCCGTTGATAGTGTTGCCATAGAAATGCAAGTGAATTGCAAAGAAATGCAAATAAATCCAAGTCCTCCGAGTAGAACGCCATGGGTAACCATCTCTATACGGTTATTACGACATGGCGTAAACACAGCATAAACTCGTTGTTTTGGTTCAGGAAGAACTGTAAAGGCGGCACAGATGCGAGGAGGTAGGACATCCAATCACAGCATTTGGACCAAATGCACTGTTTTTTGGTCCTGAGACTTCCACAGAAGATATGTACACTCTAAAAAATGCTGGGTTTAAAACAACCCAAGTTGGGTTGAAAATGGACTAACCCAGCAATTGGGTTGTTTTAACCCAGTAAATGGGATGTTTTAACCCAGCGGTTGGGTTAAATGTTTGCATAAAACAAACCAATTGCTGGGTTAAAACAACCCAATATTTGAGTTAAAGCAACCCAATTGCTGGGTTAGTCCATTTTCACCCCAACTTGGGTTGTTTTTAACCCAGAGTTTTTTAGAGTGTAGGCTACATTTATAATATTTTGACCACTTCTGTGAAGTGAGTATAACACAAGTTGTTTATCAAAAAAGTTGCCTACCCTAGCTTTAACTTCAATGTAAAGATTTTAATTCTCAAACCCCTACACTCTAAAAATGCTGGGTTAAAAATAACCCAAGTTGGGTTGAACATGGATTAACCCAGCCATTGGGTTGTTTTAACCCAGCATTTGGGTTGTTTTAACCCAGCGGTTGGGTTAAATGTTTGCTTAAAACAACCCAATTACTGGGTTAGTCCATTTTCAACCCAACTTGGGTTATTTTTAACCCAGCATTTTTTAAAGTGTAAGAATGAATCTTGTACCCCTGTGCTAAATCTATCAGGTCCATATCAGGCATTAGTATTATAGAGTGCAACAGCGAACACTCACTTTCCAAGTGGATTTCCCATTAATTTCCATTATAAATATTTAAAAAATTCTACAATAAAGTCTACCGTTTAAACACTGAACCAAACCAAATCAGCTCCAAAAACGGATAAAATTGAAACATCATATTTGAAGCAAAAATTATGAAAACATTTTAATGTTCTTGTGAGGAAATAGACTAAATTTAAACAAAAAATAATCACAATGTACAATTTTATAATAAAATATATTATTTGATTTATTTGATGAATTAATCGATTTTTTGAGAGTTTCTTAAAATCTAAAAATGTTCCTACAACAGTTTTAAGTAGGTAAAACATCTTATTGCAAAAACCAGTGCAGTTTTCTAGGTTGTTCTTCTGGACGTGGTTTGACCCTAAGCATATTTTTGATATAATGTCCATTTCAAGCACTGTGTTTCTCACAGCACTTCTACAGGTGGTTCAGCAGCACTGACCCTGGGTCTGAGGTCATACTGAAGCAGGAACAGAGGACCTTTACAGCCAGTAATTATCTGGAATGTCCTGACAGAGACAAGACTGAGGCTCTTTCATACTCTAATGAAAGTCATACTCTCTCTCTTAGAATGGAAAGGACACTTGTTAGACCAGTGCCATGTCTCAATTCCAATATTGGAGGATGTAGAGGGTAAGACAGTGAGGGTGACATAAGGTCCAACCCATCTCTCACTATTAATCAGCACTTACATTCTCACTTTATTAATATCACATAATGTCCCATTTATTTAAATGAGTCAGTTATTTATATATCATTTATTCACTTTTCAATTGATTAATTTTTATATTAAGTCACTGACTGATCTTTACGTTCATGCTGATTTTTTTATTCTGATTTTAGTGTGTGTGTTTGTTTTTGTGATTTATGAGGACACAAATGTGTATACATTGTATGACACAGGTATTACAATGGTATTACAATGTAAACATGAAATATGTGGACATTTCATATGTCTCATATTTAAAATATAGCTTTAAAAACATACTAAACAATGTTTTATTAAAAATTTAAAAATGCAGAATGTTTCCTGTGATGGGTAGGTTTAGGAGTAGGGGTAGTGTGTGTGTGTGTGTGTGTGTGTGTGTGTGTGTGTGTGTGTGTGTGTGTGTGTGTGTGTGTGTGTGTGTGTGTGTGTGTGTGTGTGTGTGTGTGTGTGTGTGTGTGTATACATAGATATTATTTAAACCATGAAAAGATTGTAAGAATTGTATATATGTGTTTATTTTAGAGATGCACCAATACTACATTTCTCAGCCGATACCAATAACCGATTATTCAGAATGATATCTTCCGATTCCGATACAGAGTTTGGTTTTCTTAAAGGGATAGTTCTCCCAAAAATGAAAATTCTGTCCTCAAGTTGTTCCAAACCTGTGTGAATTTCTTTCTTCTGCTGAACACAAACGAAGATATTTTGAAGAATGTCGGTAACCAAAAGTTGATGGACCTCATTGACTTCCATAGCCTTTCTTGGTAACACTTTATAACAACTACACGCTATGAAGCATTAGTTAAGCATTAGTAAATAGTTAATTCATAATTTATAAAGCATTAGACATTACTAAGCAGTTTAGAAATACAGCTATAAATGCTTTATTCTTGATTTATAAGCGTATCTAGTATGTGTTTAATAATTGTATTTTTATACCTTATAAATTATCAATTTATCATTTCTAAATTAAGTATTACATTATTTACAAACCAGTTATTTAGGAGTTGTCAGTGGTTCATCAGATCATTTAGAAAGTGTAAGTAAAGGATTAATAAACTATTTAAATATACATTTATACATATTATTTAGACACATTTTTATTCAGCAATGTTTACACTTTACAGAAATGTATTTTTATTTCAGATTGCAGAGGCTTAGTTTCATTTGTCTGCAGTTATGTTTTCTGGCAGTCTACAGGAATATTATTTTCAATGACATTGAAAAAGTTTAATTTTAAATTTATATGAAGTTACTAGTTGTACAGGCTCCATTTTTGCATTTTGGAACAAATATTTATATGTGCTGTATTCTTCTGTGTTGTGTTTGTTTCCTTTTTCTGTTCAGAATAGAACTGAGCCTTTATATCTCATTTGTAAAAGCTTTACGAGGCATAAATAGTCCTCACTTTAGATGAGCTCACAAAAAGAGTTAACTGACAACTACTTAATGTTTTATAACTACCTGAATTAATCATGAATTACAGTAGAAATACATGTTAATAAAGCATTTATTAACACGCTGAGTAACTATTTCTATATGTCTAAATAATAAGATGTATAAATGTATATTTAAATAGTTTATTAATCCTTTACTTACACTTTCTAAATGATCTGATGAACCACTGACAACTCCCAAATAACTGGTTTGTAAATAATATAATACTTAATTTAGAAAAGTATTTTCTTATTTTTAAAGTATAAAAAATACAATTATTAAAAACATTATAGATACGCTTATAAATCAAGAATAAAGCATTTATAGCTGTATTTATAAACTGCCTATTAATGTATATTAATGCTTTATAAATGATGAATGAACTATTTACTAATGCTTAACTAATGCTTCATAGCGTGTAGTTATCATAAAGTGTTACCCATATAGGGTCCTGCTTTAACGTCGCTATTTTTACCCCGACATACAGGGTATATTCAGCCCAAATCATCGACTGTTTTTAAACAACTGGCCAATGGCCTCTAGTGAAAATAATAGTTTCGATATTTCGATAGTGAAATATCTCTGTCTCCACTCTCACTCACTCGTTTCTTTTTCTCCGGATGAATCTTGTTGCTGTTACAGGGCTTGAATTTCGCCATTGATTTGCACATATTGCACATCATTTTACTTATTCCCGCATACTTTGTGCTCACACCCAAAGTGCGCGCACATAAAGCCGCCTCTCAGGACTAAATTGAGTTATTTTTCGCTGCTTATTGTGCGTAAACAGGCAAATACAAACAAAATATAGTCAAAATGCTGGTCTTGGCGAGTATTCACATAAACACTGTCAGTTCTGTTTTTAGTGAACGTAAACAGTTGAGAAAGAAAACGCATGTGTAACCATGTAATGCTGCAATGTAAAGGCGCGTTGACGCGTGTCTGGAGGTCCTGCGGCGCGATAGACGCGTTTCGCGCGGCGTCCAGTTTGCGCGAATGACGCGAATTTGACGCAAATTGAGCGTCTTGTGCGATACCCGTGTTACACGAGATTGGTGCTTTTTGTGCATTTATGTGTTTGAAGCGAATTCGCGTCTGACGCCCGAGTTGAAAAATCTGAACTTTGGCATCAATTTGCGCCGCGTTAACCAATCAGGAGCCTGCTTGCTGCTGTCACGTGGTAAAGTGACGTGATGAGAAACCCCGCATAATTTAAAAAATACTTCTGTTATTGTGTCTCAATTTAGTTTTAAGACTTGTTCAGGTGAGAATGTAGTTGTTTAAAGCTCAAATCTGTGGTTTATTTATAAAGAGAGCGCCTATTTAAAAAATTGTATCTTGCATTTTTGGAGTTGTGAGATCCAGGCGATCACCGGGCATTCATCGCTCATTACCCCCGGCGAGAGCAGCCTTTCCTCATCTAGTCCTTCTGACGTTTGCCGCTGACTCTGATGTCCTGTAGTGGTTCATCTTGTGTGGATCTAACGGGCGATCTTTGGTGTCATGAACCTATAATTTGTTGTCTGCCAATCGTTTTGTCTGAGGGCAAAGAGAAGTTTCATAACTTTATTTTTTAGGATATTTAAATATACATGTAGTGAAGATAATGTAGGTATTGCATTGCCTGGATCACATTTGTGTGGCTATTAATGTTTAATATTTTTTTAATGAAATTGAAAAAAGGCAGAGTGGAGTTTTATGACATATTTCATTTTATTGTAGCCTAAAAAATACATACAGGAGTGAGAGCTAGCTGTCGCCCAGACGCAGCTCCTTGAGCACCTTGAACGCACGTCTATTTCGCTTCAAAGGCTCGATTTATATGCATTTCGCTGTGGACGTGCGAATGGATTCAAAATGTTCAAGTGTCCAACTAGACGCGGTAGATGCGATTTTGACGCTCTATTCGCGTTTGGTGTGAACGCAGCATTATGGATCCGTGCGTCAGGTCTTAAAGTAGCCTAATATACCTGAATAAATACCTCATCTAAAGTGAGCCAAATTATGAGATAATGTTAAAAATATCCATATGGCAGTTTTTCCCCATAGTATCGATGTCAAACTTTTGGCCAGTGAAAATGTGTAGTGGCTAATAACTTTGGAAAACCACTAGCCACGGTGGCTAGTGAACAAAAAAGCTAATGTAAAGCCCTATCATTTAAATTATTATAAAGAAAAATGAAGAACAATTTTGGTCAATGACTCGTAAAGCCACATAAGTCAGGTTTTTAGGTACTGGTTAAAGCTAAGTGTTGCAAACAAAAGACCCTCTCATTGACTTTTTCACTTTACGCCTTAGGCTCACGCGCCCTGCCCACTGATAGCTTATTGAATTACAGCTAATATTTCAATTGATATCACATGGAACGAAAAAGTTTTTTAGTCACCCCTCTGGCTCTCAAATGCCTTCGGTTCACTTTAGATGATAAGAGCTAACTTTAGTCTTGATTCCCAGCTGTTCTGCTAAGTCTTATAGACAGGCCTTGACTGTACAGGACAGTGACTGGCTTATTGTTTATGGGAGAAGTTCAATAATGTAATTATCATATGTAATTATACAAGCTGTAATTGAGCTACAGACTTTTACTGTAGAGTCTAAAGAAGGTTCTGTCCTTTTTACCAAAGACAAACGTTTTCACTGTGGCGCAATACAGAGGAGAGAATGATTATGGGATATAGCAGCAAAACTTTGGTAACATTTAGTGTAGGGTCCAATTCTCACTATTAACTAGTTGCTTATTAGCATGCGTATTACTATAGTGGCTGTTTATTAGTACTTAAAAAGCAAATCATTTATGCCTTATTATGCATGTATTCTACATCCATTAACCCTACCCAATACCTAAACTTAACAACTACCTTACTAACTTAATATTAGGAGTTTATTGAGGCAAAAGTCATAGTTAATAGTGAGTATTGAACCCTAAACTAAAGTGTGACCAACACTTGTTACCATGAACCTGCATAATACCAAGGATATATAGCAGTTCATTGGTCTAAAAGATTCTGTGCAGTCTCCCTGGCTTTGTATTTATAAATGCCAACAAAGCTATATGGCTTTGTGTGGAGGAATATGAACACTTATTTTTTTTTTTCAAATCAGGCTTCAAACCCCTATGTGGCTATGAGTATTGTCTCTGGAACTTGTGTTTTGAATACTAACAGATCTAAATTCATCTCTGCCTTTATTTGAAGAAATGACAGAGATGGAATACATCATGTTAGAATAGGATTTTCAGAGTCGAACATGATTATGATTTTATACTTTACACACACACACACACACACACACACACACACACACACACACACACACACACACACACACACACACACACACACACACACACACACACACACACACACACACACACACACACACACACACACACACACACACACACACACACACACACACACACACACACACAGTGTGTGTATATCAGTATAATGGTTTTTATACTGTACAAACTGTACATTCTACCCCTCTACCCATCACAGGAAACATTCTGCATTTTTACATTTTTAATAAAACATTGTTTAGTATGCTTTTAAAGCTAAATTTTTAATGTTCATGTTTACGTCGCAATACCAGTGTAATACCTGTGTCATTATACAAATTTGTGTCCTCATAAATCATAAATCACAAACACACAGACACACACACACACACACACACACACACACACACACACACACACACACACACACACACACACACACACACACACACACACACACACACACACACACACACACACACACACACAGACAGAGACAGTCAGACACACACACACACAGACAGACACACACACACAGACGCACACACAGACGCACACACACAAAGTTTACTTTGTTTTTATATACAGATAAATTTACATTTTATAACCCTAACCCGCACACCTAGAAAACTTTATTTTTTATACCTGTTTTACAAATGAGGACATCCCCAAAAGCAGGTTTCTGGAGATTTTGTCAAGTTTTGATCACTTCTGGGTATGTGTTCCCAAAATATGGTTAAGTAGGTACACACACACACACAAATACACACACGCAGTATATGTGTTTTACATGGACTCTCCGTAATGATTTTTGTACTGTAAAAACTTTATATTCTTTCCCCTTTCACTAACCCCACCCCTAAACCCATCACACAAACATTTGGCATATTTTGACTGTCAAAAAAAAAAAACTGTGTTTTTAAGCCATTTGGTGTAAACCATGTTTACGTTGTAATACCCATATCATTACACACATTTGTGTCCTCATAAACCATAGACACAAGAACAAACACACACGCACACAATTTGTTCAAAATTCCAAAAAATTTAAATTTTAGGATTTTTAATTTAAAATGATTAAAATTGTATATATTTTAATATCCTTATCTTTGCAGTATGTTGGTAAATAAGTTGCTTTTTTATTACAATTTTTTTTGCTAACACCTTACAATAAGGTTTCATTTGTTAAAACTGGTTAACTACACTGTAAGAAATCCAACTTATGTTTTGTATGACAAATTCCGCTTTTAAAGTTTATTCAACTATTTAACATGAAAAAAGTTTGTACAACTAATTGACCCTAAGTTGAGAAAACTCAAAAATGTTCTGCAGCTGGTTGCCTTAAACTTGTAAGTTTTCTCAACGTTTTTTTTTTTTTTACAGTGTACACTAGTTAACATGAACTAACAATCCTCAGTCAAGATTTACATTTATACATTTTAATCAAAAGTTGTTAACATTATTAATGCACTGTGAACTAACATGAACATTTTTATCTACTACTACACTTTAAAAATGTATTTTCATGATTTATCACAACTTTTTTTATTTTGTCAAATCAACTTAGATAATGAATGTGGTTCAGATACTATTTTGAGTTTATGTTGACTAAACCAATCTCCTTCATTGCATTAACTCAAATTCTTAATTTCAATGAACTCAACATTTTAAGGCAACCAGGTTACTTAAATGTTTTAAGTTTTTATAACATTAACAAAGGTTAATAAGTACTGTAAAATATTGCTCATTAGTTTATGTTAGTTTATCCTTTAACTCATAAACGGGACCTTGTTGTAAAGTATAACCATTTAAAAAAAAATATATACATTCATACATTCTTACCTTTTTTAGTGTCGTTGGGTTCCCAGCAGTGCAAATTAAGTCCTGTCACCCATCAAAATGGCGTCTGTCATGAACATTTGTTATTGCAACAGCCAAATCCACTTGTCTAGTCTTTTAAATAAATTTAACTTAAAAAGTATCTCGAAAGGGCACACATCTAAAAAGCCTAAACATTACTCAAGATAATACACACACCATTTAATTGTAAAAAACATGTGTTTACTACAACATTATGTTAATTAAGTTACTCAAAATATTAAGTACCAAAGTACCAAACATAGATTTATTTGTTGAAAATGTAGATTTTGTTGTTGTTGACACAGAGTAATTTTTCCCAGGGTGGAGCACTTATATGCTGCCTTCACGTGCTATTGGAATTATAAAAAAAATACGAGTTTCCTAGGTAAAAATTGCACATGAACGCCCTCTGATATCATGTTTACCACTGGGAAGTTCGGAAATAATTTTGATACCCAAATTCTCGAGATGGGTGTGTCATAAACTTTAAACATGGTGGCGGGGAGAGCTACTGCTGGGACAGTTGAGGTTTTATTAGTTTTTTTCCCCAAAACAGCTCGTCTTGTCTTGACTAATCTAGTGCATAATTACATGTACGAGTAATCATTTGAAGCGTATTGTATGTTTGATAAACTCCGAAAATAGCCTGCATTTGACTGAATCGGCAGAAAGCGGACCACCTGGAATGTTTATATGGTTGTCAGTGCATGGGACACTACATAAGATTTTCCCAATAAATAGACAAGAACAAACCTGGTGTCCACCACGATCCCTGTTCATTCCGACAACAAAGCACTTGAATTCAACAAGCTCGTAATCACGACTTCTAAAGTGGGAATTAGGACATTTCCGAAGGCAGTGAAGGCAGCATTAGATCTCAGTCTCCCATCGCAACGTGGAGCCACCACTGAAAATGACACATCCTTCTCAACTTTTGGTTCAGATTTATGGTATGGGCTAGTCTGTTAACTGTAAATCATCATGGCTGAGGGGGTGAAGGCTGTAAAGTTTAGAGTAATGTGTAAACAATTACGTATTGTGCAAAATAGTGAGGCAGCAGAAGACAACAGAAGAACACAATCCAGGCTGATTCTGGTATCACACACAAATGAGCTATGGAGATTTGGAGGGAAAGATGCAGATGGAATAAATAATAGAAGAAAATTCCCTGGATAATGAAAAACATTTCTTCCCTGTTTTGGACGGGGTTTGGTTCAGTGATGTTTTATCACCCGTCTGTTTATCCCAGTTTCATTTTCTTTCTATTGACCTGAGCCAGTTTTCTCACAGAACATTTACCCTGTCATTAGAGGCTTTGTCAAACTGTTTCATAGTCACGTAAAATAATTTTGTTTCCTAATCCACATGTGAAAAATGATACCCGAGGGGATGCCAGCCAAAAATAATTGCCGCAAATAACAAATCTATGGGCACATCAATATGGAGTTTCAAAAGACTATATGACAGCACCTTTGAACAAAGCATAGTCAGATCATAATGAACTGCAGATGCACATGTGGATGTTCTATGTTTCCAGATTTGTGCGTTTTTAAAGAGAGTACCAGTGCAATCTACCTTATGCTATCTTATAGATCCTTTAGATGTGGTTTGATCTCAATTTTGACATTTCAGTTCCTCATCGATTGGATGGCTTCAGTTTTATTATTATCCCATAGATTGTATCTTCAGTCAGCAGCTGAGATCTGATAGAGCCTTCAAGCTTTAGACAGCTGGACTCCAGACCAAGTGTTCTTCCTTTTTTCTTTCCTTTTATCTGCCATCACGCTAAATGTAAACCTTTTAGATGATGCACCCAAGAAGATTCAGATCCTTAAGTCCAACAGGAATTCTGTGGCTCAAATGTTCATGTGGGTCTGGCTTTAAAACCTTTAATCTTCGCCATCAGGCAGGCCCTTACAGAAGAAGCTCCGGTTGTTGGGTCAGTCCAATCCAGAAACACTCACAGATGGGAAGCATTCCGAAAAAACGTACAACTCCAGAAACATGTGTAAAAGCCACTGATGGAATGGAAGAAGATTTATGTTCCACAGTAGAGCTGCATCAGCATCTCAACTTATCATTTCTCACACAGTAGTTTCAAAGAGTATATCTTGAACACTATTTTGTTGTGTGATTGTCAAAGAAAATAATCTAAGTTTGATCATGGTTTACATCTTACAATAGTGAAGAAATATAGAAGAGACCGGGGCTAGTTGTCACACGGGAAAGTTCCCACAAAGGCTATATCTGGTCTAACACTATTGTTGACACAATATAGATGGAAAATGGTGGAAATATCTTTAATATCCAGAAATTTACTTTACAAAATGAATCCATATGTATAGTATTGACTAAACTAAATGTGTGGCAAAAGCCTGTCTTCCCTATATTAAAATGCAGTTTAAAAAATATGTTAACACTTTACATCAAAGAACAATGAACAATGTATTTCTTACAACATCCATTAATCTTTGTTAGTGTTAGTTAATAAAAATAGTGTTATTCATGTAAGTTCAATGTTAAAGGAACACTTTTGTTTATGGATAAGTCCATACCCTTCTCATCTCCGTGCGTGCCATAACTCTGTCTGACGCACCCACCGCTAGCCTAGCTTAGCACAAAGACTGGAGGTAAATGGCTCCAGCTAGCCTACTGCTCAATAAGTGACAAAATAACACCAACATTTTCATGTTGTGATGTGTATAGTTACATCGTGTACTAATGCCGCGTTCCAGGCAACCCGTGTTTTTCCAACCTTCTACCCGTGAAAGTGCACTGGAACGGCAGCCAAACCCGTGACTTCCCACCCGTGAACTCGTACTAGATCGATGTACTCCCAGTTACGAGTTTTGACGTCACATAGCCCGCGAAGCAACAATGGCAGCCCCTACGGATGCAGTGTTTATGAAACAAATATACAAATAACGTCAAATAAAAGGTATAATAGCTTTTCTTGCCGTCTGCGCTGTTTTTCTCCTCCGTTTCCATCAAATAAGCAAGGAGTAAGCACCTTTGGCGTTAGAAATGATTGTAAATGAGCATAAGCCCCGTACGGTCCGCCATGCTTTGTTTTACATCTTACTACCACACAATTCCTTGCGCTCAGGCAGTTTGGCGTGACTTTGCCTGGAACGCTACAAAGTCGTGAGTCGTGGTTTGAAGTTGTAATTTACGGGCTCAGAAACCTGCCTGGAACGCAGCATCAGACCGACGGAAAAGGAAAAGTTGCGATTTTCTAGACCAATATGGCTAGCCTAGGAACTATACTCCCATTCCTGCATAATAATCAAGTAATTTTGTGCCGTACCATGAGTGCAGCGGCGCAATGATATTACACAGCGCCTGAAAATAGTCCCCAGCACACTCTCTGTGCAAGCAGGTTGTCACGTTGGTTATGTTGACGGAAGTTAGCCTATTTTCAGGCGCTGTGTAATATCATTGCGCCTGTGCACTCATGGCACTGCACAAAGTTCCCATTTTATTACGCAGGAATGAGAGTAAAGTTCCTAGCCATATCGGTCTAGAAAATCACAACTTTTAATTTTCCGTCGGTCTTACGATGTAACTATACACGTCACAAAATGTAATAGGAAAATGTTGGTGTTATTTTGTCACTTATTGAGCAGTAGGCTAGCTGGAGCCATTTACCTCCAGTCTTTGTGCTAAGCTAGGCTAGCGGTGGGTGTGTCAGACAGAGTTATGGCACACACGGAGATGAGAATGATATGTATGGACTTATCTAACTACGAATACAGTGAATAAGCTAAAGTCCCAAAAAGTCATCATGTTCCTTTAACAAATACAACTTTTGATTTATGATAATGTATTAATACATGTTGAAGTGAACATCAGCTAATCAGCTAAGATTAATAAATGCTGTAGAAGTATTGTTGTTTGTTAATGTTAACTAATAACTAGTGTTAATAAATGAAACCTTATTGTAAAGTGTTACCAAACATACAACAAAATTTTAACTGAAGAAAGTGTTTATTTACATATTTTAAATGTAAATATATTTTGTACATCCATATCTATCTATATCTATATCTATATCTATATATATATATATATATATATATATATATATATATATATATATATATATATATATATATATATATATATATATATATATATATATATATATATATATCGTTAAAATTGTGCAGGATAGACGACGATGTTAAAGTCATTAAAGTAAAACAAAATTACAATATGACAATACAAGAACAAAAAGGAGGGCTAAAGAACGGAACACAAAAAATAATAGATTAGCCTAATAAAGGTTAAAGGGGCTGTATATGTAAGAATTGTTATGTATTAACGGCTTTTTGTATTGCTAATGTGTGAACAGCTTGTAACGAAAATTAAAAAACAACACCTTCCCCGACTTCCTCTATAAAAGCCTGTAGACTGATTTTTTTTGTTAAGGACTCGGGTCGTTTTTGCCGGGAAAATCAAAAACATGTGATGTTCACGCGCACTCCCAAGAACCTTTCCTCCGTTTAATGACACATGAAATGAATTGTTTATAGGCTACAATGTTCAGGATAGTGACGAAAGAGCTATTCTGCAAAGTAATGTCAATGCAAAGAAAATGGATATAGTTTAATTCAAACTATAGTCTCACGTCAGACAGGCTAGACATGGAGGGACAGCAAGCTCTCAGATTTCATCAAAAAATAATCTTCATTTGTGTTCCAAAGATGAACGAAGGTCCAGGTTTGGAACGATATGAGGGTGAGTAATCAATGACCGAATTTTCATTTTTGGGTGAACTGTCCCTTTAAGACAAAATAATGAATGAAAACAACAGCTTAGCCTATATATTTGGAAGTCTTCTGATACATTTTCTTAAATAAACTTAATCTTCTTTCACTTTTAACTTTGTTAAAATTAAAGAATTACAGTAACAATGTTTTGTGTTTATAAAACAAAAAAATATTAGCTTTGTCTTGAGGCACTTGCATTGAAGAATATAAAAGAAATTGCTAAAATAAAAAAATACAAATATATATTCAATAAAAAGGTGTACATCTTCAATCATTATACCAAAGGTTATGTAATTTCTAGTAAACTCAGACACAAAATGAATGGAAATTTAAAGTAAATCATACATGTATGTCAATGCCCATTTGTTTGGATATTTGGCGCCCCCCTCTGTTTATAGTGAGAACACCAGGGCTAAGGATCAAGAGCTCCACGAAAACAACTTCCACACACTTTAGAGGCTTTAAAGGCAGCTGCAACACATATTGACTGCCTCACAATTTCCATTAGTGGCATGGTGGCCTGTTTAACTGTTTATGAATGAGTGGAGGCACAGCAGAGGTGGTACAACTAACAAAAAAATGTCTTTGACATGTGGAGTGGATGTGGTCAGTCCAGCCAAGCCAGGTTCACTGCAGCTCTGTTAACACTGTCTCAACACTGGCTTCTGGTAAAGCTCAGCATCAGAACTCTTTCAAAGCTGGGCAGTGGGATGGAAAACACATAATAGCATTCAAACTCTGTTTAGAGCCTTTGGCTTTCAGAAGTCTCGCTTTCCCCCTCATGCAGGTCTCCTGAACCCTGTGACCTCCAAGGTATGGGCAATATAGCATACATACATTATATGTATATTTTTCAGTTGCTTGTTTATTTTTTTTCTGGTGTGACTGGATGTAAATGAGAACGTTCTCTCAATAGCATCAGGCCTTAAGTTGGCTGATGTGATTAGATAGTATCTGACCAGTTGTTCTCATTCTCACTACTGTCTATGATAGTGGTGTTTCACTTAAGTGAAGTGCATACGCATTTTCCTGAAAGAAACATTTAAATTAATATCAAAATAACTGGATTAAAATGAAAATATTATCTAACATGACTGATTGACCTGTGTACGTTAAAGGATTAGTTCACTTTAAAATAAAAATTAGCCCATCATTTTTACTCACCCTCAAGCCATCCTAGGTGTAGTATATGACGTTCTTCTTTCAGACGGATACAATCGGAGTTATATTAAAAAATGCCCTGACTCTTCCAAGCTTTATGGCAGTGAATGGGAGCCCAAAAAAGTGCATCCATCCATTATAAAAGTAATCCATACGGCTCCGGAGGTTAATAAAGGCCTTCTGAAGGGAATCGATGGGGTTGTGTAAGAAAAATATTTATATTTAACATGTATAATTAAAAATATCTAGCTTCCACCAGACCGCCTTCTGTATTCAATTTACGAAAACTGGCGTAATGATGACGTCGGACGTAGCATAAACGTTTTGAACTGCGAGAGGCGTTACACTTTCTTTGTATGTTGAATACGGAATGCGGTCTGGCGGCAGCTAGATATTTTACTTTAAAAAGTTTTAAAAATGGGTACTTTTCTTACACAAACCCATCAATTCGCTTCAGAAGGACTTTATTAACCCCCTGGAGTCGTGTGGAGTAGGCTACTTTTACGGTTGCCACCCATTCTCGTGAAATACGGAATCGTCACATATTTATAGGCAAAATGATGATTACGTTTTGGCAGTTTTGTTGCGGAGTCTCAAGAACATGCGCTGTAAACTTGCGCGGTTTTTTTAAAACGTGTCGAGCTCGCGTCTACCGTTTGAACGCAAGAGTATCTCCAGATATAGTACTGAAAAAATGCATCAATGGGTCTATCCAGTAACTCATGATCACTTAACCACTTAAACTCTAATAATTTTGTTATTTTTATAAAGCATAAAGAAACAGAACAGTGAACGAAATCCTAGGTCTAGTTCTAGTTGGGAAATAATAATTTTGGGACTATTTGCAAATAATATTTGCATTAATTTGTGTCACATTTATCGTTAGTCTCGAGATTCTTCCTGTTAGTGAATAAAAACATAGATCCGCAATCAGCATTTGAATTCCTTAGTGGTCTGGTGGTAGAACTTTTGTAAACCATTTTGAAGGTTACAGGTTCTAATCCGCCCTCATATAGTTTTTCTTCTTCATTAAAATAAAAGATGTTCTATGATTGTATATTAAGAGCATGGACACGTTTGTGTGCATTTTGTTTTGTGATTTCACCGGAAAGATAGATAGATTGACGCGCGTGTCTGTGTGAAGACTGAACGAGCCAAAAGAAAACGTAAACCCTGCCTACTTTGATTTTAATTGGCCATCTCAATCATTTGGGCGGAGTTATGTAGCTCCTCCCCACTAGAACTCCAGAGAGGAGGGGCGAGTAGGCTTGTTCGACTTATACAGGTATGCGCAGACCGATCGGCGGCTGACTTGAAGCAGTGCATGCCGGTTCGAAATTTTGTCCGACTTAAGGCAGCGCTGACGCCACGTGACGTATGGCATCAAAGTACAGCGAGAGCGATTCGAGAGTAGTCGTCTAATACAGCCGGTGCAGTTTCTCCTGAGCAGCTGCACGGACTGCGATGACGACACAGCTGTTCCACGATTGGCCAGATTCACCGCATGACAGCTATCACGTGTGTTTCGTGTTTATTCTAAAACCACTAATGCACACAAATCAGTTTTTTATAACGGTTAAAACCTCTTTTCATATAGTCGCGATGTTATATAGTCATGTTTATCAAAAATAAAACTGATTTAAAAAAACATAGACCCCACTTCATTGATAGTGTAGGTTTATATGTTGAACAAACAGACGCTGTAAATTAACTTTTTTCACTTTTAAATAAACTTTTGCTGATAATTTACTCACCCCCATGTCATCTAAGATGTCCATGTCTTTCTTTCTGCAGTCAAAAAGAAATTAAGGTTTTGGATGAAAACAGTCCAGGGTATTTCTCCATATAATGGACTTCAATGGGCCCCAAACGGTTCAAGGTCCAAATGAGTTTCAGTACAGCTTCAAAGGGCTTTAAACGATACCAAACGATGAATAAGGGTCTTATCTAGCGAAACGATCAGTTTCTGCGAGAAACCGAGCAGTATTTATGCTTTTATTTTACCTCTTATCAGACGAACGTGATCATCTCTGAGCTCAGCCATAACTTCCACGAAGTGAGGTCAAAATACGAGCGTGGTCATACAACCCCAAATCAGAAAAAGTTGGGACAGTATGGAAAACGCAAAAAAAAAAAGAAGTGATTTCTAAATTTACTTTGACTTGTATTTCATTGCAGACAATATGAACACAAAATATTTCATGTTTTGTCTGGTCAACTTCATGTCATTTGTAAATATGCATCCTTTCCTGTCATTCAGACCTGCAACACATTTAAAAAAAAGTTGGGACAGTAAAGCATTTACCACTTTGTAATGTTGCCATTCCTTTTCACAACACTTAAAGGTGGGGTAGGTAAGTCTGATCTAAAACACTTTTGTCCAAATTTGTTTAAACTGTCTTTATATGTCAATACATAATTAAAATTTAAGTACTCTGAAAAAGAGAGTATAAAAATCGAGTGACTCTAGACTTTTTAATCTGCAATAAACACCGCTCATTATTTTCGTTCGGGCCGAATCAAGTGATTGGCTTGGGCGACTGTCACTCTCTCTCGCTACCATGGCTACCGCCGCTTTTGCTCCAGGATCTGCCCACATGTGCGCCCCAGTGTTGCCAAGACGGGCTACTTCAAAAACTGTTGCCGCGGGCTGTTTTTCATGTCAGCGGGTTGAAGCGACCCCAATTATGTGATGTTTTGCCCCGGGATTTGCGAATTTTAGCAGGCAGCCCTACCAAAAAGACACATATTTTACCCCCCAAATGCGATTTTTACCGGAGAAACACGATCAGGCTTGTTTTGGGCTAGTTTTGAGTAGCAATTGGCGGATTTTGTTGTGAAAACCTGGCAACCCTGACGCACCCGTTTGAGTTCAAGAGGCTGTATTTCTGCTGGACAGGTAATCTTTCATTTTGATTATAAATTTTTTTGGTTTATGTTTTCATGAAGCATGTCTCACTAGCACACGTAGCTGCCTAATATAGCTAACATAACATTACTTAGCATAAAGTTACAATGTTATACACCTAGCGAGCCATTAATAGAGATGATAAATACTCAATATGCTTAGCTCAAGTTGATCGCTGTCGTGTTGAATTTCGAAAAATATAACTTTAGATAACAAAATGCATGTGTAAAAGCTAGTACACTGCATCCAGGAACTTTTTAGCTTTAGCTACTATCCTCTGTCTAAACTCTTCTACCATGTTCACCGGGAACTTTACCTGCACGTTTATCTCGGCCCTTGGTTTGTTTTTATATACTCTACCAATGTTTTTATCTTGTATCTGTGTGTGTCGTAGACACTGTGTTGTGTGTGCACAACTTTACCAGTATCGTTATTCTAGCTTGAGAGTGAGTACTAAAATACATCTTATTTGTTTATATTCATAATGATAAAGTTAGATTTTTTTATTACATGTGATTCTGACATGATGTCACTACATGCACTCCGCTCCTTCTTCTCCGCTCGTCTCAGGTAAATAATGCGTCTTCCTCCAGCAGCTGAGCTGAGCTGATCGCGATCGGTGTAGCGCGTTCATGTGTTTTGGGGGCGTGGCTTTGGAAAGAGCCCAGAAGGGAGAAGGTGGAGTGAATGGAAATAATGAGCTGTCTTTAAAACAGTCACAGTCGTGAGAGGTCTACAGGCACTCAATTTTCATACTTTCTTTTTCAGAGTAATTACATTTTAATTATGTATTGATATATAAAGAGAGTTTAAACAAATTTGAAAAAAAAAGTTTTTTAACCAAATCCTTCCTACCCTACCTTTAAAAGACAGTTCAGGTGTAATTTTTTTCAGATTCTTCTTGCAAACAAGTCTTAATGTGGGCAACAGTACGGGGTCTTCGTTGTCGCATTTTGCGCTTCAAAATGTGCCACACATTCTCTATTGGAGACAGGTCGGGACTGCAGGCAGGCCAGTCAAGTACCCGTACCCTCTTCTTCCGCAGCCAGGACTTTGTAATGTGTGCAGAATGTGGTTTTGCATTGTCTTGTTGAAATATGCATGGACGTCCCTGGAAAAGATGTCTTCTTGAAGGGAGCATATTATGCTCCAAAATCTCTATGTACTTTTCAGCATTAATGGTGCCTTCACAGAAGTGCAAGTTACTTTTGCCAAGGGCACTGACACAACCCCATACCATGACAGACACTGGCTTTTGGACTTGTTGCTGGTAACAGTCTGGATGATCCTTTTCTTCTTTGGTCCGGAGCACACGGTGTCCATTCCTCCCAAAAAATACCTGAAATACTGATTCATCTGACCACAGTACACGTTTCCACTGTGTGATGGTCCATCCCAGATGCCTCCGAGCCCAGAGAAGTCGACGGCGCTTCTGGACACTGTTAACATAGGGCTTCCTTTTGGCACAGTACAGTTTTAACTGGCATTTGTGGATGTAACTACGTATTGTGGTACTTGACAAAGGTTTGCCAAAGTAGTCCTGAGCCCATGTGGTGATATCGCTTATAGATGAATGACGATTCTTGATGCAGTGCCGCCTGAGGAATCGGAGATCACGGTTGTTCAGCTTAGGCTTGCGCCCTTGTCCTTTACGCACGGAAATTCCTCCAGATTCCTTGAATCTTTTATTATGTTATGCACTGTTGAATGTGAAATATCCAAATCTCTTCCTATCTTTCTTTGAGGAACATTGTTTTTAAACATTTCAATAATTTTCTCACGTATTTGTTGGCAAACTGGCGATCCTCGGCCCATCTTTGCTCCTAAAGGATTAGACCTTTCTTTCTTGTCCTTTCTTCCTTTCTGCTTTTGTACCAAATCATAATTACAATCACCTGTTGACATCACCTGTTTCAAATCACATCATTATTTAACCATTTTACCTCCTTACTAGCCCTAAATTGCTCCTGTCCCAACTTTTTTGTTGCAGGTCTGAATGACAGGAAAGGATGCATATTTACAAATGACATGAAGTTGACCGGACAAAACATGAAATATTTTGTGTTCATATTGTCTGCAATGAAATACAAGTCAAAGTAAATTTAGAAATCACTTCTTTTTTTTTTTTTTTGCGTTTTCTATACTGTCCCAACTTTTTCTGATTTGGGGTTGTAGACCTCATTAGCGCTTGTACGGATCAATCTAATTAGGCATCTACAATTGATATATCTATGACCACGTTCGTATTTTGACCTCACTTAGCGGAAGTTATGGCTGAGCTCAGAGATGATCACGTTCGTCTGAAAAGAGGTAAAATAATAGCATAAATACTGCTCGGTTTCTCGCAGAAACTGATTGTTTCGCTAGATAAGACCCTTATTCATCGTTTGGTACTGTTAAAGCCCTTTGAAGCAGCACTTAAACTGTCATTTGGACCTTGAACCGTTTGGGGCCCATTTAAGTCCATTATATGGAGAAATACCCTGGACTGTTTTCATCCAAAACCTTAATTTCTTTTCGACTGCAGAAAGAAAGACATGGACATTTTGGATGACTTGGGGGTGAGTAAATTATCAGCAAAAGTTTATTTAAAAGTTAACTAATCCTTTAAGCAGTGCATGCAGTATTGAATGAAAATGTCTCTGAAACGTCTGTGTATTTGACAAATATTGCATTTATTTCACTTCAGCTGTGAAAAACACAGCGCGAGCGTCACTGCGGGAAGCAGAAAGTGTCCGACTTCACGTCTCCGTTTGCAGCTCCTCCCCGCCTGCACGCGGCTACTCTCGCCGATCGGTTCCATCCAGACGATGTCGAACACACCTGATGTCATTTGTGCCTAATGGCTGGAGCAAGAATATCCAACCACACCCTAACCCTACCCACAACTCTATCCCTCCACCCCATTGGAGCTCCAGAGACGAGGAGCTGAATGTCATTCGACTCTGCAGTGAGTACCACTTGATCATTTTGACATTTATGAGCGCCGTTGGACCTGAGGCAGGCCAGACTAAAAATTTAACTTTTAAAACTTCTTGTAATCCTAACATACAAAGCGCTGTAAAATCGTGAATGGAGTGCAGGAGAGCAGTGCAATAATTTCAAATATTGGGGTGGGGGGGCAATTTGGCCATTTCTAATTATTATGGAGGGGGACTTGTTACGACCCTGATTCAAATAGTTAAATGAAATTGTACAAATATTTCACAATTTTACTGTTTTTACTCTATTTTTCATTAAAGGGTAACTAAACCCCAGCTCAGCTCTTAACTCCTCCCACTGGCAATATTTGACAGTGAAGCGGAGACAGAGGGGATGAACCGAGGGCGGGACTGAGAGGGCACGTTACGGTATTGTTGTTCTTTACCACGGCAACCACTTGTGTGTCAGGGTTTGAAAGTGCATCTCAAGTATGAAAATGATCTGTACACATGACGGGCGGGAATAGAAGCCGTTCTCATCATGTGATTGGGGAAAAAATTTCTGAGGGTGTGGTGAGCTCGTGCCAGGGGCGCGGATAGTGAGCCGTTGGAAGAACCATCATGCGTCACGATGACCTACAACGTCCAATAGGAAAATTCAACTGCAGTGGCCACCGTTCAACCTTAAGTGGGCAGCACTCAGACGGTTTTAAAAAATATGGACGACACGACTTCATTGACTTCCGCTGACCAGAGTTGAAGCTTTCGTAGGCCGCACACGGAGCTGACATCTTGGGACCGAGTCTGCGCAGTAGTGATCTCGGGACCGGAGTTATGAAAATCTTTATTAGGCGTTTCTCAATGTCAAGGAAGGATCCTCGGAAGCCAGAATTCCGAGGATGCTACGTCATCGACATCCGTCGAAGGGCTGTTCCAATGTCGAGGATCCTCGGAATTTCAACCAAGGTCTGAGTCCTTCGTTCGAAAAATATGCCATATACAGGAAAGGATGCATACGAGTAGACTTTGCGCACTTAGCGTTCTCAGATCACCCACAATCCTATGCGCGCAGCTTTGCTATCTTGTTCAAAAAATACAAAATATCGGACGTTGGCGGAGTCGGAGCGTTAACGGGGCAATATGCTTTCAGGTGTAAGTATTTACGTTACCAAACATTTGTTATAACCGTAGTAAATATAAGTAAAGTTTAACTTTTAAATGCCAGTACAAATTACAACCGTATTGATATTATACAAATGACGTTATTGATGGCTAACGGACCTTTTCACTGACGTAATGAGGCTGACGCGCACTTGCTAGCCTGTTCCATTTACGTGTTCTCCGAATGCTAAAGAGGAGCCTCGCCTAGCCTCTGAAGGAAGTGACTTGGAAGGACCAGTCCTGCAGAGGAAGGATCCTTGACATTGATAAACACCTATTGTCCACACAAGTTGCGCAGTAGAAAGCAGGAAGTAGAGGCGCGATTATCAAAAGCCCGCCCACACTCTCACATATGCAGAACAATTCATTATGATGGTGCGAAATAAACTGTAGAAAATGTAGAAATGAAAGCTAAAGCTCCAATCTTCTCCCGAAAAAATCTCAGCTGTCAATCATGACGTCACACCCCCCGTTTTTATAGCATCAAATAACTCACTAAAACTAAACTTATTTAAAAAACGAACACTTGAAATTAAATCATCGTAATAAAAACTGCCTAAAATGACAGAAACCATCTTTAGGAAACAATTATTTGAAGTGTAATTGAATTGTTTAGTGTGCCTCACGTCCATTCTAATACATGGAGAGGTGGGGTTTATGAGCTACACCGGGACCAACCACCGGGGGGGCGATCGAGGCGCAGAGGCTTCAGTTTCTGAGAGGAGCACTACAGGCTTGTTGTTTTACACCATATATTATAGAATTAAAACACTTTATACCCAAATGTCAAAACATTTACTCGAATCAATGAACAGCACCTAATAAAGCCCCAGTCTTGCAGATCATTAACTAAACAAAAGTTGGTTTAGGGTTTAGTTACCTTTTAAATATATGCAGCCTTGGTGAGCATAAAACTTCTTTCAAAAACATAAAGAAAATCTTACAGACACCAAACAGTAGTGTATACATGCCAATTCGTTTAAATAGTAATACTTTATTGCTTGTAGTATATATTTGAAATAGCATTTATTACTTATTGCCGTCTTTTAATATGTTGTTATTGGTAAGCGAGTCTCTCCTGTGTATACAGACACATTTGTTTGGAGTGGGAAAAATCCAGAGTATGGGTAATATTGTTTATTCAGGCTCTAAGAAAGATGTCTATACATATTATGGCGGTTGTGTTACAAATAACACTAATCTAACTTTCTGTGAAAGTAGCAAAGGGAATCAGCTTTTATTGCAATTAACATTACAAACCGTATTTATTAAAAATACACTAATAGAAAAACAAGTTCATGTTGCTGGTGGCAATTTATCGCAAGTTTAAATAAAAAATACAGAGATGATGTACATGGCGGGTGGCTCCTGGAGCTAGAAAGATAATTCTCCTTCTTCTTCTTTTTCTTTTAGTAAAGGGTTTCTTGCAAATGTTGACAGGATGTTACATTTTGTTCATGATTTAAGCAGAACACTATACCATGCTGCCGTTAAGTTTGGTCCACTCAAAAATGTCCTGCTCGCACACAATGTCTGAATTGATGAGCAGGTAGCGATCTCCAACGCAGAAGTGTTTCTGGCAGGCAGCACATTTGAAGCATTCGAGGTGATAGACTTTGTCACGGACACGCATGGTCATTTCAAAGGCCCGGATCCTCTTTTCACAGGAAGCACAGAGCCCGTCCTGACCAAACAGTCTGCAGAGAAGGAAACATACATATTAATGCACTTAACAGGTAGTAGTTAGTCACATACCAACTATTATGTTGAATTAAAATAATACGGTTTACTATAAACAGGGCCTGAACAGGGATTGTTTTGCACACAATTTTCGACATTCCCGAAAGTTACGCTTTTGACATGTTACTTTTGTTCATCCTGGAACAACATTCCCGTTCAAAACAGTCCTAATCCTATCTCTACCCCTAAACCCATAACTTATCCCTAAAATCAGAGGGAAATGATAGATGAATATGAATGGTGTAGAAGCCCCTAACCCTTGCTGTAAGGCTAAACATGACATTAACTGTAAATCTCTCAAATCTGATTGGTTGATTGGAATGTTCTTCCAGGATCAGCATCCCAGAAACATGTTGTACTTGATGAAATCACACTCACCCCATCACCACACACACAAACACACCATGTGGGTGAAAGTACATCCACGTACTCAATAAAAAAAAATATCAAAAGCATTTGAAAAATGTATATTCACAGTTTGTGAAAATATTAAATAAAATGAGAAAATATTTCTTAATTTGTCCATTTTTTCTATTTAATCGGTTTGCAATGATTACTTTTCATAGTGTAATTTTTGTTGAATCAGTTAAAACCAGTCAGTTGGACCAACAAACATCATAATCATTATTCAATATAATAGTGTTATATGGAGTAGTATATTTTGTAGTGCTGTTGGTGTTTACATAATATATGCGTGTGTACTGTATATAATTATTATGTATATATAAGTACACACACACATGCATGTATATATTTAAGAAATATTTGCATGTGTATACATATTTATATATTAATATTTGATATATAAATATAACATTTTTCTTAAATATATACAAGCATGTGTGTGTATTTATATAATAATTATACACAGTACACACACATATATTATGTAAACACAAACTTTCATTTTGGATGCAATTAATTGTGATTTATCAATTGCCCAGCACTTTTAATATTTTGTATTAAAAAAACAAAAAGCATACAAAAGATAGTCCCCATTTTTTGATTCATAGAAAAGACGTGAGAATTCAATGATTTTTGCACTGAACTAGGTAATATTCAGCGAAAAGGCCAAGGTTTATTCACCTACAGATTATTATACAGTAATTTACAAATGTCTTAAAGGGATAGTTCACCCAAAATGTATAATTCTATCATCATTTACTCACCCTCAAACTTGTTACAACCCTGTTTTTCTTTCTTCTGCTGAACACAAAAGAAGATATTCTGAAGAATGTTGGTAACTAAAAAAATCAATGGACCCCATTGACTTCCATGGTAATATTTTTTCCTACTATGGAAGTCAATGGTTTCCATCAACTGTTTGGTTACCGACATCCTTCCGAATATCATCTTGTTTAGCAGAAGAAAGAAATTAATTCAAGTTTGGAACAACTTGATGGTGAGTAAATGATGATAGAATTATCATTTTTGGGTGAACTATCCCACAATAGATGCTTCTCAAGAACATTCATTTTAACGCCAGGAAATACACGTGCAATTTATGTATATTTATTTACTTATTACATGTAAATTATGATTTGCTGAAAATGAAAGTCACCATTTTATGGAATACCACAGTATTTATAAATGATTTGCAGTGCATATCATTATTATTTTAAAATCCGTGTGACCTTGTAATCTTTAATCAAAATAACTTCCCCTCCTTTTTTTATTTTTATTTTATTATATATTTTTTTAATTGTTGCTCAAAACAACACACAAGCAATAATACATAATAACAGCATAGAAGAACAAAACAAAAACTACTGGGGGAATAATATAAATTAAACATATTAATAAATTATGAGAATTACATGACACTGAAAAATTGAAAAGAGGTATTTTTCAAGTTCTTTCACAAATATAAGGAAAAGATGTTTAGCATTTAGATATTTAGATTTATGAATGTTGAATTTAGTGAGTAACAAGATCAGATTAATGACAAAAAAATTGACCTTTTTTAGATTGATCATAATCAATGAAGCCTAGTACCACATCCTTCCAATACAACACACATTATTTAAAAATTCCATTCCTAATAAATCCTAATACATCTTGCCAAAACATAAGGGACAATGCCAAAAAAGATGAACTACAGTTTCATCCGAGTTGTCACAGAAAGAGTAACTGGAGGGAATATCCTTTTTTAAACTTTTTAGGTAGTGACTTGCAAGGTAACACTTATTAATTATTTTAAAAGAAATCTTTTACTTTATTGTTTAGATGTGGAAACATCTAAACTTCCCCTCCTTTTGCAACATCTCTGATGTGTTTACTTGGCGCGAGGGCGAGACAACCTGTCACTCAAACTTACAGCAATAATAAACCACAGCCATTCAATCAAATCCCCTCCTACATCGTTTCTTGTTCGAGAAGCGTTTCTCTCAGATATATGTCACAATAGGGAAGAAAATACTATCGCAACTGTTTCACGCCGACTTCAAATGCTCAATGCTCGCCTGCCAGTCTTACCTGAGGTAGTCTCTCCTACACAGCTTCCTGCCAAGTTTGTAGTAAAGCCTGCGGCCCACCTCCCCTAAGCGGCAGCCGCAGAGGTCACAGCTCAGGCAGTCTTCGTGCCAGTACTGCTCTATGGCCTTGAGGAAGAACCGGTCCCCGATGCTTTGCTGACAGCCGCCACAGGTCAGCAACGACGGCGGCATCTGAAGCACCTCATCGACGGGTTCCCTGTGGATCAACATGCGATGCACCATTACGGACAGCAGATGTCACTAGTGCGTAAGCTACTTTATTAAAAACACTCTATAGCCTGTGTGTGTTCCATAGCCTACAGATAAAAATGGCAAGCAGATGCTCTACCTTTTTGTAGATGTACCTACATTTGTTTTTGGCCTATAAATAAGCTGTAACCACTGACACGTGATCCCAAGGGAGAAAAGTGTTAAGTGCAGTAGGCAAATTATGTGCTTTGGGTCACTGCACACATTAGCCCGTATTCCCTCTGGTTAACATTTTTAACTAAATGTTTATTTTTATTCTATTTTATACAGAATTGTTACGTATAAGAAAAAGTCCAAACTGCACTTTTAACTCCTTTCAAGGATGATGTCTGTGCCAAAGCTTCATTAAAGGAAGCAAGTAAAACACCTCATGATACAGATAGGAGTGCCATTTTTGGTAGCCTATATGTAAAATGGATATGAATGTAGGCCTATTATTAAGATTTAAATAATTACAATATAAAAGACACACACACACACACACACACACACACACACACACACACACACACACACACACACACACACACACACACACACACATGTTGGGTTTTCATGTTTTATGGGCTTTCCATAGGCGTAATGGTTTTGATACTGTATATTCTATCCCCCTACACTGCCCCTGCCCCTAAACCTACCCATCTCAGGAGACATTCTGCATTTTTACATTTTCAAAAAAGATCACTTAGTCTGATTTATAAGATGTTTTCCTCATGGGGACCTAAAAATGTCCCCACAAGGACGAGGATTTTGGATATTGCCATCTTTGTGGGGACATTTTGTCCCCATAACGTAGGGATTACCAATCCACACACAGACACACACACAGACACACACACACACACACACACACACACACACACACACACACACACACACACACACACACACACACACACACACACACACGTGTTTTTGTGTTTTATAGGGACTACCAGGCATAATGATTTTTATACTGTACAAACTCTATATTCTCTCCCCTTACACTAACCCTACCCATCACAGAAAATGTTATGCATTTATACATTTTCTTAGTCTGATTTATAAGCTATTTTCCTCATGGGGGCAAAAAAATGTCCTGACAAGTTCAAGGATTTTGGATATTGCCGTTTTGTGGGGAAAACACACACACACACACACACACACACACACACACACACACACACACACACACACACACACACACACACACACACACACACACACACACACACACACACACACACACACACACACACACACACACACACACACACACAGCCTATTACTCTGTCATATAATCCTCACAATATGTCAGTGGCCCTGTTCTAAGTATTAAAATACTAATTTATTCACAATATACAAATACATAAAAAGAAATACACATTTTTCCAAGGAATTTATCATTCCTATTCTCCTAACAAATAATAGGAAATATAGGATTTATAAAATTATGTAAATTTATTGTTTGCTAATTTCTTTTGGGTCTTATAAAAAGCATTTTCCCCTATAGTTTCCAACCAGATACAACTGGTGATGGATAAAACTCATACTTTGACTTGTGTACTTTGAAAAGTGGCCAAAAAAAAGGCAAAAATTTGTGCCGTGTCTGTTTACAATCCTAAATTTAGAGACTTTTGCTCATAATAACAAATAGGGTAAGTCGGGGTAAGATGACCTAACCCCAACTTTTGATGAATGGCAACGCTATTTTTAATTTTGTCATTTCATCTGAATATCAACATTTGTGAGATTTAGTCAGTTTTGAGGTTAAGTGATCGAATTTTGTGTCTCTGGAAAATAGTGATCTATGACACTGCATTATGATGTTGAATATCAAAGTTTTTTTGTGTTTATTTGTTAATGAGGGATATGTGGACACATTAATGATTTGAAATTTGTGGAGTAAAAGTTATAGTTTTTATTTTTAAGTTAAAAATATACAAAATAAACAATTGGGGTAAGATGAGCCACCCAGTTATTCGGCATAGAAGGCCCCAAGTGGCATGTTGTTAGTGTTATTTTTTTTATATTGTAATTAATGGGGTAATTATTCAGTACTTCCATGAATTGACATCTTCGCTTTCATTACAACCTATAGGTTAGTTGAGTGAAATCGTTCAATTTGCATTCATAGTGTTGCTATTATGACATATCTTCAATTAAAATATGGACAGTTAAATATGCAGCCTAAATATCCACATGCCTAAGTCACAGAATCATTTTTGGTTATTCAACAAAATTGTCAAAATTCTATTTTAAATTTAGAATTTTACATGAATGACACTAAAACATAAATATTAATAAGAATGATATCAAAAGGCATTTAAAAATTCTGTAAACGTTTAGTAGTGGGGTAAGATGGCCTCTTGTTATAATTTAATTTTTACATTTTGTTCTATAAATTAGCAAATGTTTCTATACATTTCCTATAATCACATGCTAAACTAAAAATAATATCTAAATATGTAAAAAAAAATTGCACAAGTAAATGCACATTGCTCTTAAGGGGGGCATCTCCCCCATGTCACCCTAAGGTAGTGCGCTTATTTTAGTTGTCTATATATCCTACAATAAACATTTTTGAATGGAAAAAAATATGGAAAGCTAAACAATAATATGAATGACTTACTCGTTCGACTCCAGTGTTTTCCGTTCAATTGTAGATGCCATATTAAATATGGTTCAGGAATAATTCAGTACATGTGATATGTCCCAAACTCGCAGTGCTGAGAGACCATCAACGTCCTGCTGAATGACCGCTTCAGAGATGCACCTGCTTTGCTGCCTTCTTAGTGCACTAGAGATCAACAGCCCATAGCACACATCACGTACGTGCACCCAATGCTGTCCATCAGATTCCTGTCTCCAAGCATTCAGTCCTCATGCTGTATGTTGTGTATGCATAATACGTGCTCTCACGCAGATGTCCCTCAAACGCGTTGTTTATTTACTCCAGTGCAACTGCGCGATAAACGCAGCGTTTACGTCAAGCGTGTCTCCTCACAGCAGCACTGTCCCATACGGCTGCTGTCTGTGGTCCCGTTAATGTAGTGGAGCAGGTATTTTTAAATGGCCCTGCCCCCTCAGTTTCTGCTTTCTTTTCCGACTTCCTGCTCACGACCGCTCGACAATGAGAGGAAATAGCGCTCCTACATGCCGCTACAGTCAATTATAAACCCGACGACTCGTGACTGGAGATGTCACGAGCTCAAACAGACAGACTCCTCAGCAAATGGACTACCAGTGATCCAAACAATAGAGGGATTTAAGAAACAAATAGCTATAGAATTAACACCAGAGCGGTGATGTTTACCAATTGCTAAGGACACAGCTGCAACATAATTAATGAAGGGAGTCCGGGGCTGGTTGTCACAATGGTTGTGTATGTTTTAAAGATCAGAACTCGGTTACATTGAATTATTTTCTCCACGCTATTCTAGCATTACCATATTAGCACACATTTAAGCTTGAGACAAGTTATCAGGTAGGCTATAAAGTAACTACATGGGTTAAGGTTAGGTTTAGGTGTAGGTTCAGCAGAAAATAGGCCTGTAATAGTACATAGGACTGTAAAATAAAGTGCTACCAATAATTTTGTAAATCTTTAAAATATTTTTTTTTGTAGGCAAGATATTTGAGCCAATACAATAATCGAGTTTCAAAAATACACTTACCCCGTGGCCTTCACAATGTTAACCTTGATAAAGTACTGTTAAAGTCATAATCGTATGTAAACACTAACACTTATGAAAAATTAAAAGAGAAAGAAAATATATTTTAGACTGGGATTTGTGATGGAACTGCAGAGGGTTTGCGAGTTTAATGAAAAGCTATTAAGTAATTAAATTAGAAAAACGTAACATTAAAATCATTTAAAAATAAAAACTCTTTCAAAATAAAACACTTTTAAATATTTTATTTGTTTACCTGCATGTCATGTGACCATTAACCAACATCAGAGAACCATAAACTTAATTGTATTATTTATTATTATTGACCTAACTTAAGTTAAAATCTCTGGGTGTACTTCAAGTAAATATATCAAGTCAAAGAGGTTTAGATGACAAGAAAATTGTGAATAAATATGAAATTATGTGGATCTGCTCATTTTAATGTGTTTGAAAGACAAAAGGATATACACCGAATATGTCATGTGTCAATTAAAGGAAATACTGAATAATAACCCCATTAATTACAATAATTATTCA
This sequence comes from Gobio gobio, assembly GCF_949357685.1. NCBI lineage: Eukaryota > Metazoa > Chordata > Actinopteri > Cypriniformes > Gobionidae > Gobio > Gobio gobio. The sequence goes on from NC_137115.1 coordinate 49,595,770, forward strand.
ATTTAAAAATAATAACACTATGGCCACTCGGGCCTTCTGTGCCGAATAGCTGGGTGGCTCATCTTACCCCAAAGGTCTAATTTTATCTTTTTACTTCAAAATAACTATAACTCTACTCCACAAATCTAAAAAAAACCCTCATTAACAAATTTGATATTCAAAATATTCACATAGATCACTGTTCTCCAGAGACACAGAATCAATTAACCTCAAAACTGACTAAATCTCACAAATGTTGATATTCAGATGAAATGACGAAATTAAAAAATAGCTTAGCCATTCATCAAAAGTGCAGAGATGAGATTTTGTGTCACATATAGGAGAAAAAAATTAGGGCAGGGGTTGGGGGCTGGGGTCATCTTCCCCATGTCTCTTTTTTGGCCACTTTTTAACATTTTAAGCCAAAGTATGCCATGTGTTTTATCCATCACCACAATTGTATGCAGTGGGAATCTTTAAAATATTTTTTGTAGGCAAGATATTTGAGCCAATACAATAATTGAGTTTCAAAAATACACTTACCCTATGGCCTACACAATGTTAACCTTGATAAAGTATTGTTAAAGACACAATCGTATGAAAACACATTCATCTGTAATTGCCATGAAGTTATAACAGCCACAGCAAATGAACCGTTTACTTCTGATCTATCTCTGCTGGATGTCGTTAGCGTAAACTCCTCTTATCTCCTGCCAGAGCTGCTCGGGTAGTGTCAGCGGCGGGACTGGGACAGGAGATAAAACACCCTGCACAACACTGTTGGGACACTGAATGGGTCCCAGACAACATCAGTGGCAGCATCTCAGCCAAAAGCTGCTGTGACGGTTTAGCCCTGAAGAGAGGTCAGTGATCGCCCTTCAGGATTTTACTCTTTTCTGACTTACAACTCAAGCAAACGTCATTTCATCCTAACAAATGTGAGAGACACTATGTATTTGTGCCCATACTTTTACTTTTCATGAGTTTTTGTTAATTACATATTTAAACTTCAAAGTAAACATTTCTTTATGGTTCCAAATGGGGAGTTTTCACAGTGAAGAACTATTTAGGTTCCTCAAAAAAGCTTTCAATGATAATTTTTTTCTAATTGTGAAGAACATTTTAAGTCTAAGAAACCTTTTAAAAGTCTAAGAAACCACTATAAAGAAACAAGATTCCGTTCAGCTCTGCATGGATCCATATGCAAATAAATAATATGGAGATAAATCCAGCGTATAGCGTTAGTTCTGGCAGGTCAGGTTAGTCAAGCTCGCCGCATCAGCTGATCACGTCTACCTATATGACGTCCATCACAGCATGCATATAAGCTCCTTCAGTATCATCAGCTGCTATCGCGTTTCTCCGGGGCCAATTACCCTCCTCCACCCCCAGCTCCCCCACTCGTCAGTCAGGATTTGGCATCTGATTCCCCCTGAATCAGACTAATTTCCCGAATTATGTTGTACATTTTAATATTGACATTAATGCTATCTGCAATACATCGTTGCTTCTGTTCTGTTTACCCTGAGGGGGGTTTATCACTGCTCTCCCTGCTCTTATCCATGCTAGGCTGCATGGATGCGCAGGGAGTTCTTGCCCAGAACAGAACCATACCGCCAATCTAAACTAAATGCTAATTGTCTATCTCTTTGACGATAGTAATCCTGACAGAATGAGTTTTATACTGTACAAACTGTATATTCTATCCCATAACCCTAACCATAGCCCTCACAGAAAACATTGTGCATTTTTAAGTCAAGTCAACTTTATTTATATAGCACTTTTAACAATGCAGATTGTTTCAAAGCAGCTTCACAGTGTTAAACAGGAAAATAATGCAACAGAATTGTATCCAGCCGTATAGACGTTCTGGAGAAAACGGTGATGTCATCAGTTCATTTCAATTATCATACAGTGACAATGTGGGCTTTAGTTCAGTAATTACACTCACCTAAAGGATTATTAGGAACACCATACTAATACTGTGTTTGACCCCCTTTTGCCTTCAGAACTGTCTTAATTCTACGTGGCATTGATTCAACAAGGTGCTGAAAGCATTCTTTAGAAATGTTGGCCCATATTGATAGGATAGCATCTTGCAGTTGATGGAGATTTGTGGGATGCACATCCAGGGCACGGAGTTCCCGTTCCACCACATCCCAAAGATGCTCTATTGGGTTGAGATCTGGTGACTGTGGGGGCCATTTTAGTCCAGTGAACTCATTGTCATGTTCAAGAAACCAATTTGAAATGATTCGAGCTTTGTGACATGGTGCATTATCCTGCTGGAAGTAGCCATCAGAGGATGGGTACATGATGGTCATAAAGGGATGGACATGGTCAGAAACAATGCTCAGGTAGGCCGTGGCATTTAAACGATAACCAATTGGCACTAAGGGGCCTAAAGTGTGCCAAGAAAACATCCCCCACACCATTACAACACCACCACCAGCCTGCACAGTGGTAACAAGGCATGATGGATCCATGTTCTCATTCTGTTTACGCCAAATTCTGACTCTACCATCTGAATGTCTCAACAGAAATCGAGACTCATCAGACCAGGCAACATTTTTCCAGTCGTCAACTGTCCAATTTTGGTGAGCTCGTGCAAATTGTAGCCTCTTTTCCTATTTGTAGTGGAGATGAGTGGTACCCGGTGGGGTCTTCTGCTGTTGTAGCCCATCTGCCTCAAGGTTGTGCGTGTTGTGGCTTCACAAATGCTTTGCTGCATACCTCGGTTGTAACGAGTGGTTATTTCAGTCAAAGTTGCTCTTCTATCAGCTTGAATCAGTCGGCCCATTCTCCTCTGACCTCTAGCATTAACAAGGCATTTTCGCCCACAGGACTTCCGCATAATGGATGTTTTTCCCTTTTCACACCATTCTTTGTAAACCCTAGAAATGGTTGTGCGTGAAAATCCCAGTAACTGAGCAGATTGTGAAATACTCAGACCGGCCCGTCTGGCACCGAAAACCATGCCATGCTCAAAATTTCCCATTCTGACATTCAGTTTGGAGTTCAGGAGATTGTCTTGACCAGGACCACACCCCTAAATGCATTGAAGCAACTGCCATGTGATTGGTTGATTAGATAATTGCATTAATGAGAAATTGAACAGGTGTTCCTAATAATCCTTTAGGTGAGTGTAGATCAGTAATTTAGTTTATATGGTTAATTTAGTTTAATAATTAGATTTATTTGGATATTTAGTTGAAAAATGTAGTGTCCCCAACTGAGCACGCCAAGCCAGAGGCAACAGTGGCAAGGAAACCAAAACCCCATCAGGTGACCTAATGGAGAAAAATAAACCTTGGGAGAAACCAGGCTCAGTCAGGGTGCCAGTTCTCCTCTGGTCAATCAACAAACAGCGTATGATTATTATTCTGACAACTTTACAGGTCAGAGGTCATAATAGATCGGAATATTCGAAAGATCGAAGGCAACACGCCGGAGACGGGTTTATTGAGGATGATGTGTCAATTAAATAATTATTAAATACACTGAAAAAAATGATTCGTTGAATTTACTAAAAAAATTTAGCGTAAGTGGTCGCAATCAATTTATTTTATCTCAATTTAAACAAAAACACATGCAATTCCCATTAAACCAATTCATTTTTTTAAATTAAAATAAAAAAACTAAATTTAAATAATTTAAACAAGCACAAATGAATTATGCTTAATTTAATCTTGCCATAATAATTTTTTTCAGTGTAGGAATAATCGTAATATCGGAGTTATCACGCCGGAGACGGGTTTATTGAGGATGCCATATTGATGAAACAATTATTAAAGTGCAATATTCGAAAGATCGGAGGCAAAACGCCGGAGACGGGTTTTATTGAGGATGACTTATCGATTTAACAATTATTAAATAGGAATATTCGAACAAGCGGAGTTATCACGCCGGAGACGGGTTTATTGAGGATGCCGTGTCGATGAGGCAATTTCAGGGGGCGTCTAATTGACACGGTCTCTGCAGACACTTCAGTGTCATGCGTTGGTCTTGTCTGGGCGCAGGTCCACCATCTGATCTGGATACGGCCCGGATCCGGCTGACTGCAGTAAACCTCGGGATAAAACAGAGAGACTATCATTAGCGTAGATGCCATTCTTCTGATGATGTAACGAGTACATCAGGTGTTATGGGAAGTGTTCCCGGTTCCGGCTGACCTAGTTAATGCAGCCTAACAATCATTTAATTGAAAAAGTGTTTTATGTGTATGCCATAGTAAAGAGATGTGTTTATAGTCTAGTTTTAAACTGACAGAGCGTGTCTGCCTCCAGAACAATGCTAGGAAGACTGTTCCAGAGTTTAGGTGCTAAATAGGAAAAGGATCCACCGCCTGCAGTTGATTTGGATATTCTCGGTATTATCAACTGGCCAGAATTTTGAGAGCTCAGTAGACGTGATGGAATATACTGTGTTAAGAGCTCGCTCAAGTATTGGGGAGCTAAACCATTTAGTGCTTTGTAAGTAAAAAGCAAGATTTTAAAATGTATGCGATGTTTAATAGGCAGCCAGTGCAGTGTTGACAGAACTGGGCTAATATGGTCATACATCCTGGTTCTAGTAAGAACTCGAGCTGATTGTGTTTTGGACCAGCTGGAGTTTGTTTATTAAGCGAGCAGGGCAACCACCCAGTAGAGCATTACAATAATCTAGCCTTGAGATCATGAATGCATGAACTGACTGTTCAACATTTTGCATTGAGAGCATGTGCCGTAATTTAGATATAGCTATTTTTAAGATGGTAGAATGCAATTTTACAGATGCTAGAAACGTGGCTTTCAAACGAAAGATTGGTATCAAAGAGCACTCCCAGGTTCCTCACCGACGACGAGGACTTGACAGAGCAGCCGTCAAGTGTTAGACAGTGTTAAAAAAAGTGTTAAAACATTTTTAAGAAATGAGCACAACCTCAAATGGAGTTTTGACAGGTTTATCTCACTTCTGGGTTAAGTAGGTACACACACACACACACACACACACATGTCTGGTTCATGTCCATGTTCTCTCCATAGACATAATGGTTTTTAAACTGTATATTCTCTCCCGTTACACTAACCCTCAAAAAGAAAAACTCATTCTGATTTATAAACTTGTTTCCTCATGGGGAACTCAATTTAGATCCCCACGGTGACACGAGTCTCCATGAGTCAGTGTGCATTCAGGTTGAAGTCCCCACCACCGTGACAGAAAAAAACACGGGGACTTATGGGGACTGTCCATAGACATGATGAGTTTTATACTACAAACTGACAAACTGTATTATTCTATCAGGGATATAAGCCTCTGATGTTCCCCAGAGTGTGTATGTGATATCCCATAACCCTATACTCAGCCCTCACAGAAAAATATCTGCATTTTTACATTTCCAAAAAACATCACTGATTTATAAGCTGTTTTCCTCATGGGGACAGGGGACCTAAAATGTCCCCCCAAGGACAAGAATTTTAAGATATTGCCATTGTTGTGGGGACATTTTGTCCCCATAATGTAGGGTTTACCAGGCCACACACACAAATTACATGACAAAAATAGTAGTACATTACCTTTTTGATTACTTTTAGATTGCTTTTGACCTAACTCATTTGTCACATTGATTTGAAGGATAATCTTACCATACTGATAGAAAAATTCAAAGAGAAAGAAAATATATTGGTTAATATATTCATAATACAATATAGACATGGTTAAATGACTCACTGATTGATCATTCAAATAATAATTCCACAAACCTGGAAGACCTTCTGAAAGTATATACGTTTTATTTAGAAAAGAAAACTTAAAAGGTTAAAAAAGAAGAAGTAGAGAGAATCCATGCCATTGTGAGAATAACATGCAACCATTTAATCAATAAAAAAGTAACTGTAGTCCGATTACACATATTTTAAGATGTAATATATAATCTATCTAAATACATTATATACATATATTTACTTGTGTAATTCTAGTTAATATACAAAATGTATAGGAAACATATTACCCAAGAATGCAGATGTTTCCATATTTGAAACATTTACTCGTTTGCTTCGTGTTTTTAATAACTGTTAAACACTGTGTGTAAGGCGTCCACCATTTCCTGTGGATTGGACACAGCAAACCCAGAGGATGTACAGGAAATGAGCACAGATGAACCATGGCAGGGGGTGGTAAGAGCCATGCGGACTCGTTTCACTTGATCACCCTGCTGGACTCTGATTGGTTGGATAACTCCAGATGGCCCCCCTTGATAGGAGAAAGGTTTCTGAGACAGTGCCTCGGAAACCACTGACTGTCAACTCATCTACTTGGCAGGAAAAGCTTTCTTCACTCAGGGTAGGTTTCCTTCAAAAATGGTTAGGGATGTAGTGAACATATCAACATGCGGCTAATGGCATCTGGTAGATATGTCATAAGCCATTTTCTAAAAATGATGTATGCCATTGCATGCAATATTCCCTCCGTGCAAAGAGAAATAAAATATTCTAAAATAAAGGGAGAACATGACTGAAATACATTTAAAATGAATTCAAAAGTTTTATACTGCCTTTTAGCATGCATTAAAAAAAACCTATTACAATTAAAAGTTTTTTTTTTAATATGAATATAAATGTTTGCATGTCCCAAGTTCTGTTTTATAGCATAAAATCTAATGACCAAAATGCAGCTTTTACTGACATCAAAATAGCATAATAGCAGAAAATTTGAAATGGAAAAAAAATCACAGAAAATATTTACTGTGAATAATGTGGTGGGATAAATGAATATTTTCTATTTAAGGCCATTTTGCACTGACCTTTATCCTTGTTTAACTTCAACCCAGAATTAATGCATCAGGTTTAGTAAATGCACAAATGTGTTTTGAACGAGATATTTAATGGGTTATATTTTAAGGAAATATCTGATTTATTACAAGGTGCACTAAGGGAAACGCCACTCAATTATCTGTTAAATTAATTTTGAGTATATGAATTCCCAACAGTTGTGCAGTGTTGAATCAATGTAATGTACCGATAAATAAGTATTGATACTTTGCAAGGCTGTAACCACATATTTGGAGTAAATGAGGAATCGATCATAGAAATGTCATTAACCAGCAACCTGGATATTAGGGGACATTCACCACCTATAGTGGCCCCCCATTATCTATGTGGTACTTTGGGCCTGGATTTATTGAAAGTTTTATTAAAAGGCTGCCTTTTGGCATACTGGAGAAGATAATTTTTTCCCCAAATGAATACCAACTTTCATAGCATAAAATCAAATGACCTATATAGCTTTTACTGACATCAAAATTATATTAATTATATGATATTATATTATATTTTATTATAAGTGCTGTCAAATCGTTTAATCACAATTAATCACATATAACATAAAAGTTTATGTTTATATAATACACACACACACACACACACACACACACACACACACACACACACACACACACACACACACACACACACACACACACACACACACACACACACACACACTCATATATATGCATATATATATATATATATATATATATATATACACACAGATCAGGCCTAACATTATGACCACTAACAGGCGAAGTGAATAATACTGATTATCTCTTCATCACTGCACCTGTTAGTGGGTGGAATATATTAGGCAGCAAGTGAACATTTTGTCCTCAAAGCTGATGTGTTAGAAGCAGGAAAAATGGGCAAGCGTAAGGATTTGAGCGAGTTTGACAAGGGCCAAATTGTGATGGCTAGACGACTGGGTCAGAGCATCTCCAAAACGGCAGCTCTTGTGGGGTGTTCCGGTCTGCAGTGGTCAGTATCTATCAAAAGGTATAACAATGAAGGAACAATGGTGATCTGGTGATAGGGTCATGGGCGGCCAAGGCTCTGATGCATGTGGGGAGTGAACGCTGGCCTGTGTGGTCCAATCAAACAGACGAGCTACTGTAGCTCAAATTGCTCAAGAAGTTAATGCTGGTTCTGATAGAAAGGTGTCAGAATACACAGTGCATCGCAGACGCAGTTTGTTGTGTATGGGGCGGCATAGCCGCAGACCAGTCAGGGTGCCCATGCTGACCCCTGTCCACCACCGAAAGCTCCAACAATGGGCATCAGAACTGGACCACGGAGCAATGGAAAAAGGTGGCCTGGTCTAATGAATCATGTTTTCTTTTACATCACATGGATGGCCGGGTGCGTGTGCATCGCTTGGGGAACACATGGCACCAGGATGCACTACTATGGGAAGAAGGGAAGCCGGCGGAGGCAGCGTGATGCTTTGGCCAATGTTCTGCTGGGAAACCTTGGGTCCTGCCATCCTAAGCATTGTTGCAGACCATGTACACCCTTTCATGGAAATGTTATTCCCTGGTGGCTGTGGCTCTTTCAGCAGATAATGCGCTCTGCCATAAAGCAAAAATGATTCAGGAATGGTTTGAGGAGCACAACGAGTTTGAGGTGTTGACTTGGCCTCCAAATTCCCCAGATCTCAATCCAATCGCACATCTGTGGGATGTGCTGAACAAACAAGTCTGATCCATGGAGGCCCCACCTCACAACTTACAGGACTTAAAGGATCTGCTGCTAACATCTTGGTGCCAGACACCACAGCACACCTTCAGGGGTCTAGTGGAGTCCATGCCTCGACGGGTCAGGGCTGTTTTGGCAGCAAAAGCTGGACCACAATATTAGGGTCATATGCTATGCCTGATCGGTGTATATATATTATATAAACAAAACCTTTTGTTAGATGCAATTAATCATGATTAATCGATTTGACAGCACAAATATATGTGTATGTATATATATATATATATATAATATAACCTATAACCTATTATTCCTGTAACATTCAACACAGAATTAAAGCCAAAGGTTGGTTGTTGCACAAAACATGTTTTGAAAAAGTTATTTCATCATGGATTATTCCTTTTTAAAGGAAATATCTCCTTTTATTACAAATAAGCACACTGAGGGTTACCAGAATTCACTTAGTCAGCAATGTTGACATGAATTTCAAACCTATACCTATATATATCAAACCTATATATATGGGAGATCAGCCCCCTTGAGACCTAGTACTTTGGCCCTGCAAGTGTTGATTTATTTAAGTCCAGCACTAATGGGAATTGCCAATGGACTGACTGATTGTTGCCATGTACAGCAACATGCCTTGCCTCAATAACATAAAACTGAAACATATCCTCTTACTGTATGCGTTTGTCATGTTCTGTTTTTTTAATTAGGGTCCAGGCTGCCTTTGGAAAACTGATCCATCACAGGCTGAGTAATCACAGTAAGGCGTATTTCCTGTAAGGAGAGAGCCTGGTTGTGTTGTTGACTCTCTGATAGTGCATATTCTGGAACAGCAATAGCCAGGCTACTGCTTCCTGTCCAATATCAGCTTTAACTATTGTTGGCTCCTTTTTGAGGAGCTTGTGTGTGTGAACGCTCTTATTTGGATTAATCAAAACATTGTTGTGATTACAAACAGGTGATTTGTTCTACTCGTCATAAACTTAGGCTGATCAGTGATCAAAGGAGATGCCCATATGTGACATTGAAAGAGATATGAAAAGGACTTAAAATGTTTAAGTTGAGGGCTGCTGTTGCTGTTACTAAACACAATAGAGGGCGGAAATGAGTCACTCGTTTAAAGGGAGCTTCATTCTCCCATGAGATCTCCCTCTAATCAGTATTATTCCTGAAAGAAAACACCCTTTCAATAGAAGAGTGCTATCAAAGAGCAGAGCAACCATGTTAACTGCTTCCTGTATTTGCCAAACAAAACCTCATGCCACTGCATTCACATTATTTTACATGAGTTTTACAGAAAGAAGAAACTAAAAAAAGTTAATTGCAAATACATTGCACCGGGGAAAAGCTGATGAAAACATACATAGTTCTGCAAAATGAATGTCGTGCAAAGAATGTGACACTTGTGTAACCCTTCTTGTAAGATATAAAAATGATTCATAAGCTTGAAAAGATATTTTGCATGAAGCCTTATTAAGCAATTACATATGCTCAACCCAATGCAAATAAATGAGAAAATGTGAATGTCCGTTCCTTGATTCATTTTTAATCATTTATTACATTCTTCCTGTTTAAATGGTGGCTGAAAAGAAAGTTTGAGTTTGAGTGCATTTACCTGAATATATCTGGTGCCATCTGCTGACCGATAGTTTGATTTACAATAAATAAAAATATGTTGTTCTAATGATGTAGCTTAGAATTTGTTATGGTCGTTTAAAGGGATAGTTCACCCATAATTCAAACTTCTGTCATCATTTACTCAAGTTGTTCCAAATCTGTATGAATTTATTTCTTCTGCTGAACACAAAAGATATTTTGAAGAATGCCGGTAACCAAACAGTTGATGGACCACATCGACTTCCATAGAATGTGAAAAAATACAGTGGAAGTCCATCAACTGTTTGGTTACCAACATTCTTCAAAATATCCCCTTTTGTGTTTATTAGAAATAAATTCTTACAGATTTTGAACAACTCGAGGGTGAGTAAATGATAGAATTTTCATTATCGGGTGAACTATCCCTTTAAATCTGTTCTTCTAATGATGTAATGTAGAATTGGTTTTGTTAAGAGACTAAACCACAGAGTAAATAGTTGCTGAATCGTCTAAAGAGTTTAAAATGATGTTAGAAATGCTTGTTATTTATCAGCGAAACAAAATAAAACACAGCCCCACAATAAAAACAGCATTTCACATGTTTAATAATCGGTTTTATTCTCTACAATCATTTTATATATAAAGTCAGCCAGTTCGTTTTCACACGCGCTCAGTCACAAATCCATATGAGGAGGTCATCGTATGCCTGCTTTTCAACTGAACAAAATATTAGTGTTTCCTATCATTTCGCGACTCTTTCTTATACGTGCTATGAGCTATCTTAATTTTGTTGTTGTATATTGGTCGGATTTGCAGTAATCGTTACGATAAACTGCGTATAAATGTACATTGGCTACAGGCAAAATCGCGGTCGCCTCTAAACGGGGCCCTTCCTTATTATAAACCACTTTCCTCGCCTTTCAGTCGCTCTCAGTTGTCGGTGAGGCCGGCGGGGCGGATCCCATAGTAAATTAGAAGAGAAAATAAAAGCAACACAATTAACGCTTCGGCATATTTTGACTCTAAACGATAGTTTTTCCCCCAATTGTGGACATATTGCGCATAAAGGTGAGCACATATATGGATTTAAATCACTGACGTGAACGTTATATACAGTCTGATGATCTGTTGGACAGTTTCTGTTTGAAATGCGGACAATGGGTTGCTATGACAATGTGTTGGAATTTAATGGTCTAAGTTACCTCTGTTTACACTAAACGAGCTTGATTTAATATAAAAAACAAATAAATGAGGTATTTGGATAGGATTTTAATAATCCTACTGCCCTGGCATGACCTGCTGAAAAATCTCGCCTGTATGTTTTCTTTATATAGTGGACTTATGAGTATAAGTCAAACCTAAATAATTAAATATAGATATGCTTTTGTTACTGTCTAACACTTGGTATCTCACTTTGGTCAGTCTGATCGTAAGAGTGATATGATCGAAAACGAAACCATCGTCGATCACACATGTTCTGCTTCGACTTCTGATACTCAGCATTTTAGTTTTCACCCCACAATTGTTATTGGTTTGTTCAGTAACTAAACCCTGTCCTTTATCCATGATTAGATGCCTTCGGCAACAAATGGCACCAGGACTGTGAAGTCTGCCAGCCCAGACTTGGGATCCGCTCCCGGATCAATGAACCAAATCACAGCCAGCAACCAGCTGACTGGAACCCAGTCCGAGGCCATGAAGCAGGTGCTGGTGGTTCTTGAAAAGAAAGTGCGCAATATGGAGAAGAAAAAGGTACCGTCAACCCAAGCATAACAGCTATTACCACAGACATACACTGATAAAGTTTTAATTGCCCCGAACTCAGAGTTCATTCCAGTCAACCCTGGCCATTCGTTGTTTTTATTTCACACAATCTGCATAAACCTTCTTAACCAGGCGTATTGAGCGTTTATGAAAGCATTACGCTACTTGTATGTATTTATATGACCCAGCATCTTTTATATAATATTGCCCCTTTCACTGTTCTTTGTGTCGAGCACAGATGCTAACCGTCTCGTGTTCGTAGTTTTAGCATGTTAGCCGCTCAACTTTTGTCGTTATTGCTGTTCTCTTGACATATGCCTGTACATGACCACTTGTTTACCTTTTCTATATATTCCGTGATGCAGCAAAGTTATTTCCTCAAGGTTTTGTCAGTTGTTGTGATCACTGCGTTTTGCACGCACATGGAGATAAAGCTAACATGGCGTCCTAAAACAGGTTCAGCGTGCAAAAAAATGGGGAAACAGTCGGCGCAAAATGCATGTAAAGTTGTTTATGTTTTGGATGGTCTCGGGCTTGTGTTTGCGTGGGTTTGTGAAGATTAGTGGGTCACGGGCAGGTGTGTCCTCAGGACATGCTGTAAGCGCATTTGGATCCTGCAGGTTTCTGAGCTTCGCACGATAGACTTTTAACATAGTGACAGTGCAGCATATTGCTTTAATATGGCTTTGCTTGTTATCTTAATGATTATTGCTTTTATAGAAAATGGATGTTTTGTTATTGAGGAAAAAAAAATCACCCTCATGTTTCTGTTCCGTGGAACACAAAAGTAGATGTTAAAGTCCCCATGAAATCAAAGTTTACTTTTTTTTTTTTTTTTTGGCTTTTAGTATGAATTTTAGCCTTATTGTTATCTATAAGCTAGTGTGCTCCAATGTCAATTTGCATTTAGAAGATAAGCATTCAAAATGTATAAGCATTCAAAACTTAAGTCTCTCGCTTCCTCCAATATTGACCGATGATTTTCAGGGCTCGACATTAAGCCTGTTAACGTGCTTAAAGTAAATCTGTCATTCACTTGTCAGAGTAAAAAATGTGCCTTTCCGGAATTTTTTTTGTTGTTGTTGTAAATATAATTTATGGGCTCGACGTTAAACCTGTTAACGTGCTTAAAGTAAATCTGTCATTCACAAAAATTAGCCTTTTTTGTTGTTGTAAATATAATTTATTCTGAAGCAATATTCTCACCTGTGTTCAATCAGCTTTGACATATTTTGTAAAATCTGCATATTTGTGATTCAGTTTACCTTTTTATAAAAGGCATTTTCCCCTAATCTTATTAAATATAGGCTATGATTCAGCTTTAATTTTTAATTTGATCAATAAGTTAAACTAGAATAAGACACTATAGGGCTGTTACCAATCAAATTAAATCATTTGCACTGAAAAATTAAAACTGCATTAAATAATGTTGAGATTGTTTTAAATATTTTTGAATATTCAGATAAGAAATGTTTTAAAGAATGTTTAAACATGAAACTAAATTGCCAGTAGGAGGCGCAGGTGACAGTCTTAATGATTCGTTCAAGAATGAGGGAGTCGTTTACGAATAGGTCATTGAATCTTTGATTCAACCGATTCATTCAAACTCTGAATCATTCAGTAACACGCTGTTGCTGTGAGATGCGTTATGGTTCTGCTGTGATCTTTGTTTGGAACTATTTTCGCTGCTGACATAGAATAAAAACAGTGAATAGTGCATCTAAAATGTAAGTGACTTGATTTTTGGTTTATGGAACTGGCGTATGATATCAGTGTCATTTTCAGTCGTGATGGTATTCAGGAAAACGGCACTCTTGGTTGTGTGATGTTTAACTGTATCATATGTTATAAATATAACAACTGCACATTTGGAATTTTTACAGCAGGTTGTTACGGAGTTTCTCTGTGTGAGCAGCGCTAATTTGTTTTCGATTTCTCCTTGAGAGGCTGCGTGAGTGTCAACAATGCAACCTTGTTAACGTCAGCTCATTATTATCCACTATCGATCGCCGCTTAGTCTACACTAAATTAATGCAGAATTATTCTTGCATTTTGGTGATTCCCTAGATAATTTGTTTTTGACGTTTCAATCAGGATACTTGTCCGGTCGGGCAATTAAAATTCTTTCACTTGCCCCTTCAAAAAATCCACTTGTCCCGGACAAGTGGACAAGCGTAAATGTCGAGCCCTGGATTTGGATGACATCACTCTGCACCGCTTCTCCTCAGAATTTCTGTCCAATCAAATGCTCTCTAGAATCTGAAGCGTCCCGCCCCCAAATAGACACTGAAGCTGCAGCTAAAATCGATCACTCTTTCACACATTTACCGTTTTCTACATAGTGAATGGCACAGTGCACTATATATGGGATGATTCAGACAGTGTAAATATGCTTTTCATTGGGGTGAATGAAGTCTGTTTTCACATTAATGTCACACAAACCACCACAGCTCTGGTCCAGAGACACGGTAGCACAGAGCGGATCATATGAGTCGCTGCAGACCAGAAAACGTATTGGATCTATTTGAATTCCTCACAGAATGCGTATTTTAAAGCGATATGGAGGAGAAACGGTTTGAGATTAGGAGGAAACTGTGGCTTTACCGAGCTCAACGGCTCTGGACAAGTGTTGATATAAACTAAACGCTATTGGCTATTTTAAAAAAGGGGAGGAGTCCTGCTCTGTCTTGGTTTCAGTGGAAATGACATCAACACATTGAATAATGCTGCACACTTCAGTTTAAGACACGATGACAGTCATGATTTTTGTTTTCCATAAAGTGAATAGTGACCGTCATTTTTACTTTTTAGGAATTTATTTAGTAAGCTGCGTCATGACTTCCAACGACGTATGAATTGCATTAGAAGAATCTTTCATTCAATTCCAAAAATTGTGACGTTTAGATTTGTCCGTCCTGATTCCGACATTGTGCATTTGGAAAGTGAACTTGTCCTCTCCCATGGACCCGGTGAAATGGGATAATCCCCCTCATAACTCGACCACATGCTGGAGCTTTATGGAACAAAGTCCTCAGTCTTGATCCATGTTGAATTGAAGTTTGTTTCATAATTGAAATCTGGTTATGTGCCGTTTAAAAGTTTGGGCTTTTCTAATGTGTTTTTTCTTGTAATAAATTAATACTTTTATTCTGCAAGGATGCAATACATTGATCGAAAGACAGTAATGACATTTTACAAATGTAACAAATAACGTGACTTTTTATTCATCAAAGAATACTTTTTTTTCAGAATCACATTTTCCATAAAATTATTAAGCAGTACAACTATTTTCAACATTCGCACGCCAAATCCACATATTAGAAGCATTTCGGAAGGATCATGTGACATGAATGACCTGATCAGATGGTTTATCTGTCATGTTCTTGTGGCGACCAATTCAGCATGAGCAATGTAATGTCATTTTATTAAAGAACTTGTTTATTTTTCAAGTTTTATATTTTCTTTTCACTTCTCGTCTTGCAGAGCAAGCTTGATGACTATCAGGCCAGGAACAGCAAAGGGGAACGTCTCAACCAGGACCAGCTGGTGGGTAAACAAGGCAAGCATGTTTTGTCATCCCTCAGTTGTCTTTCAGATTTCCTCAACTCTGTTCTTTTTCTTAATCAATTTAGGAAGCCCTGTCTAAGTACCAGGAGGTAATCCATAACCTTGAGTTTGCACGGGAGCTGCAGAAGAGCTTTTTGGCATTGGGTCAAGAAGTGAGTACATGGAAATTGAATTTGCTCTCTTCATATCCTGAGGTATCGCAGTTTGTTTTTGTGCTGAGAATGTGTATAGATCCAAAAAACTAAATTCACTGGATTTAGGGATGCACCAATACCACTTTTTCCAGAACAAGTCAGATACTGATACTTTAATTTTTAGTACTTGCTGAGACTGAGCAACGATACCTGTATTTTCATTGCATTTTTACATTTTGGAAATGCTCCCTTTTATGCCCATTTCACATTGCAATCGTCTGCGGAGCGTGAACAGCGAGTGTTTTGCCGCTGCCCATGTTAATGAATGACGGATGTCCGCTGCCGTGAAACAAGTGGAGCAGAGGGAGCATTTCCAATTTATCCCTATGAACTTACATAGGAATAAATTGAAAACACTTTTATGAGCACAAGTGCAGTATTGGGCTATCCAAACTTGGTCCTGGAGGGCCACTGTCCTGCAGAATTTAGCTCCAACTTGCCTATCGACATTTGGGGTTGGAGCTAAACTCTGCAGGATGCTGGCCCTCGAGAAGCAGGATTGAACACCCCTTGTTTATATGCATCAGTGAGAATATCTCCCACAATCCATTGCTTTGGATAGATTCAGAAGACCATTAAGAAAATGGCACGTCGCGAGCAGCTCCAGCGTGAAGATGTGGAACAGAAAAGGCTTAAACGGGTTCTGGAGCTGCAGTTCCTCCTTGATCGACTTGGGGATGAAAGCGTGCGACAAGAGCTTCTGCAAGAAGCCGGAGGACCTTCGCTGCTTACTGAGAGTGACCTTACTTCCCTGGATGAGTTTTACAAGCTTGTGGGGCCTGAACGTGACCAAAACATCAGGTGAAATACACTGTCAATTCAATCCTGACCACCTTTCTGAAAATTGCATGCAAATGTAAACCATGCTGTAAACAAACAAAATGTTTGTTCTACCAACTGCAATGTGAAGTTTCCTTGAATTGAGAGTTTTAGATGCATTGTGGAACACATTTTAGACAGCTTGAGGTCTCAACAGTGGCATTGCATGTTTTAAATTCTGCCAGCGTCTTTGTAACAGTCAATTGCCAATGTGTGTCCAGCAAGATTTTAAAGATTAATTTAGTGTTTCTCAACTCCAGGCAACTTGGACAAACCAACCAGAATATTTTAGATGTCTCCCTAATTAAAACACCTTATTAAAACTCCTTAACTTCTTTAGTGTGTATAATAGAAAGGCATCTAAAACGTTCTTGGGTCCCAAGGACTGGATTTGAGAAACACTGACTTAAAGGGTTAGTTCACCCAAAAATTTAAATTGTCAAGTCGTTGCACACCCAAAAGACTTTGTTGTCTTTGAAACACAAGTGAAGATATCTAAATGAAGATATGAAACGAGAGATTTCTATCCCCATGTTAAAAGTCCATATTTCACCATAACCGCTTTAAAAAAGTTAATAAAGCCATTTATAAAAGAAATCTAAATATGAAGGCAGATTTGATGAGGGAAGTTTAATCCAAATCTTATGATGAGATGTGATTGCTTTATATGAACTGGTTTAATTTAGGTGTTTATTCACATAAACATTGATCGACAACATTGTTTTTTTTTTTTTTTTAAGTGAACCGCTCTTTTAATTAGAATTTTTTTTTTGATCATCTCTTGGATGAAGTTTATTCATAATGGAATGTTTTTCTCACACAGGTTGACTGACCAGTATCAAGAAGCATCACAGCACTTATGGGAACTTTTGGAGGGGAAGGACAAGCCTGTGGCAGGCACAACATGTATGTCAACATGAGTTTTTAAACTCTTTTTAGGTCTATGCACAAGAAGTTTAACGTTTTGATAGTAAATGGTAATAATAGGTTATGAATTTGTGATGCATACTGTTTTGTTTTTGTGGGTTTTAAAGGGATCGTCGTTGATTTACTCGTCCTCAAATTGTTCCAAACCTGTCCGAGTTTCTTCTGTTGAACACACTTTAAAATATCATCTTTTGTGTTGGTAATCAAGCTGTTGACTATAGCCATTGACTTCCATAGTGGGGAAGAATGGAAAAAACACGGCTACCATCAACTAGCTCAATGGCTACCATCAACCGTCTGGTTGCCAACATTCTTTTAAAAAATCTTTTGTGTTCAACAGAAGAAAGAAACTGATAAACTGAAAGGTTTATCAAAGCAAGTCATAGATGCAACTACTCATGATCCATCTTCTAAGCTTTCTAAGGATATTCACTAATTGCATGAATGAATTCATATTTGTGTGCACAGGAGAACTTCTCTCAAAAACAAATTTGCCTGATTCACAACATGTGCATACACGCATGAATTTGTTCTTAACCTCAGTCTATTGACCTCTACTCCAAATGAGCGACTGCATGCTCATGGTTAGTTTCCTTTCCTTGAGAGCCTTTCGTCACTCCCAGCAAACATGACACACTCTATGCAGCAAGATCCTCGAGCAATGCCAAATGTGCCATCCGTAACCAGGTTATAGACCTCTCATTAGTGAGCTGTAAATACTCGTATCGGTGTTATAGAGAAGCCTTTTAGCTCGAGTTAGAATGCATATTTTCTTTCACTGTATATGATGAGATGTATTTAAGAGGAAACCCATGTATAACATTTCATCTTAACATGCTTATGAGCAATGCTCCCTCTAAGCTGCGCGCGTGCGCAGAAATGATAAAATGCCGCGCAGACGATAGACACAGGTGCGAAATGTGGGGAGAAATCCATTTGATTGTAGTTTAAATGAGAAATAATTGCAGTGCTCTGTTCTACCGCTATAGAGTTCATATCGCTATCGTGTTAGAACCGGTGGATGCGGTTTACAGGCTTCATAGAAAGACAATGATGTCACGTGTGAGCACGCAGCAGTGAGTCGTGTTTTCGGTCCAAATAGTTCAAAATGAGAGGCAACGAGAAACGCAAAGATAAAATGAACATGTTTTAAAGAAGAGTGGCTTGATTAAGTGGTGGAAATAACAGATCATGGACTCTGCACGGTAACAAAACATTTACAGTTACACCCACCACAAGTGTAGCGTTCAAACTCTAAACACCAAAGTAACACACATCAGTTTAAATAGATGTGTGTGTGGTTTGGGTTTCAGTGATTTTTAGATAACTATAAAAGAGTTCACATGTTCCCTTGAACATATTTAGCTATTAGATCTATTTAATTACTTTTTTAACAAATCAAAGCATTTAAACATATAATATACTATCAGTTTAAATATTTCCATTAGTTTTTATATTATAGGCTATTATAATTGTATTTAAAGTGTTAGCCTAATAAAGAATAGATCTCACAAGGGGATTGTTTAGGGATCCTTGTCGCCAATCAATGACTACAAAAACACATTAACAACCATCTCAGTGTAACCGCTTAATTATTTTCATATATTATATTATAAAGAATTGAAATGTCCTGGGGGAGATTTTAATAGTATTTCTTAGTAAAGAAGACTACAGTGAACAGCACTGTAAAATGTGCTTAATTTAGTAACTTCTGAATTAACTGTTTTTTATTTAATATATCATTACATCAATGGTTAAATAAAATAGAAATGGCACATTAAAGTTAAGTTATAACTGCACGATGAAACCACTTTTGTGTGCGTTTACATGCGCTGTACGCTGCTTTAAGAAATTAGAGGGAACATTGCTTATAAGGCCACACAAAGGGAGGACCTAGACCTTTTTTGTTAATTTAGAAAAAAAGAGCTGAATTTGTGCACCAATTAAGCCCAAATGCATGTGTTTGTGACCCCTTGACTGTGAAAGATACTTGATTTTAATGGCTAGTTAAAAAGCACATTATAATATTTCTATATTCACAGGGGTGATTTAATTTTAACCAATGTATAAATAAATATTCTATCACCTACAGAAGCCCTGACTTAGAAAGCTTCTAGCACTTTCCGTCAGTGGTATTCAGTGGCAGATCATGTGGCTCGTGGCATATAAATGCATACATGTGTGCTGTGCACCAGCTGGGCTGGCATTATGCAGTATTAGTTTAGACTGTTTAGTAACTCCGCTTTAAAATGTAGTGCTTTTTTCTGGCAGAACTTGACTGCATTTTTTTTTTTTTTTTAGCAAGGACACATTGGTCTCTTACTCAAGATTTCCATTTCAAATTAATTCTGCTTTCTATTCATCAAAGAATTCTAAAATAAAAAAATTAATGTTTCCACAGAAATTAAGCTGCATTGAGAAGAAAATAATCTTGAGCAGCAAATCATCATATTAGAATGGTTTCTGAAGAATCATGTGACACTGACTGGAGTAATGATTCCGCTTTACCATCATTTTAAAATTCGAAAAGTTATTTTAAATATTTCACTGACAGTTTTTACTGTATTTTAATCAAGTGTGTGCAGTCTTGGTGAGCTTGGGAATTTCAAAATATTAAAATCTTACTGACACTAAACATTTGAACGGTAGAGTAAATGCTTCCTTTCTTTCAGATAAAGCACTGAATGAGACGTTGGAGCGGGTTTTGCAGAGCGGCTATTTTGACCGAGTGCAGTCTCATCAGAACGGAGTTTGCACAGAGGAAGAGGAGCAAACCGCTGTGGTGGAAGTGTCTGAAGCAGAGGAGCATCCTCCTGATGCAGGTAAATCTCACTTCTAGCTCAGTCGAGTGACTCATTCTGAAACCGCTGCGAAACATACTAATTTCTGAGAGCTTGACCTTTGTCTCCTAGCAGAGGGTGAAATGACGGAAGAGTATGCAGAACCCATTCCAATTGAGGCGACAGAGGTGAGACAAGTTGCTTAAATGCAGGCCTTGTGAAATGCAAGCTTTGAGGGGTCATTTTACTGGATCTTCTGACATTCATGCTCATTGTACTATGAAAATGTAAATGTAATTGAGAACTCAAATTTTCCTACCCAGTCCAAAAAGCGCATTTATTGAAACTGAAGGCCTTTTCACACCAGCACAAATGTTCAGAATGAAAATGCTTATTCTCTCTGACAGTTGGTGGTGCTTATAGAAATACCACAATTGCATATACAAAACCGCACTGGCCAAAAAACGTTCCTTTTTTGACCGCCGCTTGTTCAGATTTTTGTATTCACTGTTGCTTATCAGACAGCACCAAATTCAAACTATTTTTGCTCTGAATATTCGTCTTGGTGTGAACGGGCCCCAAGTGTAACCCTTGGGGAGCCAATGTGCATTGCCACAAAGCTGCTGTGATTTAAGTCACCAGTTGGCCTCAGAGACATAATGAATGTGTATGATTGACCCCTATATTTGTATGATCTTTAAAAAAAATTAAGTTGAATTTCCCCCTGATCACCAATAATTTTCTGGACCTTTTGTCTTTCTCTAGTTTGTAAATAGGCAGTTTGTTTCGGAGAGCACATACAGTACTGACGATAAGGAGCAAAGAGATGAATGGAGTGCGGAAACTGAGGTAAGCCGCTCTATACCCAAAATATGAAACAAGGGAAAAATAAGTCCATATTTCTAGATTAGTGTATAATTGGTTCTCACCCTTTTTGAGTTCAAAGCAACCCACTGTTCACCACAATATTTAAACCTTTACTTTGTTAAATTGTCCATATATTAGTAACTAAAATAATTCAAATTGAAATGACTGAATAACTAATTGGTAGAATTCCAGAAGATTGGGGGAAGAAATGTATATATTCTTAGTTGTTTTGGCATATTTTGTCTTAACTTATGCTTTGAAATATCTTGATGCCCCCCCTAGTGGGTCCTGGCACCCTGGTTGACAACCACTGGATTGGTGTGTAATTGGGATAATTTCTAAAGTCTGTTGGTTCTGTTACAGGTGGTTAACTCCGTGCAGCAGCCGGTTCAAACCACCCCTACCCCTGATGTCCCAGAGCCCCACCCACTGACCACAGTAACTCCAACACCCCCTTCAGACCCCGTGGTTAGACAGCAGGTGGTTCAGGATCTCATGGCACAGATGCAGGGTCCATACAACTTCATGCAGGTGGGTTCTTTTCCAGGTTTGTTCTTGTGCCATATGTTTGTATGCATACTAAACCGCCTCTTCATTCACAGGACTCCATGCTTGATTTTGATGGACAGTCTTTTGATCCGGCTATTGTATCGGCACAACCTATGAAGCCAGCCTCAAATATGGAGATGCCTCCGATGGTGTGTCAACCAGGTATGTTAATACTTGCACCACATGGCTGTACAGTTTGCATTAAAGGGATAGTTTACCCAAAAATGAAAATTAGCCCATGATTTACTCACCCTCGAGTCATCCGAGGTGTATATGACATTCTTCTTTCAGACGAATAAAATCTGAGTTATATTAAAAATGTTTTGGCTAATCCAAGCATTATAATGGCAGTAATAGTTGCTCTGTTTTTGAAGTCCATAAAAAATGCATCGGCCCGCCAAATAACGTGCTCCACGCGGCTCGGGGGTGTTAATAAAGGCCTTCTGAAGCGAATCGATGTGTTTGTGTAAGAAAAATATCCATATTTAAAAATGTATTTCGTTTTTTTTCTATGGCTCTGCATCAGCCGTCCCCGCGCAATCACTTCCGGTGAATAAGGTCAAAATACATGCAAAACACCAGCACGATCATAGATATATATACATTCCTCATTAGTGCCTGCGTGGATCGGTCGAATGAGGCATCTACATATATATATCTTTGATCGCGCCAGTATTTTGACCTTATTCGCCGGAAGTTATGGCGCTGGGAATACTAGATGACATTCGTCTGAAAAGAGGTAAAAAAATTAACAAATACTAGGGGTGTAACGATTCATCTACTACATCGATGTATCGATTTATATTCCTATGATCTAACTACATCGATCTGTGCTCGGCAAGTTGGCCTTCCAGACGACATATATTGATCTAACATCGTTTTAAAAGGTAATCAATCGATTGTATCGATAATGGGCGTTGGATTTAAGCACGTCAGACTTTAAATGGATGTTTTTTCTTAGCACTTTTAATGATAAAGGCGTTAAACGTTACTCGATTCAGTCTGCCTATCTGTGACATCATCGCCATGCACCAGCAGCAGCCAGCGCTAAGAAAACAAAACATAGCATGGCGGATGGCAGAGGAGAAGCCAACCAGCGAGAAATTATCAAGCCACCAGGAGAAACAGCTACCTGTACTTTCAACCCTTGCTAAATGTTACCTGTGCATTCCTGGCACCAGTGTGCCAGCAGAGCGAGTTTTAGTACTGCTGGCGACATAGTGAACGCACAGAGAAGTGTTCAGCGGTCAGATCATGTTGATCAGTTGATATTTTTGGAAAAAAAAATCGGTAAATCTGTAGAGTCATTGAAAAGAAGTTGGTTACATTTTATCTTTTGTTAAATATTGTTTGTTTATTAAACTGAGAGTAATAGCAGGTTAAGACAGTTTATTCAACCTGAAGAAATGTTGGTTGCACTTTTTTATTTTTGATATTAATATTGTATTTATATTATTTTAATGTTGAAACACAACAGCAAAAGTAGCAGGTAAACCTACTATTAATTAAGCCTAAAGAGAAGTTAGTTGCACTTTATTTTTGATATTAATATTGTAATATTTTTATGTTGGAAAACAAAAGCAGAAGTAGCAGGTTAACCTACTGTTGAAATTAGGGATGGGGCCGATCCAGTATCGGGACCGATACCAGCTTAATTCACGTATTGGATTTTCCCGATCCAACCTGCGGAGAAATCCGATATCCATGAGCCATGTCTGCGCTTTAACGTTGTCTGCTGAAATGACTCAAAGTTATTCCCGCCGGCTTGTCTGCTAGATGGCTGCAAACTATGGAATGGATTTCCTGAACGGTGGCGCGGCTCAATGAGACGGACAGTTATGAGACACGCCCCGCTCAGGAAATCCATTCCGCAGTTTGCAGCCAGATAGCAGGATAGCATTGAGCAGCCAGCATTGTGCGTGGAAATACTTCACACTGGAAACACCGCAGATAGGGCGGTGCAATTAATCGAATTTCGATTTCGATTTTGCCTCCCAACGATCACCAAAATAGTACAATCGAGAAAAAACGATTATTTTGCCTTGCGTTCTGAATGAAACGCGCACGCGCACATCCGCCCCTCCCGAACCCACAAATCTCTCTCAGGACGTGAGTTTCGTGTGCATATCATCCGCTGGAATTTAAAAACTCGGCGCGAGTAAAGATGGCAGAAGGAGGGCAGTTACAGCAGCGTTTGGTGAGCAAAAAAGGCAAAACCAACTCCGTTGTCTGGGAACAGTTTGGCTTCGAGGAATCAGACGACGAGCAGAAACATGCTAAAATTTGCTACATGGCAGTGGCTGTGACGCAAGGGAACACCACGAATTTGTTTAACCACTTGAAAATTAAACAGAGTGACCAATGACAATCTAATAAAGAAACAAAAACTGACGAGAGCAGGGGAGCCGTGTAAACGTCCTTTTTTTCCTTCATATTTTTCAAATAATTCTCTCTTTGTAAACTTTGTTCAATGCATGCGAGATTGCGAGGGCTGCCATATTTTCGAATATGACCAGTCGTTTTCACCGTCATCACCCGGGTTTAGTGCTTTAGGGTTTAGGTTTAGAATGAGAAGCCGCGCGCGCTGTGAGAAAATGTGTCTCTATGCGTTCATCCGAGAGCGCGCACACGTCTCTCAGCGCGCAAATATTGAGTTCTCTTTCAAGTCTTGCTCTTAAACGGACAAACTCACACAAAACGTATGTCAACATGTCCATCTTGATGAGTATCTTAGCAGACATAGTCTGTATATGCATTAAGTGAACTTTATACAGTCGATAAAGAAGACGCGAGGTCTTAAAGGGGCAGTAGCCTTTACTGCTGTCTGTTTAATGTCAAACAACAAAAGACAAGGACATCACTCACTGCTCTTGATTGAATAGCTTTTGTAAGTTTAATAGGATTAATCTTTAATTTATGCACTCAAATATGCAATGTTATTTTACATTTGATACATTTCTGTACCTGAAAACTAATGTTAGACGAACATGAAAAGCATATCTAGCCGAACCATATTGTTGATCTTATTTATTTGTGGTTATCATTTTTACGTGAATACTTTTATACTTTGATTCGAATACATGTTATATTATTTATTTTAATAGTTCAAAAAGTACAACAAATGTTACAATTTCAATTGAATTGTTGAAAGGTGTATTTTTAATAAATACAACACATTCCCAAAGTCATGTGAAATAATCGTGTTACATAATCGTGATTTCAATATTGACCAAAATAATCGTGATTATGATTTTTTCCATAATCGAGCAGCCCTAACCGCAGAGCAAGACAATGTTTGCAAAACCGTAATTCAGAGAGGTGGAAGCTCCTTCGCGTCGTACAACACACAGAACGCAATCAAACATTTAAAAAATCAGTTCAGTTCAGACAAGACTAGGGTGACATTTAAGAGATAATAATCAGGGCTTGATATTAACAATCGCCATCTGCGTGTATTTCGGCTGTGGTGTGTAACACTCACACTACCCACTTAACTTTATTATGGTCTTCTCAAAAGCCATCTCTTATAATCGCGTTGCGCATAATAAACAATCACACGTGTTTCTATTGAGTTTATGAATATTATGATCAGAGGCGTTCAGATTAGCAGAGTTTTGTTCAGAGCGCGCACGGCTCTCATTCACTTGAAATCAGAGATGAACTTGCTTTGTAACGTACGCAGGAGATTTATTCATCATACAGTGCTGGACTGTTTTTGTTATATTTCAGCACCGAAAATAGTTTCAAACAAAACACAGTAGAACCATAGCGCATCTGATATGACTGGCATTAGGTTGGCTTGACGTTCGTGAATCTAGGGACCGTCTCTAAAGTTACATAAAACATTTGTAGGCTATACAAGTTTCTAACTTAAATGGCATTTGAAGAGAATGACTTAGTCATAAAACTGACAGTAAAGTGTTCATCTAGGTGTTAGGTATGATGCACACCTTTTGGATTTTTAATATTTAATAAAACAAACAGTCAAATCATAATGAAAATATATGCTTTATTTCACTAGGATACTGTATGGGCTCTTACACAAAATATGCTAGATTTAAATGTGTCATAGCTGATAGAACACTGATGAGAATATTGCTTGAATATATTTACAGAGATAATATTAGAGATTTATGCATTATGCGTTGCCATTGATGACGGCCATTATAAGGAAGAAAATCCAATAGAATCTAGCTTAAAGTGCTTGGAGCTGCTTGATTTATTTTGTTTGTTGATTATAAATTGATAACCGTGATAATTTGGGTCACTATTATGTACATATACTTGCCTGTTGAGTGGAGTTTGTCAGCATCATATAAAATCAACAATAATGATAATAATATTAAAGCAAACACAGCTCTGGTATCGGAATAGTATCGGTATCGGCCGATATCCAAATTCAGGTATCGCGATCGGATCGGAAGTGAAAAAATGTGGATCGGTGCATCCCTAGTTGAAATGTTGGTTGCACTTACTGTGCTTTTATTGAAAATGTATTGAATATTGAAAATGAGAGCAGAAAAGGTTAACTTCCTGTTAATTCAACCTAAATTGTTGGTTGCACTTAATTCAAATAAAATTTGAATGCATTTGCCATTAATTGTTGTTTACTTGTTTATGTCCATAAATAATTTATACCTGATTCCCTTACAAGAAACAAAAGAAATCTAGGAAACTTCACCTGCACTGACCAGTATCCAGATAATAATTTTTTTTAGTCACACAATTTTTGGCTAAAAGTTACTGAATCGATTTCAAGTCACTGAATCGTTTCAGATCGTATCGTTGTAAATTAACCAATATCGTCCTTGAATCGTATCGACAACCTCAAATCGTGATACGAATCGAATCGTTGTTAAAACGAATAAAACGAAAACGATGAGTTTTTTTTTCTTCTGTTGAGCACAAAATAAGTTATTTTAAAGAATATTGGTAAGCAGACAGTTGGTGAACCCCATTGACTTCCATAGTAGGAAAAAAATACTGTGGAAGTCAATGGGGTCCATCAATGTCTGCTCTTACAGGTTTGGAACAACGTCAGGGTGAGTAAATGACCGAATTTTAATTTTTGGGTGAACTGTCCCTTTTAAAGCAAAATCAAACTGATCAAATTTAACTGGTATGATGACATTTTGAACAGGGAGATCGAAACGGCAAGTTGTTTGGCTAGTAAACGCCTTTGAACTACTATTGGTCCATAGTAATTATGTAATAGGTGTAGCTCTGAGGCTCCACCTTTGTGTAAATCTTCTATAGTTCAATTCTTCTGCTCAGTCTATCGAGGTCAAGCACAAGTAAAAACATTACATATCATTCATACCATACATACCATACATATCATTCATACCATACATTCCATGCGTCATCCCGTGCATTGATCATTGTAAGCACAGTCAGAGGTGTTTATGATTCCAGCTTACCAGCGCTCAAAGCGTCATTTTTTTTAAATTTCAGTACCGACTTGGTACTGAAGTCAGTACTTTTGACAACACTAAAATAAATGTGACTTGTTTCAACTGGAGTGCTCAATTGCAAAGCAAGTGCAAACTGATGAGACAGTTAACAGCAGTTAAGAAACCATCTGTCGTTTTTGTTATTGAAAGTATATTGTGCAGCACATATTTACACATTGTTCAGTAACCATGTACGGCTGAAAAGGTATCAAACTTTTTACCTCCAAGCAAACAACACTTTACCAGGAGTATATCAGGGCATTTGTGGGATAAGCGTTTGTAATCACCCTAACACACTGGGCTTTTGGTTTCTCAACTTACAGCTCACCCAGAGTCTCGTCTCACGCAGCCTCCAGCTGTTGGCATTCAGCCTGAACCCACACAAGTGAGTATAGCCAAGTTTTTCTGGATGAAAAGGAGTTTGGTGAACTGGCTGGAAACTAAAGATAAGATCATTGACTTTATGTATGTGTAAAGACAAGTTTGACAGTTTACTTTCTCTGCAGATCTCCATGGTTTCTCCGCCAGAAACCTTCTCCACACCTCCCCCAATGTATCAGTCCCCTCACACAGCTGATCCACGACCACAGACCGACTCCATGGATCCCATTCAGGCAAGTTGTCAAACCTCTAATCGCTTCTTGAAAGTTCTCCAATTTATTTGTATTACTACGTGGCTATAATATGAGCTTTCAAAGAGTGCATTAAATTATTTTTGGCATCAAAATATCACTTGTCCTCTGTAGGCCTCCATGCCCCTGACAGAGCAGCCGCCTCCATCTACAGCGCTCCCTCCTGCCTCCCAGACACAGGTGATCCAGCCTGGATCCAAACCCTTGCACAGCAGCGGCATCAATGTCAACGCAGCCCCATTCCAGTCCATGCAAACGGTAACATGCCTCAATGAAAATGACTAGATGTGTTGGATATTGTTTGGCCTGGTTTCACAGACTGGGCTTAGATTAAGTCAGGATTAGAATTTGGTTCAATTAGGACATTTAAGTAGCTTTTATAAACAAAAACATTTTAAAAAAAATTATTTGAGACTAAACAATGGTACTGTGTTCTGATATGTCCGTGCAAGTTGTTTCAGTTAAAAGCACTCAAGCATTTTAGTCTGGGTCTAGTTTAAGCCTTGACCGTGAAACCGGGCAATAATTTAATATTACATGTTCACTTATCTTCAATCGGTTCTTCCTGACAGGTGTTCAACCTTAATGCGCCTGTCCCACCAGTTAATGATACGGACTCAATGAAGCAGGCCAGCCAATACCAGAATAGCTACAGCCAGGGTTTTAATACCCAGACGCAGCACCCTGTGGAGCAGACGGACATGCCACCAGAGCCGCTCCAGTCTGGTGAGGAAAATCTTCAGAATCACTCATTATATATTTTAATACCCACAATATAATCCTGTATATCAGCACTGCTCAACATATGGACCCATGGAAGCAAGCGGCCCTGGAGCCAATATTATGTGAAATTTTACTTTTTCCTGTGGCCTGCATTGTGGCAACACTAACTGTAGTAGTAGTAGTAGTGGTAATGGGGGGGGGGAAACACACACGCACACATGCAGGCGGATAAAACCGTGGAATCAAATGTTTTTATAGCTTTTGAATGTGCACAATTGTATATTAAAAAAATTGTTGTTGTTAATTTTGTTAACTCCAATATACATGTGCACACACTCTCACACTCACACTTACACTTAAACAAACATGTAATAAACTATTAATAGTAACATTTTATACACCATTTACATGTACTAAAACATATTTGATTAAGCTGTTTGGTCCCTGTCTATGATAACAATATTTTATAGATGATGCCGTTTTTAACTAAAAACACAACTTTTTATGGGTTTTGGCCATTCATTTACACGACAACAGCGTTTTGGAGGCCTGAAACCGCAAGCTTTTGAAAACTACGTTTATCATCTCCTTGTAAACTACAAAAACACAAATGTCATGTGCACACATTACATGTCAGTTTATAGAAGTATGACGTTTCTTTACAAAATGACATTGCCAACTACTGGCAGCGTTTTTAGTTGATTTCGTGGATCCATGTGAAGAGGGATCATTTTGACAACGTTGTCGTCTGTACATGAAAAAACGTTTTGTCCCCGTCTATAATAAAAATAATTAATTATTTTTAATAGCCCACCAAATTACATGCACATGTACACACATGAACATGTTTAAGCTGTTTATCCGTCTATAATAGTTTTCCCCTGATATACATGTGAACACTAATGGTGGGTTCAAACAGGGACTCGAATGAAGCGTTTTGCGCGAGTGATTTATATGTTAAGTCAATCCCAAGATGCGAATAGACATTCTGCGGTGCTATTCGCGCAAATTGAGCGTTTGAAAAATCTGAACTTTGGTGGATATTCACGCCGCGTTAACCAATGAGGAGCTTGCTCTAGTAGTGACAACAATGAGGAGAAAATCTGGTTTATATTAATATCTGGTTCAGGCAAGTGTGCATATGATTATCACTTTGATAACATTAAATGACAAGAAACAACTCCATTTATTTTTGTTAAATGCAAGTTTATGTATTATTAATAATACAAAAGTATAAGTAAAAGGTATAAGAAGCTTTACATGAAATAAAGCAGACAATTCAGTCAAACATTCCAAAGTCAGTGCTAGTCGGCTACAACGGTAACGTAAAGTTATAGCCTAAAAATAAAGTAATGAATCTTCACTTTGCCCTCAGCCTAAACGATTTGCCAGGGAACAAATTATAGATCCATGAGACCAAAGATCGCCCGTTACATCTACACAAGACAAATTATAGCTCGACACCACAGAGACATCAGAGCCAGCGGCAAATATCTGAAGGACTGGCGGAGGAAAGGCTGCTCTCGCTGGGGTTAACGAGCGCGGAGCGCCGCTGATCCACTGGAGCTCACAACTCTGAAAACGCCAGATAAAATGTTTAAATAGGCACTCTTTTTATAAATAAACCACAGATTTGAGCTTTAAACAACTACATTATTGCCTGAAAAAGTATTAAAACTACGTTTTATTTTTCACACATTAACGGTAGTATTTTTACAAAAAAGATGTGTAAACACAGCCCATGTCAGTCATTTCTCAACAAGACGAACCGCCTGGCAGAAGCCCCTCCCATGATGCGAATTTGCGTCTGTTGTGAAGTGAATGTCGCACGAATGAAGCGAGTAAACTCAAAATGTTCAAGCGTCCAACTATGCGCGAATAGCGCAATTTATTCGCGTCTGGTGTGAACGCACCATTACATAAACATGTATGATTCAGCGGTTTTATCCCTTTTTAACAGTGGTTGGTGCCTTCCATTCTCAAGACCAGTCACTCCCAAACTCCACTGGCCACCAGCCCATGTCCCAGCAGCCCGGTGTCCAGGGCAATGGCTTCAGCCGCCAGGCTCAGTCCTTCTACAACAGCAGAGGGATGTCTCGTGGCGGTCCTCGTAACCCGCGTGGTATGATCAACGGCTACAGAGGACCATCCAATGGTTTCAGAGGTATGGAACAACATTGTGTTTGCAGTTGTTGTATACAGCGATTTTCATTAGAAGATCATTAAAATCATCATAAATGAATCATTAGAGTTTTTCTATTAATTTCAGGGGGATATGATGGTTATCGCCCTCCCTTCTCAAACGCTGCAAACTCTGGATATGGACAAACCCAGTTCAGTACGCCACGTGACTATTCCAACGGCAACTATCAGCGGGTAAGATGGATATTGAGACAAAGGGCGCTATTTTAATGATCTGAGCGCATGGTCTGAAGCACAAGTGCATTTAGCGTGTTTGAATCCACTTTTGCTAAATTAACGACGGGAAAAATGGTTGGTGTGCCAGGCGCATGGTCCAAAAAGGTTGTACGTAGTCTTTTAATGTGTCCTGGGTGCATTTGCTATTTAAACAACGTAGCGCAGGACGTGAAAATGATAACTGTCTCTACTGTTCTGTTCTAGTCCCATGCTTCTTGAAAGTTCTTGAATTTCAGACACATGGATTCAAGGCCTGGAAAGTACTTGAAAACAAACATAGGTGCTTGATTTAAGCATGAACTGCATTTTGTTAGAGTAGCATGGTGCTATTACAAAAATTGGCCTTTATACGCTGCCAAAGCCAGAACAAAACAGCATTACGGGAGGAAGCTATTTCAATATATTTCTGCTGTTGCAGAAGCGCCATCTACTGTCAAATGCCCTATTCGGACGGTAATAGTTTTTCGTGGGGTCGTAAGGTATTTATCATTTTCAGGGGCTAGTCTTTGATTATATTGCTGCCCGAAGTGTTTTTCTCCCACCACCCGCGTAAAAATCCCTGACCGAATTACCTACTGTTTTTAGACAAGCACCAAGGGCATGTGGTAATTTAATTGCCATCCGAATCCACATCTGAGTTTTCAAGATGAGATCACTTAAAAATTCAAAAAGTTTATATACCTTTTTGACCCCTGCAGAGCACCGTACGGTTGCGCTTTGCTGTAATTTGGATGCATTTTAAAGATCTAGACTTTCTAGATTTACAAGAGCAATATTTCATCACCGCTCAAAAAATAAAACGAACAAAAGCACGTAAACATTTGAAATGGGCCGTTATAAGGGCAGCTATTATATACATGTTAAATATATGTGCAGGTCTTAAGAGCCTTCAAATTGATTTTTAAAATGGTACATGTTCAGGGGCCTCATTTATAAAACTTTGCGTAGGATTTGCGGCAGAAGTGGCGTATGGATGAAACATAGGACGTGCGTACGCACAGAAATATTCGGATTTATAAAACCGTGCGCACGCACATCCTACACAGTTTTCCCTTAAATCACAATCAATTCTAAATGTAGCGCAGCTTTTGCGGCTTCATGTCACGCCAATAGTTGCCCATAAATAGTCCGCGAAACGCCCACAAGTTAATATTCATCGATTGCGAAATCATGGCAAATACAGAGAGAAAATCAAAAAAACGTAACTTCACTCAATGTGAAGTAGAAATTATTTTTTTGGAGTGACACAGTGTGGGCATTACTAATGCCAAAAAGGCACTTGAGTGGCAAAAGGTTGCAGACGCCGAACTAAAACCATAGCCGAAATAAAAAAAGAAATGGTCGGACATCAAAGTCAAGGCAAAAAAGCGTCTAGCGCTCCATCGCCAGAGTGTGTCTGCCACGGGTGGGGAAAGGGGACACCGGAGCTGACCCCTCTTGATGAGAGACTGCCGGCAATTATTGGGGAATCCCTATTAATCCCTATTATCTAAGTGGAAATGGGAAATAGTTCAGTGCAAATGTAATTTCTTGCAGCTTTCTGAATGTTTGAGACAAACGTCATACGTTACTTTATCAAAAATAAAACAAACTAAAGGCATTTGCATTAATACCATGATTCCGTAGCTGATGAAGAAATTTTTACTATGAAAACAACTTTCCCCAGTGGACAATTAATACATCTATTTATCTATATATCTCCCTAATTATCTATCTGTCTATCTAATTGCATCTATATCTGCTCCGCCAGACGGACACATTGACGAGTATCAGTTTTGTACATTATTTCGTTCTGTTTACCATATTTATGAGGATGAATTGCATAACATGCCAATATGATTGCAGAACATTTCACTTTTTTTTTTTTTTTTTTTGCATTTCTGTTGTAATTTTCGTTTGATTTTGTTTTTTACACTGCAGATCGATCAAACGGGTGTTCGTGTAGGCTGTTAATTGTAAGACTTGCTTTGAAGTCTTCATGTTATTTATGAGAGACGGTATTGCCATTTTTTTTACACAACGGTCTACAGTTTCACACACTTTCACGTGTTTCTTCCATCTGCCGACGGTGTCGCCATTTCTCATTTCACCCGTTTTTGTGCGTACGCCTGGGTCAGAGCTTGCGTGAAGGACCGCACATTTTCCCGTCAAGTTTGCTTTTTATAAATACCAATTATTGCTTAGAGAGTGGCGTACGCCTTCTTTTGTGCGTACGCAACGTTTATAAATGAGGCCCCAGGTGATTTAATAAATAATTTGCATATTTTTAATGACTAACAATTAACTTGTCCATATCTTTTCACTTAAATGGAAAATTCATATACAATATTATCTCTATATTTTGATGTTTTAATTAAGTAATGATTTATAAAAAAAACTAAAACTAGTGTGAAATAATAAATGTTAAAAGCAGGAATAAGAGATACAAACTGCATCTCTCGTTAAAAACTCGCTCGCTCTTGTACAACAGCCTCTTTCCTCATTGGATTTTATAAAATTGGAAATTGTATTTTAGTTGTCAGTGTATATACCTTAGCGTTACTGCATTAATGATAGACACAGGTACAGTAGGTGTTTGATATATTGGCAGTAGCACACTCCCCTTTATCATATTTGTGCTTGATTTAAAATTAAAGGTGCTTTTATAAAGTCCATGAATCTGGTGTTCAAGAAAGAGTGGGAACCCTGTCAAAGTCTAGTTTTGTTAATCCTTATTTGTCTCTCCACAGGATGGTTACCAACCGAACTATAAACGTGGTGCTGGCCAAGGGACTCGAGGGGTCGCTCGAGGAAACGCTCAAGCCATGCGGTCTTAAGTCTTGTAAACGGACCTTACATTTGGACCACAGTGAACATTCACATACTGAAGTGCATATGTCCTGCCTCTTTTGTTCCCCTCGCTCTCTCTCCTCCTTGGAATTGATCATACAATGCCAACTCTGACGTGTTAAAATGGAGAAAATAATTCAGCAGAAAAGCTGATAAAAGTTTTTAAAGCTCCCCCATGTTTCTAACAGATACCTGTGAACTTGAAAGACTTAATTTATTTTCTTTTTTTTATTAAATAAAACTCAAAAACCTGCCACAGCTGGTCCAAGATTGGGAGTTTCTCTTTCTGTCCCACTGTTTCGTTCACACTAATTCATTTTGGTTCTAAAAATGGTTCTTTTTGGTACATTGTTTTTTAAAGATGCTCCCAGACTCTCAGTTTGTAAAGTGTTATTGCTTCAAGAGTTTCAATAAAGATGTGTTGCATTTACTGTTCTATATTTGGGTGTAGTGGTGTTTTCTTTCTTTTTTCTTCAGGCACAATTAAGTCGCACATATTTGGCATTCTAATGAATTGCTTTTCATACTAGTGCAATTATTGCAGCTGTCCAACCAAAAAGACATTTAAATGCACTACCATTTGGTTGCATCCTTCAGAAGATGCAGAGCTGAACAATTAACTTTTGAAGCTAATGCTCCATTGGATTCATTAATGTACATAAACAAGAAGGCCCACATAAAATGTCCTAAACTTCTTTGAAAACACTGGATTTCATTCTTTGCAAGGTTTATAAGATCATTAATGGTTTAGAGTATGACAATTTTATTTTTGATATTTGAGTTGAATGCTAAAAAAGGAAAAATATAAGACTTGTCTTTTCAGGAAACTTCTCGTACAGCACCATTTTTGAATGTGACAAATACATTCAGTAAATCAAAAACCACGTCTTTAACAAAATATGGACACTATGATAGGGTGACCAAACGTCCTGTTTTCAAGTCATGTTCTGGCTCTAATAACAATTTTCTATCCCTACAGAGGGGGCATACTTTAAATGTATTGAAATTAATAAGGAATCGTTGAGTAAACTTCGAGTATCATTTGAGTATCTCAGTGCCAGGCCGAAGTGTCCTGGTTTTCGGTAATCAAAATATGTCACCCTACCTATGAGGCCAACATGAGACAAATTTAAATAAAAGTGAAGTCTTGAAAGCTTTTTTTTTTTTCTCCAGAAATTACTTCGTTTATACAGAAGAAGTGAGATGTTTTGGAGACAAAGTTAGAGAGGCCAGGTTGAGATGGTTTGGACATGTTCAGAGGAGGGAGAGTGAATATATCGGTAAAGGATGCTGGGGTTAGAGCTGCCAGCAGGAGGTCGAGAGGAAGACCAAAGAGGAGGTTTATGGATGGAGTGAAGGAGGACATGAAGCAGTGTTGCCAACTCTCGCGAGACAAATAAGCAACCGCAGCTTCAAAAACAAGCCCAAAACAAGCCCAATATTATTAAATTATTTATTATCATCAATATTGTTTATAATAAATATTTTTTATCAATAAATGGGCCTGCAACATATTACACTGAAACCTTTCGGAGTTTGAAAAGCAAAAACAGATGTTATTTTACAAAAATTATCAAATTGCAATAAGGACACTCAATATCCTCCGATCAGCTGTGAACAGAAGAGGTTTGGAGATCGAAAAAGAGAAAAAGTGACAAGAAGGCCAATTATGGTAACCCATAGTCGGAGTAAGTGCACACATATTATGGGCAGTAAGTAGTGAACACACACTGCAAAACCTTGTAAAAGATAAGCCCTACATCTCAATGTGCACACTATCTGCCCTAAATAGTATTGAAAATTACTAATGACACATACTATTTATTACTATACGTTTGATAGTATGCACACTGGGACACAGGCAAGCACTAAGGGAGCGCTGCAATATAGCCACATATTTATAATAAAATAAATTCGAACCATAGGCTACCTGTTATTATTAGTATACTTGTTTTTTTAATAGCCTGTAATTTTAAATACATTACAAAAATATTTTTTTAAATTAAATTAGGTGCTCCCTATTTCCTCTCCATCTCTGTACATCTCTGCTGGTGGCATGGTTTGTAAAAATGTATACGTCTATTTAAGTCTACTAACTATCATTACGTGCATTTATAACGTCACATGCCTGCACGTTGAACGCGATTTCTCTTCAATGAGGGGGGAGAAGGAGGCAGGATATATGAGGACGGATTACTACAGCACTTGTATCGTTGCACTGAATGGCTATTAGCTGTGAGAAGACAGTGTCAGCCAATGTTTTGGACAAAACAGTGACCATAAATGTAAAGAAACGAAGTTGCTTATATTTTCCTAACAAGCAACCACATTTGTTAAAATAAGCCCAAAAAACCGCAACCCGCGACTCGTGATTTTTGAACGCGACTTGCCAAAAAAAGAAGCCCAAAGTCGCGTGTTATACGCGGACTTGGCAACTATGACATGAAGGTAGTCGGTCTGAGAGAAGAGGATGCAGGGGATAGGGCTAGACGGAGGAAGATTATTCGCTGTGGCGACCCCTGAAGGGAACAGCCGAAAGGAAAAGAAGACTTCGTTTATACAGAAGGACTACAACTCCCACAATGGCACAATATAACGAATCTGACATTCATGTAACAACCTACTTAAAAAACAACGATTTGCGTTTTGAGGTATACAAATGATAATATCTTTATGTTATGTCAACAACAGACCTTAATTTTACGAAGAAAAATCGCGGTTTATGTCATTGTGAAGTGTGAACAGGCGCTATCATGGACAGCTACATGTCTGTTTTGGGGTCCATCACGAAGGGTCCTTCTGCCGTAGCTTCCCCACGTGAATGTACGAGCATGATGGTGTACTGTAAATGAGGCGTAGTTTTATCTCCCAAAAGTTGTATTTAAGATTGAAACAGGGAATTTACCTTTACCGATACAACATTTAAGGTATGTCCTATGATATGAATAAACACGTAGAGCATAAGTTTGTTCTGTGTAAAATGTGTTTAATTTCTCTCTGCTCGCACTGCAGTGTTTACTTCATTTCCCCGTGTAAATCTTACTATTGTGTTCGCGGTGACAGGCTGCAGTTTCGAAGCAATGGCAACTTTTCGGAAGAAGGTGGACAATCGCATTCGTGTCCAGATAGAAAACGGCGTCGCGCAGCACCATCGGTCGATGTTCGTTATCGTTGGGGACCGTGGGAAAGATCAGGTGAGGCGTGACTGTGTTTAATAAACACTCGAATAATGTAGGACGTTTGCAGAGCCTCACTCATTTGTGTATTTTGCCTCCAGGTTGTCATTCTCCACCACATGCTGTCGAAAGCCGCGGTCAGAGCCCGACCGTCAGTGTTATGGTGCTACAAGAAGGAGCTTGTCTTTAGCAGGTATGATTACTTAAAAAACTAAACACCTCTTTTATTGAGGACAAAACACCTCAGTTGTGGTCACAGGCCCAAACTGAGGAAAAATATCTTATTTATATGGGAAAAAACTCCATCAGATCTTTATAACTGTATAGCATACGACTTTAATTTAAGTTTATGCATATAAATACCAGTCGTTACTATATATCTTCCAATAATGTCTCTTAAATGCTTAGCTTTATGATTAAAGCGCTAAAGCTTTTATTATATACAGTACCGATCAAAAGTTTTGAAACATTACTATTTTTAATGTTTTTGAAAGAAGTCTCTTATGCTCGTCAAGCCTGCATTTATTTGATCAAAAATACAGAAAAATCTGTAATGTTGTGAAATATTATTACAATGTAAAATAATGGTTTTCTATTTTAAAATACTTTAATATATAATTTATTTCTGTGGTGCAAAGCTGAATTTTCAGCATCATTACTCCAGTCTTCAGGTGTCACATGATCCTTCAGAAATCATTTTAATATGATGATTTATTATCAATGTTGGAAACAGTTGGGCTGCTTTATATTTTTTATGACCTGTGAGATACTTTTTCAGCATTCTTTGATTAATAACATTTTTAAAAAGAACAGCATTAACAGAAATCTTTTGTAACAATATACTATTCAATTTTTTTTATTTTTTAAAAAGAAATTAATACTTTAATTCAGCTTATTTATTCACTAAAAAGTGATAGTTAAGATTTATATTATTAGAAAAGATTTCTATTTTTAATAAATGCTGTTTAATTCATCAAAGAATTCTGAAACAAAGTAGGTTCCAGAAAAATGTTTTCAACATTGATAATAACTGATAATAACTGAGTATCAAATCATCATATTATAATGATTTCTGAATGATCATGTGACACTGAAGACTGTAATGATGCTGAAAATTCAGCTTTGATCACAGGAATAAATTATATTTTAGAGTATATTAAAATATAAATATTTCTGTTATTTAACAGAAATACAAAAGATTTCTGTTAAATAAATTCTGTTCTTTTTTTAAAACATTTTATTAATCAAAGAATGCTGAAAAAGTATCACACAGGTCATAAAAAGATGTTAAGCAGCACAACTGTTTCCAACATTGGTAATAATCATATTAGAATGATTTCTGAAGGATCATGTGACACTAAAGACTGGAGGATTGATGCTGTAAATTCAGCTTTGCATCACAGAAAGAAATTATATTTTAAAGTATATTAAAATAGAAAACCATAATTTCAAATTGTAATATACATTTTTTTTTTTCTGTATTTTTTTCAAAAAAAATTCCAAACTTTTGACTGGTACTGTATACGTATATTTGAGCACCCCAAACAATAGTACCCATTATTTCCAGACCCTTAGTCATCTGACTAGACTTTCTGCTTGTTTAAAGCTGCTGTTGGTAACTTTTTTTTTGTGTGTTCAAGATTTACAAAAATTATATAATGAGAATGTGCAACATGCATCCAAACCATGTTTTTGTCTTACCCTGAGAATCATGATGGTACACTTATAATAAGTGTTTATATTGGGACTATTTCAGACCGGTCTGGTAGGAACCTCTGCAGAGGAGCACAGTCCCTGCGTGACTTGCCATAGACATAAACAGAGAGAAGTAGCTCCGGCTGCAATGTTCTTCCGCAAGACGCATGCAGTTCTGTTTGTTAACCACTAGAACAGTAAAAGTTACGGACTGCAGCTTTAATCAGGAACACTGAATCTGTTGTTTTACAGCAATCGAAAGAAGAGGATGCGACAGCTGCAGAAGAAGATCAAAACAGGCACGCTGAACCTAAAAGAGGATGATCCGTTTGAGCTCTTCGTTGCTGCAACCAACATCCGCTACTGCTACTACAATGAAACTCACAAGATCCTGGGAAACACGTACGGCATGTGTGTTCTACAGGTAATGTCAGACTTGACCTCAAATTACTGTGGAACCCAGTAAAGCCATACATATGAGATAATGGTCATAATTATTTGAAATGGAAGAGTTTATTGAAAATTTTGACAAAATCCAAAAAAACTGTTTGCCTATCTGTTTTTGTTTAGTATCGTATTTGATACACCAGGCTTTTATGGCTAAGAGTATGATGTAGGACAATATAGAGCTCATAGTGAATATTTATATGGCAAACAAAAATATATGAAATTCTGATTGCTTGTAATGTAAATCAATGAGATCTTTATAACCGTATAGCTTAAGCATACTGACATAAAATGCATATAAATATCACTCTGGGTGTGTTCACACTTGGCATGTTTGGTTTGATTAAAGC